>NC_087437.1:15223786-15526816 GCF_036321535.1 Camelus dromedarius | reverse complement strand
TTTACTGCCTTCAAATATCTTCCAGATTAAAGTGTTCTAAAGCCGTCCCCTTTAAACCATCACTCTTATCATTTATTTCCCATCCCTGATCTGTATGGAGCAATTCGTGAGTTCTGGGTTCCCCAACTTCAGTCCTTCATGATTTCTGCCCTACTTCCGTGCCTCCTGTACTAACGTTAACGTTTTTAACCAACTCGTGTTTTAAAACTCGCTAAACTTCCCACCCATAAACGAACCGCTACCACCTGCCGTCAATGACCTAAGTCGCAACAATGCTAGGAAGCTAACCAGATAAGGCAGCCCAGGCGGGAGGGCTGTGCCGGGGGTCCCTCCCCTGAAGTGGAAGACTGGCCCGCGGCTGACTCCGCTCGGGGAAGATGAGCAGCTCGCCCACCCCGCCGCCCTCCCGCCGGCCCGGCCTCCAGGGAAGGGCTGACCACCTGGCTGGCCCGGACGGCGCGCCGAGGGAAGTCAGATCGGGCTGCGCGGGTCCGCAGGACATCCGCGGCAAGGCCGAGGGGCGGGGCGCCGGGGCGGAGCCGAGGCGGCGGGGGCGGGCCTGGAGGCCAGCGGGCGGCAGAGGAAGCCCGCCCCGGGCCATATGGCTGCTCGGCCCGTGGCCCCAACACAGCCAGGACTGCCTCCGGGCCGGGACACGGCCGCCCCTCGCCCGTCCGACGTTCGCACATGCGGTTACGGGGCTGCCGCGAGCGCGCCCCAGCGGCTTCCCGCCGTTACCTCCGGCCGGGGGCGCGCACGCGCGTCACCGCCAACCTGACGTTCCGCCTCCGTCGTTGGCACGTTCGTTCCACCCCTGCCCCTTCACTTTTAATTGAAGCGTCCTCCCTGACTCCCCCCTCCGCGCCCGCAAATGGGCTCACCCACATCCGGGGATCGGGGAGAAGGCGTGCGGGTCACGTGACGCTGAGGGTGTGGCCCGGAGAACGCGGGAGCCGTGCTGGGCCGGGTGCTGGTAAGGTTTTCCCGCACCTCTAGGCTAAGTCTTGGAGGGGCGCGCGTTCGGGCTTCTGCCGCTCCTCTTTGCCGAGGCCGTCGTTTTCACCTCATCCTCGTAACCACTTCTCTTATCGCACGTCGGGCGGAATGGAGAGGGACTTGCTCGGCGGTCCTGCGCATCCCCCGCTTCCGCATTTGGTATATCCCGCCTCTGGGCGGAAGCAGCAGCCGTGGGGCGGCCTCCTACGTCTGTACGGATGGTGGTGGCCTGCGAGGGTCATTTCTAGAGAGGGAAAAGGCGTTCCAGCTTTGTTCAAGTAACTGCATTAGTTAACGGAACTCAAAAGCTGAGGTGAATAAAACTGCCCCCGCCCCGGGGAACATACTCACCGCGTGTGTGGGAAGACCACGTGACGGGCAGTGTAAGAAGCTCCCGATTGGGAGCGTTCACTGCGCCGGGGGAACAGTGGCACCCGCTTAGAGGAGGGGACCGCACTCTCCCTGGCGCTTAGAGAAGGCCTCTTGCAGGAAGCGACGTGGGAGCGCAGTTACTTAGACTGGTTAGCTGGGGGAAAAGGAGGAAGACAGAGCATTCCAGGCATTGGGACAGTCACATGTGTAAGAAAAGTTTTGTTCAGGAAAGTGGTTAATGGTTCATTCTGGCGAGTGTGGCAAGTGCTTGGAACAGCGGCCGTGTCCTGGATTGTCTCGATGCTTTCCGCTTTTAAAGCCTTTTAAGAGTGAAGGCACTTTAGCGCCTAACTCTGGAAATGGGTTGTTGAGCCTATGAGCTGACGCCCAACTTTGAGTTTGGAAGGAAAAGTAGGTGTTAGTGAAGGGGCAAGGAGACCCTTAACTGCCAAGGCTGGAAAGTATAACAGGGTTAGAGGTGTTTAGAAGAGAAACAGGTGAAAAAAGATTGAGGGCAAATTGGGGAAAGATGTGCAGAGTCATTGATACAAAATTTACACCTGGCAGTTGGAAACAATAATACCTGAGCAATCATTTACAAAGCCAGCTTGTTGAGTGGAGGTAAGGATAAGAAGGAACGGTTCAAGGGCAGAATGTGTGCTGAAGCTGGAGTGATCTGAGAAAACTTTACAAAAAGCTGGAATCTGTGTGTGACTGGGAAAGTCAGCTGGGAGGGACTGTGATCTTACAAATAAACAGTAAGCTGACAGATGAGATGAGTCTTCTGCAGAGTGATATTACGCCAAAAGACACATCCAGGCTAAAAAAGCCTGGAGAAGCCAAGTGCTTGATTGCATCATCTCCTCATTCATCTTAATGTTTAAGAAGTAATCTCTTTGGCTTACAGATCTGGCAAGATCAGAGCTGCTGCAGGAGCATGGACAGTGAGGTACAGAGAGATGGAAGGATCTTGGATTTGATTGACGATGCTTGGCGAGAAGACAAGCTGCCTTATGAGGATGTTGCAATACCACTGGTAGGCTATGATTTGTGCTAGGGTGGTGGGTTAAAGGTATGATCTGAAAGACCCTAGTAGAGGTAAGACAATGGACAAATAAACTAGTAAGGCAAAGAAATCAAAACTGGGGAGTCTTCTAATTCTAGAAGCCTCTGGAGAGCATTTAGTTCAACTTTTTATTTGAGGAGAAATGTGGTTCAGAGAGCTGGTGGACCAGCTCAGTTAGGGATCCTGCCAGAACTGAACCCCAGAGCTTCCGAGCCATGTTCTGTCCATCACACCAAAGCTAGTAAGCCACATAGTGAGAGTTTAATGCATATGGTGAGGAGGAACAAGAAGCAGTGGCCTATAAACTTCATTTCTCCTCTGCCTGTCGTTTGTCAGTTGATATTTTTAGAAACTCACGTTTTGGAACACACAACTATCCTAGGTTCCCTGGAAAATAATTCGGAAGACAACCAACTTTTCTTCATTTGTACTGAGACCAACAGGCTCTTTTCTTTCCTGATCTGGAAAATTCTCCTGTTACTGGTCTGTTAACCCTCTTGTAATAAGTGGTCTAAATATTTTGCTTGAATAAATGCTTATTGAAAATCGTATTTATGTCATGCAGGCCTAGCAAGAACAGGGACAATTTTTCTTGAGAGCATGCCAACTGCCATGAAAAGAGCTGTCAATAAAACAGAGCTTGCAGGCAGACTGCTGCTACATTTACTTACAGAGAAATGACATTCAGCTCACTTCCACTTTCAGTTAAGAATAAGAGATAGTATATTCAATGACTAATATGCATATCAAAGAATAAGTCACAGCTTATTCTTAGAAAAATAGTCAAAAGAGAGAGCATAATAATTATAGCTCCACTTATTGAATATCTGTCTCGTGCAATGGATCAAGGTTGAAATCTGACATACAGTATCTCTAATCCTTAAAACAACCTCCAAGGGAGGGGGGTGATGTTATCCCCCTTGGATAGGAAGGAACTAGAATCAAAGAGGAGAACTTGCCCAAAGGCTGGTAGCTGATAAGCTGGACCTCACATCTAGCTCTGTAAGGCTCCAGTTCCTGTTCTGTGGAATTCTGTTGGTTCTTTCATTCCACGAGCAGTTCTTTGAAGCCTACTTTGTCCAGTAAGACTGGATAAACACAAGATACAGTTTCTGCCCCTCGAGGTCTAGAGAGGCAGCATATATCAATAAATATTTGTAGTAGTAAGTAGTCTAAGTCAGGTCGTGAGCAGCTACATAGTATAAGAAGTGGCTGCCTGGTGGGCATCAGGAAGCGTTTCAGGAAGAAAATAATGTTTAATCTGCTCATAAGGGAGGACCAGAGGTTTAGTGGGCGTAGGTAAGGGCCCTCCAGCAGAGGAGATAGACATGCAAAGGCTCAGAGTTTTGAAAGGCTGTGGGAGACGGTGAGGCATTCGGTATGGATGGAGAGTACTTACGTAAGGTAGGAAGAAAAGTTGGTCTTGGACCCAATTGTGAGAGGAGCATTTGATGCCCTGCTTAACCCTTATCCTGAGGACATCCTTTAATGAGTGGTCTTCAAAATCGAAATCTGCCATGCTCAAATACATTAGAAAATCAGTTTAGCAGCATTGTTACAGAATGTGCCAAGGAAAGACAGGACAGAAGGAGGTGACAGGGCAGTGTCTAGACAAGGGAGGAGGACCTAAACAAAGGCAAGGGAGTGGAGGGGAATTGCTGAATTCTGGACATGCGAATAGCAGGATTTGGGGACCGTCTGTGTGGAAGGGGTTGAGAGAGGGAAATTTCCATTTGACTTCCAGGCTGTTGCCTGGTCCTGTTGCTAATCCCTGTCTTTCCCCAGGGCTTGTGATTCTAAGGCAACGTGTATGTCAGTTAGCTTTTGCTGCTGCCTAACAAATAACCCCCAAATTATAGTGGCTTGAAACAACAGCTATTTATGTCATGATTTTGTAGCTCATTGAGAGAGTCTTCTGATCTTCACCAGCTCGGATGATTCCTGCTGGACTTGCTGGTGTTTTGCAGTCAGCCAGCAGGCTGGGTGATTCAGGACACTTTGACATGTCTGGCAGTTAGCAAGCTGTGAGCGGGGGTGATGAACTGACTGGGCCATAGTCTCATTATCCAGCAGATTAGCCCAGACTTCACATAGTCATCTTAGGGTTCCAAGGGCAGCATCAGAGGAAACTGCAAGGCTTCATGGAGTCTAGGCTGCGAACTGGCCCATGGCATTGCAGCTGCTTCCTGGGAGCCACAGCAAGTCACATGGCCAGTCCAATCCAAGGGTGAAGAAATGAACTGTCTTTTCAGAGGAGCAGGTGCAAAGAATTGTGGCCATTTTTGCAGTGCACCATAGGAGATGGTTGTGTTTGCCATACTTTATGACACTTTGTTTTCTAAGCACATATGCAATTTTATATGTTGGCATTCATTGCAGGAGACAGTAGTGACCAAATGAAAGACATTCTATTTTAGAACCAGATAAAATTAAATAAGTTCTGAATTAAATAATTGATTAACCAAGGACTCGTTTATGCTTTGTCAGCTCTAAGTAATTATTGAAACCAAACTCTCTTCAAATGCATTCTTACTTTCGAGTAAATTTGTACAAGTATGTTTGAATCTGAGTATTACATTTGTAGATCAAGATGTATGTGATTCAGGTATACTTGTACATATTGTGTAAGTAAATAATTTCATATATATTAAACATCATACATTTGAAGGAAAAAAATTATTATATTCATATTCTGCAAATTGGAGTCCAGTGGGGAATCCTAAGTCTGGATATTGGGTAATAGTTTGCTACGCTAAAAAAAAAAAAGTAAATCCAAATAACTGAAAAGAAATATATTGGTATCAGTGAATTCTAGTACAAAGCAGAGTTTCAGTGATAATAAAGTTAAATTTAAAACATAAGTAAGCTGGAAGCTCCAGTGGCACAATCGGTTAGGGCGCAGTACTTACAAAATGTAAGGAAACTATGGAAAGATCTCACCACACATACAAAAAAATGGTAACTATGTGAGGATGGATGTGTTAATTAACCTTAATTCAGTGATCATTTCTCAGTGTATACCTATACATCGTTGTGTAGTACAGCCTTAAACCTACACAGTGTTATATGTAAGTTAAATCTCAATAAAGCTGGAAGTATACATGTATAAGGAAACTAGCCCAGATTCTGCACTGGGTATGGCCCGCGGCGGACCGTTTTAAGAAAACCGCTGATAGGATGTGTTGTTTTGTGTTGCCCGGCTCCACCACTAGGGGGAAGTCTCATCTATTATGTTACATTTTCAGGGCTCCCCATTTAACCTCCATTATAGTATAGGCAGGTTGGATACAGGATGGTTTTTAATACATTTCTTGTGCTTAAGTAATGTGCCGGCCAATGTGGTATTCTATAAAGCAGCTTCCCGAGAAAAGATTTGGGACTGGCTCTTTTCAGTATTCTAGCCACCAGTAAGGATAGCAAATATTCTTTGCACTGAATAACCCCACACAGTGCTGAGCACCCGACTTCAGGCCCCTCACTTAGTCCTCACAGCAGTCCTGTGAGGTGATGGCCACTTTTCCCTCCCACTGCCCAAGAGGAAACGAAGGCTCCGAGGGTCTGAGTACCTTGCCCGCATAGCCCAGCACATGGGGAGTCACGGGCTTGGATCCCGGTGGCTTCCAGAACCCCGTGTCCTTAGCCACACTGCCTCCTACACAAGCACCAGAGTCATACCGCCATCACTCCTGACGAGGTGGATCAGGGCACGTCTGAGCGATACCTGGGATAGCTCCTCACGTTTTTTAATTCTGGCTCTTTCCTTAGGATACGATTCTGTTCATTTTGCTGCCTGTTTCTAGGAACTCACAGGTTTTAATTCTAAGTGCTCTTGAGTTTTAAGGGGTTTGTTACTGCCGAGTATGCTGTCGTTCTAAATGTCCATTGTACCTTTTCAGAATGAGCTTCCGGAACCTGAACAGGACAACGGCGGCACCACAGAATCTGTCAAAGAGCAAGAGATGAAGTGGACTGACCTGGCTTTACAGTACCTCCACGAGAACGTGCCGCCCATGGGAAACTGACGCCTGGCCGCCGTTCCTGGGCGGGTGGTTTTAAGTACACAGATACAGAATGTTTTCCTTCAGTCTCCTAATTCACATCTTCTAGTGGTAGATCAACACTCAAAAATGTACATCCACTTACTTAGTGGCAGCAAAGTGGGATGTGAAAATTCTCACCAGGGTGAGAATCTGATTGAGAGTCTCAGAAATGCAGGGGGTTTGGCCCTTTGAACCTAAAGTTCTTTATTTACTAGTTTGTGTTTGAACGTGAGTCATTAAACATTTGCCTTTAACTCTGCGTTTGCTTTACTGTCAGAGTTTAACACTTCCCAACTACTTATATGTGTCCTGTGACACAGGTGGTTGAAGATACAAGATGGAAAGGCGAGGAAAGAGGAAGCCAGCCCTGGGGAAAGTAGCCCACTTCTCACGTAGCCCCGCCTTGAGTGGGTTGTGTGGAGTCTGTGGTTATAGTGGGTTTGTTGATAGCCCATTCACTGGTTACTGGGACTCCTAAGACCCCCCATGGTATTTTTCAAACTTTGGATAAATTTACTGATTGAACAGTATCTGACAGTTAACCTCTGTTCTCCCTACAACTTCCTTTGGTGCCATTGGAAAGGCGAGATGGACCACTAGTTTCATCCAGTAACAGGATTCCCTACTTTCTCAAAGCCCTTTCAGGTAATAACTGAAACACCATGGAGTCAGTATTTAGTTAGACGTTTGTATAAGAACTTGTATTTTAATAAACACCTTGGTGGACATTTATCTCCTGGAATTGCTTGCCCCTGTGAAGTGGTGTCTTTCTTGTGGGAGAGTCAGGTAATTGAATCTGTGGGAAGAGGCCCTGGCTTTTATATCTGTATTCCCACTGGAAAATGAAACATCAAATAACTGAAATCTCTCTTTTCATAGTTTTTTCACTGGGTCATTTTGTTTATGTAGCTTTTAGGAGGAAGACGTATACCACAAAGCAAATGAGCTGATTTTAGGGTTTCTGTCGGAAACATGGTTGTGACAGCTCACCTGTAATCCAGACACACCCAGGCTGATCCTGTGCACCAGTGACTTGCCTAGAGGTCACTCATCTCAATAAAATCCCCAAGTCACCTGTCCTTCGATAACTGGAGAAAGACAACCCAGTAGAAAGCAGAATTAGGATATTCAGAAGAAATATTTTATACCAAGGGAAAACAAAGCTTTCCAAAAACTTAAAGTACTTTGAATGCCACAGTTCTTCCCCATTCTAGTTAAGTGAGGGTTTTACTACAACTTTATTTGTGGTACGTAATACCTGAGACACTGAGAGCTAGTGGTTGTCCGTATGAATCCAGCCTGGCCTACGGGCCCAGCCTTTCCCAGGAATACTGGTCGACCAGTAAAACGTGAAAGCTGCCTAGGTTCCAGCTGAATGAGAGTGTGATACCTGTACGCAGACAGCTGTTCCCCTGCTTGGCTTGTGAGTCTCATCTGAGAACTGCCCCTCTGCCAAGTGATAAGGTGCCAGAACCATAGCCCATTGTATGAGGAATTAGGTGACCAACCCTGGGCCAGTCAGATTGTCGACGGCAGCTTTGAATCTGCCCATCTCGGACTGGCTGGAAGATGACAGCGGCCATCATAGGGCGGCTTTTCAACCGTATGTTCTGAAACACCCAAGGAGGAAAGTGCAGAGGAGGCTGAGAGGCTGTGTCCCTGCGGCTTTGCAGTTGGCTGGTTGCTGCAACTTTCCAGTTCAAAGCATGAGGACTGCTCTCTTCTGGGGGGCGCATCACTCGGTGCTGGGAATACAGCTGTGGACCACAAGCGCGGCTTCTGCCTTCATTTAGGGAAACAAGCATTAAACCAATAGGTATACAAATCTGTCAATTCAAATTGTAACACATGCGAGGAAGGAAAAATAAAAGACGTCACTTAGGTTCCTAAAAGCAAAGCCTGAGACAGTTTCTTGTGCAAGGAACTTACTGAGACTGTGCTCTCAGGAGAAACCTGGAGGGAAGCAGAATAGGGCAGGGGAAGACATTGAACAAGGATCTAGCTTCAGTGGAAGTCTGGCCTCTGCCTGATTCTCCGGGAGCTACAGAGCGTGATGTCATCAAGAAACTTCCCACTTTGAGGCAAGATGCTCAGGGTGTGGCGATCAGTCATTGGCTCTGCCTTCCCGCCATCCCCCAGGGAGGGCATAACCTGGTATTGCCGGGGGACAGGGCTCTCCAGAGGACAGAGCGAGGTGAACTCTAGGCAGCCACACAGCCAGGGAACGGGTGCACAGGCAGACCGGACAAAGGGGGTCTGGGCCCAACGGTGACTACTGCAGGGTAGAGAGAGCATGACTCAGGGACCTGATTTAGATTGGATAATCACAGCTTTTATACCTTGTGATAAATAGCTTTCAGAGCGCATAATTTCAAATTTTTTTTTCTGGATGGTTCCCATTCTCCAAGGAAGTAGCCGGGTTCTTAGTGCTTCCTGTTCACTGCAGAGAGCAGATGTTCAAAACAACCGTACCCCTTGTTCAGGGAGCAGGGGAGGGAGGGACAGGAGGAACCTCTTAGGAGTGGTGGAAGTCTGCACCCTAGTCGCTGGTGGTCCCAGTGAGATGGTGAACTTCAAAGGAATGTGGTTTTGGGGTGTTCTTAAATGAAACCTGAAGTCAACCTGAGTCTCCCAGCCTAAAGACCCCCAAGCACTAGGACCTCCTCCTTCAAGGACCCCTCAGAGTTGGTGGTGAAGATGGCAGCTGGGAGGCAGATGGACTGAAGAGTAGAGGTCCTCTCCCATTTTCCAGCTTATTTATGAGCATCCTAAATGCTTGTGAGACCCTGAAAGAGGAAAGGACACCCCAGCGACCACAGATTTAATTTCTGCTGTAGCACAGCAGAATGGAGCCAGAAAGATTTAATTTGCTCTGAAGAAAATAAAAAAGCGCGATATTACTTGTACCCTTCTGGTTGTCTGGGAGCCAACCCCCGATGGATGCGTAAGTGTAGCCGGGGAGTGACTTGGGGGGTGAGGATTGATGGCAGAGAGCAAATTGCATAAAGCCCGGAGGTGGGACTAGCATCACAAGTAAGGTGGGTGGGTAGGCAGGAGGGGGGCGGGGGGAGCCGCCTGATCATATCTTTTTTTTAATGAAAGTCACTCCGGGTTTGAGCAGGTAAGAATAGAAGAGGAAAGACAGAAGAGCATTGCCTTAGCTTAAGTGAGGAATGGTGATGGCCTGAACCAGCAAGATGGAGGTGGAAGTAGAGGGACTTGGGGTATCTCAGAGGTAATTGCCCAGACATGCATGGTGAGAGGTGAATGTCATGAAGCCAGGACCCCGGATGGTGGCGGTTGTGTTTCAAAAGAGACTCAGGTGCTCAGTGTGAGCACTGCCCTGTGACCAAAGAGCGAATTCTCTGAGCCAGACGGGTGCTCCAGATGCAGCCTCTGTCCTCTAGAAATAGAATCTGGTCCAGGAGCTGCCTATCCTTTGAAGCACAACCTAAACCCTCTTCTTAATAATACAGTAACAATGACACAGTTAACTGCACGCCTCTTTGGGCTTTAGCCCAAAAGTCAAAAGGAGGGGATGTCCAGCTCTTGAGTCCACTTTTTAAGGTGAGTGTTATTGTCCTTATTGAGCAGGAGATGGCGACTTAAAATTGAATAACTTGTTCCAAGTTAAAGTCACTCAGATAGTAAATGGATTCCAACCTAGGCTGTCTGATCCTAAAACCCATGTCCTCCTCCTGGACCATGTGACATCCCCTGAAAAAACCTTCTGGGACCACTCCATGCTATAGTAGGAAGACAATCCTATTGGATTACTTAGAACTTCCAATTATTTACCTCCTTTTATAATTGAGATAAAGAACTGAAAAACTTTTTGTTAGGAACCTAGGAATCTTGAAGCATTAAAAACCAAACCCATATATAAACCTATAACCTATAACCAAACCCATATATAAATCATATAACTCACAATTTTACCACCATGAGTCATATTGTCACTGGCCTGTATACAAAGTTAAATCCCTTCAGATTTTTGATGCTTTCACAGCTCGATGTCAATGTTACTTAGTACCCAGCAGGGGACGCTGGGTTCCTTTAAGAAAGTCTGAATTGCTGGCAGAACTTGAAGAAAACTCCAACTGAAGGTCCTGAATAAATGTGATGTTTTGCTTGGGACTGGTTCTGCATATCTGGAGTCCCAGTGTGCTGGGTCTGGGTTTGCGTGAATCCCTGGAATTCTGGCCAGTCATGCTTGGACTGGGCAGCTCACCTAGTGGGCGCCTCACCCCTGCTTTGTGGGGCGCCAAGAGGGCACATGGAAGGAAAAGGCTGTTCAGAACTTTGGTTACAGAAAGATAGTCAGAATCAGGATTTTTGCCCACCTGTGACCCCACCTCATAGTAGGGCCTGGGGACCCTACTGTGCTATTTCCCAGCTCTTTGTGTTAATTTCTTTGGAGAATTTAGGCAGCATCCTGGATTGACTCTTGAAAGACCATTTTCCAAAGCTTCCTTTCCTGATCTGGCCCTGCTTTACGCAGCCAAATTCAGTCCCATTTCCTTGCCACGCTGTACCCCATCCGTGGGCTCCTCTGGAAAGTAGTGCGGAGGTTGGGGACTGGCAGAGAAAGGCAGCTGGGTGGTCTCTTGAGGGGACATCACACTGTGGCCTTCCTGGCCCCAGATGATGGCCTCAGCCTCTGCACCTGAGCCAGCCAGGACTGGCTTCACGGGCACACAGCCTGTGCAATCTCATAGGCCCCGCACACAGCAGGCTCTGCTGCGGCTGTCTTGAAACTCTTAATCACATTTGAACAAGCAGCTCCTGTTTTCATTTCATACTGGGGCTCATAAATTAGTTAGCTGGTCCTTGGCTGTAGGGTTCCATGTTGGACGGTAACTAACTTGACCCAGCAAGTAGCCCTCACCTTGGGAGTGAGAACTCAAGATACTGTGAGCATCAGCCTTTGGGGTGACAGAAAAGCAGGCAGGTCCAAGAAAAGCAAGAAGAAAGATGGGACAGACGAAAATTCAGGCAGCCTGAACGGTATTCTGGTTCCTCCCAAAATCATGCAGTGTAATTGCCTAAATGGTTTCCTGAGCTCCTCCGTCATCCCAGCCACCCAAAGGTTAGCAGAGCTGCCCTTGGAGTAAGGGGTACGTAGACACACTGAAAGTGCAGCAAGAGATTCTGTGGATGGCTCAGAGAACTTGAAGAGAGGGGTCGTCCAGTCCTAGGCAGGCCCTGGCCTACACTTCACCTGGAGCTCGGCCAACTACTACATGGATCTGCATTCTGCCGTGCTGGGAACAACAGTGCAGGTGGCTCAGAATCAAGCTTCGACTGGAGTAAAGATAAGAGAAGCACAGATACAGAGCTGGGAAGCATGGCCCACGTGTTCGTTCATGACAGGTTCTACCCAGGTTTTTGTTTAGTTTACCGTTCTGTGTTGAGTCCTATGAAAAAGCTGTTTTTATAGGTCAAAATAGTCAGAGAGTCACAATTTCCTCTGTTTTTGGCTAGTATTACCCTTTCCTAGAGCCAACTGTGTGCGAATATACCCAAAGACGCATCTGCATGCAATGCACACAGACTGGATTTGATGGGGGAGGTGAGGAGATGGCAAAGGGTGGAGAATTTGAAAACAGCCAAATGACTGGAAAGGAAGTGAGGGAGGTTGATGTGTAAACCCATCCCAGTTATCCCACGCCTCCCCTAGTGACTCAGCTCCCCTCTACCATGCTGCCACAACCCAAGGGCAAAAGGGGTTTTCCTCCGCCCGTGCCACAGTCTTGCCTCGGCTCTCCTGGCATCTCTGCCCATGCTGCCTCCCCACCTGTCCTGTTAGTCTCGAGCACTTCCCCCGCCCCCACCGCCATGCTCACAGATCAGTGCTCACTCTAAGAGCATGCGTATAACTGGGCAGGACATCTTGAGGAAGAGCGAGCATCCCTTCCTCTTTGCCAGTGGATATGCCCTTCTATCCGTCATCCAGTCACACCCCACGCAGCCTCCCCCAGCTCAGCCTGGACAGATGGGAATGGGCCTGCCTGGTGAGGCCCTTCTCTCCAGCCCCATCTTCTTGGGTTTTGTGTTCCCGGCCGCTCTCCTCCTAGCTCTCAAACTTTCAACTCTCAGGGCTCTGTGGATGTTGGAAGATACTCCTTCCTCTCCTCTCACAGCTGCTGCTCACCCAGGGCTGCCCTCTGGGAGATTCAGTGCTCACAAGTCCAAGTTCCTAGCCCAGGAGTACAAGAGCAATGAGCCCCGGGCCGGGCTGGAGGGTCCCAGATGGACTGGCCTCATGACCGAAGTGGAAGTGCTGTGGCTCTGGCCCCATCTCCTCCCACTGAGAACTACCTGAGAAACTTACCCAGTTTCTTTTTTCTTTTAAACAATCAAGGAATCAGTCTTTCTCTGTCTACGTTCCTATTTCTCTTTCTTGCTGTTTTTTCTCCCTTTCTCTTATTCAAGCATTTACTTAAATATTTGTCTTTCTACATTAGATTTCTCTTTCTTCTTTCACATTGCAAATTCCTGTAAAGTAGAACACGCATCATGTTTGCATCTTTATTTATTAAATTTTTACTTTTTTGGGGGGGGATATGGGAGTAGGTAATTAGGTTTATTTATTTACTTTCTTTTTAAAACTTTTTATTTAGTTATTCTTAATGGAGGTACTGGGCATCGAACCCAGGGCCTCATGTATGCTAAGCAAGCAATCTACCACTGAGATATACCTTCCCCTTGTGTCTTGTTTTATTTTACATAATAGTTACTTATGTGAAATTACATGTAAGTAAAACGTATATAGGCTGCTGCAAAGTATAGTGGCTAAAATACAGGCTTGGGAGGCAGAAAGACCTAGGCTCAAAACCCAGCATAGAGAGGAAAAAAAAAAAAGAAAAACCCAGCATAGCCCAATAGCTGTCCATCCCAGACAAGTTACTTACCTTCCTGAACCTCAATTTCTATGTTGGAAACAGCTGACAATACTGCTCACATGACAGGCTCATTGGAGGATCAAATGAGACCATGCAAGTAAAGTGCTGATAACAGTTTCTGGCACATGGTAAGCACTTGGTGAATATTAGCTACTGTTTGTTTTCAATAAAATAAAATAAGCATTTCCCAAAAATTCTACACAGATACTCTGAAGTCAAGTCAAAGAATACTTTTATTATGTAAATAACCATTCCTAAATAATCCTCAGGGGTTATGTTACATAGTAGAAACAGCAGCACATTAGAAGGCAGAACATCTGGGTTCAAGTTCTAGCGCTATCATTTACCAGCTGTGTGACCAGGAGCCTGCCTGTCAACCTCTCTGAGCCTACAGTACAGAGTTGGGGAGTAAAATGAGTACAATGAATTCTGGACTGTTTTGTAGTTATAAAGAACTATATACACTTAAGTTAGACATCATAATTTACTTCATAAATTCACAGCTTATTCTTAAATTCCTATTTCATATAGCTCTTAACATGTGCTAATTTCAACATTATAAACATATATGTAGGCATATCTGTAAGCAAATGTACATAAACATGTTTTTGTAACTCTAGAAGGAAAGACAAAAAATGATTGGCAGTCATTGCCTCTTGTGACAAGATTAGACTATCCATGAAGGAAATGGTCACACCTTACTCTATCTCCTTCTGGAAAATGATCGTGTTGGGGTTATGGGTAATTAAAATAATAATGCAGATATTGTGAAACTCAGAATGGCATTGATTTAAAAAAAATTCCCAGGGCCTTTGAATAAAGATAGGGAATATACCTTCAACCTTGGGTCAGCATCAATAACTTTCATCCTACTGACATTCAGCAGAGCACTAGCTTTGTGTAAAGCACTATGGGAGATGCAAAAGTAGATTAGATGTGGGATTTTACCTGAGATTACAACATGTTAGATCAGATAAGACACTCATGCAAAGAATCAGAAGCTAAGAAGAAAGTAGTCAGTGTGCCTGGCGCACTGTAAGTGCTCTAAATACTTACTGGATTGATGGATACAGGGATAGATGGATGGAGGCATGGATGGATGGATGGATGCACAGATGCATGGATGGATGGAGATATAAAGATAATGCCATGGAAGAGAGTAATCACAAGAGGAAGAAATCTAGAGATGAGGGAATTTAGAAAAGCTTTGTAGTAAAGATAGCCTTTGAAAGACTGGCTAGATGTGGCCATCTAGATATTAGAAGGGGAGCTGAGAAGTTCCCTTAGTAATGATATCCTGTCATTTCTGATTCAATCCCAGTTTTTCCTTCCCTCTCTCACTGCCTTCCACCTAAGACGCAGAGCTGCTCTTAGTTTGGAAACGTGGGAAATTTGAGTTGTTACAGTGACTGGGATTAGGGGGAGAGGAGGTGTCAGAGATTACTGCTGCATTTAGTGGTATGTGAACAGCCAGAGCTGTTATATACTGCAGTAGAGAATTGTCCTGTGGGGGCTACAGCTCAGTGGTAGAGTGCCTGCTTAGCACACACTAGGTCCTGGGTTCAATCCCTAGTATCTCCATTAACAACAACAACAAATGCAAGCATATTTACTAGAAAACAAACTTATGGTTACCAGGGAAGGGGTGGGGGAGGGCAAGGGGTGGGAAGGGATAAACTGGGACTTTGAGATCTGCAGATACTAATGACTACATATGAGATAGATAAACAAGTTTATACTGCATAGCACAGGGAATTATATTCAATATCTTGTTGTAACCTATAAGGAAAAAGAACATGAAAAGGAATATATGTATGTACATGTATGACTGAAACATTATGCTGTACACCAGAAATTGACACATTGTAAACTGACTATACTTCAATAAAAAAGAATTGTTCTATCTAAAAGATTGATGGTGACTACACTCAGAAACACCAGTAGGTGAGAGAAGCATCATAAACAGATTATTACAATGTCATAAAGAAAGTGCTGACATAGATATATGCACATGTTTTCTGCTTTTGTCAGCCAAGTCAAATATTTTGACCTCCCTTCTAGGCAATGGAGAAAGGAAGAAAGATTAGAAAGGCCCATGGTGGATGTTGAGCAGACAAAGGGCTAGTCAACAGAGATTAAACCTAGGTCTTCAAGAAAAGGGGATCCAATCAAGGGCTTTGATTAAGGGAAATAACCTTGTCCTATCTCTGCTTTAGGAAATGCCAAACCCCTATTTTAAAGAGAATGAAAATGTGAAGTGATAACAAGTTAATTTTTTGTAAGCTTTACCCTGGTTCTGCATCAGAAAAAGCTAAGCAGTCATTCTATATTTTTAAAACTTCTGCAACTTTAAAGTATAATAAAGTAAATTCATTCAACAAATTATGCTGGGACAATTGGTTTTCCATTTGGGAAATTAGATCCCTACCTCACACTACATATTTGAGATGGTTTAAAGAATTAGACATAAAAATTTTTTAAAGATGTTAGGAGAAAATGTAGTTAAATACTTCAGAAACCTTGAGATAGGAGAGGCCTTCTGAAAGCTACAACACTTAGGAACCAGAAAGCATAAAAATAGATAAATTCAAGATTTCTACATGATGAAGGACATAATGCTTAAAGAATAGAAGTTGGTCATAATATATATAACAAAGATTATTTTCCAGATAACCCGGAAAGCTTCTATAAGTTAATAAGAAAAAGTAACCCAAAGAGAAAAATAGGCAATATGTGTAATCAGACAAGTTAACAGGACAAAAAGATAAGAAACATCATGGCAGATTTTTCAGATTGATTCACGCAGCTCCATGCCTACCACTTTGTAGCTTGGATTGACACATACTAGAGACTGAAAAGCTACGTGTATAATTTCCAGGCTTTCTTAGAGTTGAGCTTCACATGTGACCTGGCTTCCCCTGGGCAGATGTACCCTCAAGAGATCTACTGTCTCTGCTGGCATGTAGAGTTGGGGGTGGGGGGGCGCGGTCCTTATTTTTCATGTTTGGCTTGGTTTGTTTTTTTCCCTTCATCAACATAGCAGAGATCTCACTGTCTAGATGCAGTTTCTAGCTTCACGGCTGCTGTGGACAGGGTCTGGGGCATTCATTATGCAGCTGACGCAGTGTGGGCCTGGAGACCAGGTGTGGCTGAGGTTTCCTGGTTTCCAGATTATCGAGTCAGCACTTGGGGCACAGCTTCCCCAACCTCCAGTTTCCTGGTCATGGCAGAAGGGGAGACTCCTTTGCTGGGTCCGTTCTGAGCTAGAGTTCTGGGAGTCAGTCCAAGAAGCCCAACCTAGAACCTGTTCTCCCACCTAATCTGATAAAATTGTAAGCAACTAATCCCTTATTTATTCACGTAGTTCCCCTACCCACTTTCTACCGATCTTTCTACATAAACTAACTAGAGTGGTTTCCATCATCTGTAGCTGAACTCTGGTACAATGATCAACATTACAAATAATCAAAGAAATGCAAATTAAACCAACAATGACATCATTTCTCATTCATCAGAATGCAAACATTTATAAAGATTGAAGACTGAGGGGTGGAAAGGGACAGACCGGGATTTCAAAATGCAGAATAGATAAACAAGATTATACTGTATAGCACAGGGAAACATATACAAGATCTTGTGGTAGCTCACAGCGAAAAAGAAATGTGACAATGAATGTATGTTCATGTATAACTGAAAAATTGTGCTCTACACTGGAATTTGACACAACATTGTAAAATGACTATTACTCAATAAAAAATGTTAAAAAAAAAAGATTGATTGATAAAATTCAATGTTGGTGAGAGTGAGGGCAAGTGGGCTCTCTCTGGGGGGATGTGTACATTGGAGCAGCCATTTTGAAAAGCAGTTTGATAGTATTTATCCAAATGTGAAATAGGCATCACATCCAACCCAGCCTTTGACCTCTACACATCTGTCAAAGAGAAATACTAATATAAAAAATACTACATACCACTAAAACATCTCCCATGTATATTAATTGCCTCATTGTGAGTAATGGAAAAATAATAATAAGTATCTGAAATGTCCATCAAAAGGGAAAAGTTACGGAAATTACTGTATGATCATTCTTTGAAATACTCCACAGTAAAGAAGGAGGCAGAGCTCCAAGTACTAATATGGAAAGATCTCAGGCAGCTTTGCAAGTGAAGAACAAATTGCAAAAAAAGCGTGTATAGTATGATCCCATTTACGTTTAAAAATGCATATAACAAAAGTATATGTTCCTATGTAAACATACTTAAGTCTGCAAAAAATCAGACGAAAGTCAGGAAGGACGCAAACCAAGCTTCCCTGCAGGGTGAGGGGGATGGACTGAGTAGGGACCAGTCCAGGGCTTTCATTTCTACTCTAATCTTCTGTCTTATTTGAGTGTTTGAATGTTTTACAATAAGAATGTACTCATAAAATTTGTAATACCTAAATTAAAAGGTTAGAAAACACTACAGCAGCAAGATTCAAACTTTCAGATGCCCAGATATTTGACATAAAGATTGATGGATTGATCTATCATCTATCCATCCATCCAGAAAGAGAGAGAAAGAAAGAGAGAAAGCAAATACGACGAAATGTAACAGTTGTTGAATCTAGGTGGAAGGCTATGGGTATTCATCATACTAATCTTTCAACGTTTCTGTATTTTTCAAATTTTTTTCATAATATAAAGTTGGAAATAAAAACACATCAAATACACATCCTTGGACACACACACACTTTTCCTGCGCAAGCAGATTTTTCCAGATGTGGGAGCAAAGCCTGTGGCTTGCTCAGCTGCAATTATAGCCAAAAAGCATTGGCAATCCTTCCCTCTGGCTTCTTAGAGCCAGTGTGTCTCACTCTTGTGGCCAGTGTCTTGAGTAGCCTGGAGAGGCCTCGGCGCACACTATCTGGGGTGATCAGCTGCCCCCTCCCCAGTCACTCTGCAGGCACAGTCTGGTCCTGGGCTTACTGGGGAGCAGGCACCTGGCAAGGTCTCCTGCAGAGGCAGAGAGCCCATGGCCAAGGGCACCTTTAACATCAAATATGCCTCACCCCAGGTGCGTATTTATGGTAGCCCCATGAAGGGCAGAGCTGGTCACTGGCAAGAAGAGGGTTCGGGGTGGGGGGGCTCCTTCATGACCACAGGACCCTTCCTTCAGTCCTCCACCTGGTGTTTATTTTCGAGATAGCAATGTGAGGAGAATGGGAAAAAAAGGAATTGCAAAAAAAAAAAAAAAAAGGAACTGGAATTTTAATGAGAACCATCTGGAGTGTTTGCCAAGGGTGTAATGTTTGACTGAAGAAGTAATTCCTCAGCTTCAACAAGGAAGAGGGAAATGGAGGAAATTGGTATACGGTGCTTACCCCCCAAACTGAGGCCGAACAGAGCCACCTAGAACACGCACATCATACCGGACGCGGGGCGTGGGGTGGGGGGCGCGGCGCGCAGGGCTGCGGGGAGGAGGAGAGGGCCTTTCTCCGCTCTGGCGCTCCGCAGAGAGGAGGAATGTGTCTTCCCTGCCAAGGAGACTTTGAGGGATGGGTTGCGGTGGGCCTTGGGCCAGCGCCTGGAATCTGGGTAACCATGGAAACGGGCCCGCGGGTGACAACAAACAGGGGTTGGAATTTCAGCATTCGCAGCCAGGCCGCGGAGGAATGGGAAAGTTCAGGGAAGTTTTTTTTTTTTTTTTTTTTTTTTGGTTGTTTTTAACCCGCGGATGGAGGAGGGAGGGCAAAGGAGGGAGTCGGAATAAATGCTCCCTGTCCAGCGCCCCACCGGAATCACAGGGAGCCAGACTCGCTCTGAGTCTCTATTTTCACTTGATTCTTTTCATTATTTATAGCCCTGTGCGTTCCACGGAGGATTCCACAAGGTCTGAAGCTGCTCCCGAGGGGTGTCGGTGCACAGCCGGTTCCCAGTCCTTGCCCCAGCAGGAGACGGGCTGCCGCAAAATCACAGACGCCGAGTGAGGGCAGCGCCCCTCGGCAGGCATCCTCTCAGTTCAGCCTCACAGCTGCCCGTGGCCAGGTCCCCACCTTACCCAGGCCACGGTACCTGTAATTTTTATTCTGGAACAAATAAATAATTACGGTAGTCCACATTTACGAAGAAAAGTAAACTCTTCTATGTGAATCAGCATGCAAACGCCAGCTCTCCCTGTGGCTGAAGAAGTGGGCCTTGACGGGTTTGAAAAGACCTATGTGATGGAAGGAAGAAATTTTTACGGAGTTAATAGACAGAAACATTAAAGAAACATGGATCCTAGAATTTTCTTCTCTAAGGCCTTTAGAAATAGAATGCCTGGCAGAATACCCGGACAGGAGCAGGGCCTGGGACTGAAGGAACCAGAGAGACACCCACAGCAGGCTCTGTGCTTTGGAGAAACCAAGGCAGAGTCAGGGGCTGGGACCCCGGGCTCCTGGTGCAAGGTTCTCTTCTTGAAGACATGTCCCAGGAGCTCAGAAACCAGCCCTTGGAGCTCAAAAATGAATTTGGGTGAAATGACATGCATTTGCAGGGTTAAAACAGGATCCTCTGTTACAAAGCAGAGGATCATTAACTCTGGGATCAGAAAAGGGGGGGAAGATGCTAAATGGATTGGAATTCTTTGCAGCTTCACAAATTCGAGATCAGTATGGTGTAAAGTCCTCTGTTTTCACCTTTATGACCACCAACAGTTAAGGAGCCTCTGTTCTGAAAAGAGAGACTCAACAGTTAAGAATTTAGCAAAGAAAATAGTTTTAAATCAGCAAAGTTACGTAACTTTATAACAGTTTTAAGAAATCATCTTGAAACTTCATTAGCAAAAAATGCCCCCTTGAAGAAGCCAGCAGGAAATAAAGGATTGCAAGGAATTTCTGGAAATAGGAGGGTGGTTTTTTTTGTTTGTTTTCAAAGTGGAAAAAAGAAGTTTTTAAGGAAAAAGGAAGCCCTGACCTACATAAAGATAGGGTTTCAGCGAAACTAATTTGAGATCCAGAGACAAAGTGTTACTCTCTCAACAGTGTGAGTGCTCAGGCTCTGCTGGCTTTGTGTGGGCTGAGGGAAACAGTGGCTACCTCTGAAAAATGGGCTCAAGAAACAGCTTTACATTAAAGATGAAATTTCATGCACAGTAAAGTTACAAATTTGCCTGAGACTGTCCCCTGCTATGTGGAAGTTTACATAGAAACTTACAAATTGTTTCAACACATAATCCAGGAATCCTTGCTATGTATCCTGAAGTCACTAATTTTCCTCTGAAGCTCTGCCTTATCACTTTTTACCCTGACACCCTTATTTCCCTTATTTAGTCGTTAAAAATGGGAGGAAAGTGTCATTCATTCTCCAAGCAAATGTTTTCAACCACAAACTCTACGCCAATCCCCAAATAAAGTGCTGCTGTCATATCAGATTATTGCCTCTTGGGCTTAATACCAGAGCTGAGCTTTTAATATTAAAATGCAGAGTCTGCTGTGAATCTATGAGCCTCCCAATAAAACGTTGACAGTTTTCTACCTTTAAATGCTGTAAGCACTCTGCAAGCTTATAGAGCCACTGCCCATTCTTAATGAGAATCTTCTGTTTATGAATCACGAATTAAACCCCCATAAATGGCTTTATGTACATGCTCAAAATATGTGGAGCCACAAGAGGTCTGAGTGTGTTCATGTAGGTATGTGTCTGCTCGTGAGAAAGTGTGTGTGGGAGGGAGGGAAGGAGTAGACACTGCTCTAATTCGTAAAAGCTAGACGGGCAAAGAAAAACCATTTATCTACATCATTACAGAAGTGAACCCAGGCAATAGAAATAAAAGTAAACATAAGCCAATGGGACCTAATTAAACTTACAAGCTTCTGCACAGCAAAGGAAACCATAAGCCAAACAAAACCACAACCTACGGAATGGAAGAAAATATTTGCAAATGATGCAACTGACAAAGGTTTAATTTCCAGAATATATAAACAGCTCATACAACTTAATAACAAAAAAAAAACAAACAACCCAATCCAAAAATGGGCAGAAGATCTAAACAAGCAATTCTCCAATGAAGACATACAAATGGCCAATAGACACAAGAAAAAATACTCAATATCCCTAATTATCAGAAAAAGACAAATCAAAACTACAGTAAGTTATTGCCTCACACCAGTCAGAATGGCCATTACTAAAAAGTCTCAAATGATAAATGCTGGAGACGGTGTGGAGAAAAGGGAACCCTTCTATACTGCTGGTAGAAATGTAGTTTGATGCAGCCATTATGGAAAACAGTATGGAGATTCCTCAAAAAACTAAAAATAGAGTTACCGTAGGATCCAGCAATCCCACTCCTGGATATATATCTGAAAGGAACTCTAATTCAAAAAGATATATGCACCCCAATGTTCATAGCAGCACTATATGCAATAGCCAAGACATGGAAACAACCTAAATGTCCATCGACAGATGACTGGGTAAAGATGTTGTGACCTATTTATACAATGGAATATTACTCAGTGATAAAAAAGAATAGAATAATTCAATTTGCAGCAATATGGACCTAGAGATCGTCATTCTAAGTGAAGTAAGCCAGAAAGAGAAGGAAAAACACTGTAATATTACTCATATGTGGAATCTTAAAAAAGAAAAAAGATAAAAGAGGACACTAATGAACTCATCTACAAAACAGAAACAGACTCGCAGACATAGTAAACAATCTTATGGTTACTGGGGAAAGGGAGTAGGAAGGGATAAATTTGGGAGTTTGAGATTTGCAAATGTTAACCACTATATATAAAAATAGATTTTGAAAAACCAAGTTTCTTCTGTATAGCACAAGGAAGTATGTTCAATATCTTGTAATAACCTTTAATGAAAAGGAATATGAAAATGAATATATGTATATATACATGCATGACTGGGACATTGTGCTGTACACCAGAAATTTACAGATTGCAACTGACTATACTTCAGTAAAAAAAAAAAGAAGTGAGTGTATCAGACATAAAGATGGGTGAAGCCAGTGCATTTCCAAAGTGTCATTCCTTTAGCCCTTGAAAAGATTACTCCTTAATGGTAAACCATGGGTGTTTGTTTTCTCAGTGATAACTACACTGCTGCTATTAAATCTCAGTGATTTTTAAAAAGGGGTTTTACATAGGATTAAAAAAATCACTTTTTATCCTGTTATAAAAAAACCTTTTCTTTTATAAAAATCTTATTTGAAAAATCTTTATCACTCAGCTTTTCACGATCTTGGTGATAATTACACTGAAAGGGCCCCACTGCTGTTGGCATGGTGGCCTCCACACCATTCCATCACGATGTACCAGCCTGACTGAGTCAAAAGGGCCATATACGAGATCATCTCAGCTCAGGATGCTCAAATAGCTGTCATGAGAAAGTGTTCTCCAGGCAGGATGTCTCCCTCTGACCAACTCCAGATCGTACTCATTGAATGAGCAGATGTCTAAGTACCTGATGTGCTCTGAGTGAGGCGTACCCTGCAGACCCTTTCCTGTTCTCTCCCTGGCCTTTATGGGAAGAAGCAACCAGAAACATTAGCACTATTACTTAGATGTTCTATGTTGTGTGAAATCGAAGAGCATCTCTTCAGTTTTTGTAAAAATGCCTTTGTGAAGCTGGATTTTTAAAGTGATAACTCTGATGAAAACTATGAACTGAAGTATACTGAACTCCAGTTTGTATTGTGCTGTCAATTATAAGCCCAACAAACAAATCTTCATCAAGGTAATATTCTATATCCAACAAGGAAACCTGCAATATCTGTGTATCATTTAGGATGCTTTTGGGCGTAGTCATCTGAAGCTCAATTAATGGAAGCTAAAGCAAGGGGATTTATTATTTCAGAGTTCAGATCGAGGGATGGTTAATTCCACAGCTAAATGACATCATTCAGAACCCAGGTTCCTGTCCATTTTTAAGGTTCTTGTGTCCTCCTCAGCTGTCAGCTTGCTCTGCTCATGGTCACAAGATGGTGGCCATGACTTTGGGCAACACATCCTCACATCAGAAGCATAAAACAGTTTATCTTTTCCCTCTGGTTCAAGGATGGGCAGATGGCAGAATCAGAGCCAGTGAGAGCTTAGCTGGGAAGGTGGAACAGAGATGAGTATCCCACACACTGGATGGATATAGCCATGTGGGCTACTGGCAGCCTTATTGTAACTATGTGGTAAGCGCATATCTGAGAACGATCTGACTGTTCAGATGAGAGAAGAACCAAGCCAGGAGACAGGGAGGAACAGGATATGAATGTCATTCTGAAGTCACATATGCCCTTGACCTTCTTAGCTACATGAGCTAATAAATTCCTTGTTTGACAGGACATTTCAGGGTTGGTTTTCTGTCACTTGCAACACAGAGACCTCACTCATACACCTTACTTGTCTAACTTCTCCAACCCTAGACTGGTCCTCCAATTTTGTTTTGCTTTCTAAAAATGTTACTGGTTGGAACATCCTATAATATAGCTGGCCAGTACCCATTAAAACTGACAAGATCATGATAAACAAACAAACAAAAAAAGACTGAGAAATGGTCTGAGATTGGAGGAGACTGAGACATGGAAACTAAATGCAAAGTGAGATCCTGGGTTGGATCCTGGAACAGAAAAAAGATATTAGTGGGGGAAAAAAAAACTAGGAAAATCCAAATAAAATCTATAGCTTAGTCCATAATATTGAACCTACGTTAACTTCTTAGTTTTGACAAATGCGCTGTGGTTAGTAACAGGTTAACATTAGGGGACACTGGGTGAAAGGTATATAGGAACTCTCTGTAGTATGTCTGCAACTTCTCTATGAATCTAAGATTATTCCAAAATAAAAATTTAAAAAATATATATATTACTAGTCACCAATACTCCAAAGTCTAGTAAACACTGAACTAGTCTGACTTCTTCAAGTCAGACATAAGTATATTAAGTCCCAAAGAGGTTAAGGGACTTGCCCGTTGAACTTGGCAATTCATGTCAAAGCTGAGCCTAGAATCCAGGTCCTATCACCTGGACACACAAGTCACACTGCAGCCAGGGGACCCAGGAACCTTGCTCAAAGGAATTAGTTGCCATGGAAACAGCTCTCTTCTCTAAGCACATTAAATTCCTTGCTGCTCTCCACATTAGCTCTGGACTATTACATTTCAAAGTCCATTTTTCACATTGATAAATTACACCATTATAGCAGTCCAGGAACGAGCTATAACATCATGCAAAAGAAATTTGTACCAGAAATTTAAACTACCACATGGTCAATGGATTAACATTAACCATAAATAGAAGCCATCACATTCTGTGGTGCCTGCCAATCGCATTCATATGAATTAAGCATTTTCTGAAAAGCCATACATACCAAAAAATGTTAATGCAGAATAAACCCAAGCCACAGCATTTCCAAAGACAGATTTTTAAAGGGGCTGTGTCTCAAATAACTTAGGTGGGAGTGAACATGGAATTCTGGCAAAAACTATTAGATGGCACAAAAAGTGGTTCTAGCAATGACAGACACTGATACCAAAGACTCATTTGTCAAGTCTGGATGAAATGTGTTTTATATAATGTGGAGGAAAAAGCAGAATAAGCCCCAGGCCTCCTAGAGCGATCTTCTCTATCATGCTGAATCCCTCTGTGTAGAATTCAACAATACAGCCTCAGGAAGAGACATTTTAGTAAAAGGGAGATAACCCTGATCCATCTACTTTCTCCCAAACCATACCAATCCCATCCTCCAGGGTCCCCATCCTGTAAGGCTCCTGCCATCTATACCCTGATACCCAGAGCTGGGCATGGAGTTGCTCACAGATGTTAGTTCCCTCCTCCCCTTTTTGTCCCCACCCAGTAATTACTCTTCTTCCGTCTTGTGAACACTGACCCTTGGGCAGAGGCCAGGCATCCGCTGGAATGCTGATCACAGAAGGTCAGAACCCAGGGGAATCTCTGAGGAACACAGACAGAGGTATGCTAATGAGCACCCTTCCCTGTAATTGCTGGTGACTATTGGAATTATCTGATAGAAGTTACGACAGTATTTCCCCTTCGTTGGCGCAGAGATGATCTGAGAAGCACATCTTGATAGAAGAAAAAGCCATAATTTCCGATGTTGGCTACAGTGTCCCTCATTAGCTAATGGTTATATGACAGAAGATAAAAAATGATCTTGACAGACAGGAAGAATGGGCCCCAAAGGACAAAATGTAATTTAGGAAGAATGTAGGCAATGCCCTACAGATGGGGTCCAAAAAGTGCCTTGCCGAGGGCCAGGAGGGAGCATGTGGTGACAGCAATACTAGAGACCCAGGCCTGGGAGTGCAGGTCCCAGCAGAGCCTCTGACCAGCTGGCCCTGCTTGGACAAATTACTAGCTTCAGGGAATGCAGTTTTCTCATCTGGAGAATAAGAAACTCAGATGGGATGATCTTTCCCGTACTTCCCAGATTTGAAGCAATTTTTGGCCAACAACAGGAGGATGAGTCAGTGAATTATGGTGTGTCCCCGTGACAGAGTATCATGCAGCTGTTACAAGCCCTTTGCGGGGAGGGTATAGCTCAAGTGGTAGACCACATGCTTAGCATGCACGAGGTCCTGGGTTCAATCCCCTGTACCTCCTCCAAATAGAAATCAACGAATAAACCTAATTACCTCTGCCCAAAACAATTAAAATTAAAAAATTCAAATATGCATTAAAATTTTAAAAAACCAAAAAAAAAAAAAAAAACCCAAAACAAAAAAATACCCAAGCCCTTTGTTTCCCAAAAATATGTAAGGTGAGAAAGTCTTGTGACATGATGTTAAGTTAAAATTAAAAGTAGAATGAAAAACTTTAACATACATTATGATTCTAATTTTGCAAAATGGAATAGATGCCTCGGAGGAAAAAAAGGACTAGAAGGAATCACAAAAAGTATAACAGCGTTTGCCATGGGTAGTTAATTTTTATTATTCAGAACACTTAGAATTATATTTATTATGACAAAGTTAGTAAATGCTTAATGAAAAATTCCAATAATACACAAGTATATACAGTAAAATGGAAAATTCCTCCTCTTTTTTCCTCCTACTGCTACTCCCCAGATGTAACCTATATTAACATTGTGAAAGAAATCAGACTTCACCAAGTTGAAGATGAATTTGCTAGAAGCATCCTTTGTTATGAGGCTAAAATGAGAAAACTAAAAACATAGATGATTTTTATTTAAGAAAATAAAACCTTTAAAACCACTGTAAGCCCTAGGAAGAGAACTTCAATGAGATAGTAGAATAAAAGTAAGAATGAGGCTAAGAACAAATATAATAATTTTAAGTCCAGGTACTAGTACTTTTATAAATGGTTTTAATAGAAGTCTAATCATCCATTTTATAATAACCAGTATTGAGTGTTTTTATTAAAGTATTTGAAGCATTTAAGAAAGTCTTATATAATGGATTTGTAATTTTAGAATTCAGAATATAATAAATGTTTAGAAGATTAAATAATTTTCTGTAAGTGGGAAAATGGGGAAATTTAATTTGTAAGTCAGGGAGTTTTGATTTATAATTGTGTGAATATGTAGAAAAATATGGAGCATTTAAAGTTAATGGAATGTTAATCATTTGATAAATTTGGAACATTGATGAGTGAATCATTAAACAAAGTGCAGGAGTAGTCATTCTTCTCCGTCTTCGAAAAACCTCAACCATTAAAGAACTGCCTGTGTGCATGCTTGGAGCTCCAGCTGCACTTTGTTGAGAACCCCAAAGCATGGGGGTGCGGGAAGTCAGCCTCCATCCCAACCTGCTAATCCTCTGCCTCGGCCAACGTGTGCCTGAATAGGAGACTCAGTCCCAGCTGACCACTGATCTCCAGCTGTGACCAGTGGTGTGACAACCTTCTGCTGCGAATGCCCCAACAGCCACAGAGATCTCCAGGGACATCAGGAGCATCAGCTGTGATGCCTGATTTCTGGCTCCCAGGACAGGTCTGAATTCTTCTCCACCATGAGGCAGGATGAAACAAGTAAACACAAGTTATGGGTTCAATCCCCAGTACCTCCATTAAAAAGAATTAATTAATTAATTTAAAACCTCAATTACCTCCTCCCCCCAAATTTTTTAAAATAAAACACATGTTAATAAGTTGGACACTTCTTGGTTTATCCTGGCGGGGTAGACCCCAGGAAGAGAGAAAAAGATGAGTTGAGATTGGAAGTTTGAGATCTTTCATTGGAATACTACAAAGAGAGATATGACCTCAGCTGTACCCCAAGCAAATGCAGTGGGACATTTTGGTTACTTTTAAATCTGTGGTTTAGTTGGAATGCTGTTGTTTTGCCCCAAAGCATCTATTCACTTTTTTCTCCAGGTAGCTGTACCCCAATTCTCTTCTGGGGGACCATTGCTCCTCCATACTCGGTGTATCTGTTCTTAGTGCCATGGTTTCCTACCCCTTCTCTACCTGCAGGAATGTGATCAGGACCAGCCAGTCAGAGCATCACTTGTCAACTCTGGAGCCTGGAGCTCCGAGGGCCATCCTATGGGGTGCTAGAATGAACCAAACACAAAGGAAGGCTAAGCCTGTCAGCTAGACAGGGAGAAACCAGCCCCTGGACCATGACAGTCCTGGACCACTTCCTGGACTTTCCAGTTACTTGAGCCAATAATTTCTCTTTGGCACTTAAATCTATTTGATTCGGATTTTCAGTCATCTGTTACCCACAGGGTCCTAACTGATACAAGCATAGCTGAGTGCTCGGAAGGATCAGAAAATTCCACCAGGGAGAGCAGCTGAGAAAGTGGCAATGTAATCCTGAGAAGAGGAGGCTCCAAGACTACATGGTAACTCTTCAAATGCCATGTCAATGGATGTTACTGGAAGATATATGTCCATTCAGCAAGTAGATGAGTTTTCTAATAACCAAGGCTGTCTAACAAAGGGATCAGCTCCTTCAGATGGAGGTGAGCTCCTTATCAAAGAAACAATGCAGTCAATGATGGTTGGCCTCTTGACAATGATGTTGGCGCTGAGATCCTTCACTGAGTGGGAATCATGAATCTCAAATGACTCTTCTGACTCTAGCAGTCAACAGAAAGTAGAAGAAGATACAATCACTAGGGGAAAATGAATGGAGGTGCTGCAAAATTCTGCAGGGTCCTGGCTTGATCAGTGAGAAACCTTGGCATTAATTCTTTGAATCAGATTTGGTCTGTAGCCCGATGCTGCACAGTAAGAGAGTTAACATGGAAGTCAGAGGCATCGCTGGAAGGCGTAGAGTGCTAACCACTTCCCTCTCATGAATTGTTGAAATGGGAATTCTGTAGTTGGTTTGGAATGCTGAGTTTGCAATGCCACTTCTGTTGACTTGGCCAAAATGAGAGTAAAATATGGAAGAGACCAGCCAGAAGCTTGGTGGGAATGAAGGATTCTCCATACACCTGCATATATGTGTGACTGTGGAAGGGCTCATTGTCAGCTGCCTGCACCATGGCACCTAGTGTTAGGTGCCTGGAGATGGAGATGGTTATGGAAGGGTTTACATCTTCCTTAATATAGTAGGTTGGCTGTTTTCACCACATAATCTACATCTCTGACCTCTTCCTCTCTCCCAAGTTCATGACACTTCAATCACTTGGACTTTCTTTCCAGTCTTCAAATATACCGCATTCATTCCCATGTTAGAGTCTTGGCCCTTGCTCTTCCATTTACCCAGAAAGCTCTGCTTCTATTCTAGGTCATTGTATGACTGGCTTTTGGGAGCGTTATTCAGTTATTGGCTCAAATGCCCCTCCTTGCTGAGTTCTTTCCTGCCCACCAACTCAAATTAACAACTCTGTCCTCAATATACGTCCCTGCCCAAAAAGCACCCATTTTTTTATCACATTATCCATTTTATTGTTTTCCTAGAACTCATTACTATTAGAAATTGTCTTGCTCATTTATTTTCTGCTTGTTTTTGTCTTTCCTCTCCATGAAAACAGAAGATCTGTGAGAGCAGGGACCCCATCTCCTTTGTTGACTGCCACATCCTCAGCTCTCAGAACAATTCCTGGCACATGGTACACATGTCATGAATGTTTGTTGAATGAATACATGATTGAATGAAACTTCTCTCTCCCACCTTGATCTTGGAGAAATTTCCTCCCATGTAATATAAGGTTTTCTAGAAAACAGAGCAAGTGACTGACCAAGACTCAGATAGGAAGAGATTCTTTTGTTGAAAGAACTCGTCCCTGGTATGGCAGCTTGCCCTTTAACTGGCTTAGTGTCCTGAGGTGACCAAGGAGGAAGGGAACACAAGACTTTATCCAGAGCCCAGCTCCCTCCGTGAGCACATCGAAAATACTCCACCAGAGCAAGCTAACCTTGTGTTTGAAAGGAGCCACAGCTCAGCAACACCCAGCCCATGGGAAGCTTACCGCCTTTTCAGCCCATCAGTGCCCCTCTGGTCCTTGGTGAAGATAGTCATAGACAAGAGCCCTCTGCCCTCGTCTCTGTGAAAGCCCGGCATATTGAGCTCAATTCAACTCTTGAGTATGTGGAGGAAAAACAACTTTCCTCTCGATATAGACAAAGAATTGCTTGCTAGTGTGCCCAGGGCCTGAGATAATTGACAGAGGATGGCTTTTAAAGGATGAACGCACATCAACAAAGCCATCGTTGGATCCCCTTCCAAGGATTTTGCCCCATGGGCAATTTCTTTCAGGACCTCGGAAGGAAGAGACCTGTAATTACTTAAATGAAAGAAGATGGGAGGAGTCCTCCTTGGAATGTCATCTCACAGGCTTTCCTGAGTTAGGAGTAATCTCCTGGCACTCTATACATGTTGGCCAACAGAGCTGGCTTTAGCCTCTCAAGGAAGTCTGGGAATGGGGTGGGGGTGGGGAACAAGCTTTCTACAGGGAATTTTTTTGGAAAGACATCTTGAATACAGGATAGGGGCAGATACTCAGGAGGGAAGGACTGCTCAGTGATGGTGTGAGAGGGTAACTAGACACACCACGGGGACCATGCCTACTGGAAAGGTGGCTGTGGGAGGAGAATTTTTTGGCTAGACAACTAAACTGTTGGGAAGCCTTTTATTTCTTGATTTGCTCTTAGAGCTGCTGGATATATAAGAATATGGCCCACTCTGCATTCACTCACTCATTGATTCATCAGGCAACATTACTGAGTCACTGCTGTCAGAACACCACTTGGGGTCGTGAGGAATCAGCTCTGAACAGAACAGACAGGGCCCCTTTGCGCATAGGGCTTGCACGCTAGAGGTGAAGACAGATATTTAATAGATATTTGCACAAGTAATTAATAACAGATATGACTTTATATATAGGCAAGTGGGCCAAATGAAAAGAGCGTCTTTAAAAATAATAATCATAAAATATTTTATTTAAAAAAAGAGGGTCTTGCAGCCAGTTTCTTCCCTGTGGCACTCTACATGTTAAAAAAAAAAAAAAAAAAAAGAAAACTCTGCAAGGATTTGGGGGTGGGGTGCAAAAGATAACCAGAGGCAGAGAGTGAGCAGCAGCCCTGGATCCCAGGAAAATGGAGCTCCAGGGAGGCACAGAAGCCAGGGGCCCACGGCTTTCCCCGTTTTTCTTCCTGTTCCAAACGTGCTCTCAGGGCAAGTGGCTCTGGGCAGGCCACTGTTCCCCAACCCAACCCTCAAACTGTCTTTCCCCTCTCTGCTTACACCTGGAAAGCCACCCATGGTATTTCTCACACAGACTTCAGGTCCTCCAGGAAGCAGACACCAGGATGAAGTGAGAGGGGCAAGAGATTTACTGGAGGAGATGGCGGTGAAGGGGGCGGGAGGAGCAGGAGGCAGGGAGAGGCTTCAGACTCCAGTGCCATTCTGGCCCTCGGGGAAAGGACAGAGAATTAAGTAGGAAGCGACTCAGAGCAGTGTAGCCCCAAGAAAACCTTGGCCAGCCCAGTCAGGAGCTCTGGAACGAGGATTGCCCGTGGGAGGGGTCCTGCCCTGGACCGAGGTTGTCAGGCCCTAGTGCCCCAGCTGTACCTGGTCTCTCTGTTGCTGCGCAGGAGAGAGTGGCCTCGGTGGCTCAAACACAGCAACAGATCCTAAAGGCGCCGCAGAGGAGCCTATCAGCTCAAAAGTTTCCCTCTTGAAGGGAGATCTGTGTGGCACCCACCTGGGGCTGCCCCGCGCTGGTCCTGGCTCTCCCACCCACGGTTCCGGTCTCCACGGCCATGGTGGACAGCCAAGGCAGGGTTTCCACAAGCAGAGCCTTTGGCCTCCAGGGAAGACAGCAGGGATGAGATGGGGTAGGTGGGCATGAGGACACAGGCGGGCCTCTGGGGTTTGCGGAGACACCAGAAACATTGCCAAGGCTTGAGCGGTGCCAGCTATGATGGCTGAATGACAGCTCTGGGTGGAACAGGGCTGGGAAGGCCAGCCAGTGGCCAGGGAGACGGGAAGTAGCTGACCACCAGGAATGGCCACGTGGACAAGCCAGGGATGGGGAGGCAAGACGCATCTGTCACATGCAGGAGCAAGTTTAGCACCTCCTCCTTGGTCCCCTATATTCTCAGGGCAAATCTAGACACCCGCCTCTACAAACGCTCATCAACACCCAACGGTGTCCATCCTTCTGATCCTCAGTAGCTTAGTAACTGATATCAAAGAAAATACCTGAAAATCGTTTAGATAAAAAAAATTCAAGAATTAAGCCCAATCTACGTTAAATGAATTTTAAGCCATATTCCTCAAAATAGACAAAAACCATCATCTTAGCAGTACATTTAGTCTCATTTAATAGTTCTCTGAAAAACTCATCCTGAATGTCAATCCAATGTTAAGAGACCCTAGGACACACCAAAGATAATATTGTATTGTGAAATGAGGACAACACTGAACTAAAATCTCTGTAGCTAAGGTCCAAAGACTAAATAAAATGAAATAAAACAATACTGATCCATCAAGAGCTGCCCCGTGCTTCTGAGCACTGCATGTATTACAAACACAAAACCTGGACGTCCACCCTCGTGATGAGCGCTGTTGAGAGCCCAGGAAAACCTGTTCCTGGGCCTTTTGTCCTGAATCCTCAAAACAAAGTGACTGGCTGTTGTGTGAAGGTGTGACATCAGAGGGGAGCAGTGTGCTTAGATGGTGAAGAGTGCTCAGATTGAGCAAATTAGCCCAAATTAGCCCACCCCACCCTTCCTCTCACAGAGTATGAATGCAATAGATGTTTGCATCATAACAGAATATAATTTCCCAGCAGTGCTGGGCATCTGTTCCTTGCCTCAATTTGTGTTCCAATGTGTGTTTCTGGATGTTCTCCACGAATTAGTGCTGTATTCACAGCAGCTGTGTGTATACGGTGGCTAAGGGACAGTTTGCAGTATTAAGTCACTCATATTGCTCTTAAATTTGGTTGTCAGCGGAATCTGTAATGTTTAAGTACGTAAGCCTCCATTAGTGCTCTTGGCCTGGGCCCTACAAATGTGAGGGTCAGGCCTGGACGGTGGTACCCTGGTTACCAAGCAGAAGTCAACACAAGGATCCATGTAAACTGGGCCACAGCTCACGAAAACATCCCCGTGCTGGGTCATTAGCAATGATGATAATCGCAGCAGCAGCTCCGTAAACGCACCCGAAGGCACCAGGTCCTACACGTTCTGCTCTTGTAATCAGCTCTTTGCCCGGCTCTGCGTGGTGGGTCTGTGTACTGCGGGGTAAGTGCTGGGAGGAACATCCCTCGCGCCCCGGGTCTCAGCAGCTCTATTTGGAAAGGAAGGACCACTTCTTGTTCTACCTCAGCCCTCGCCCTCCCAGTCAAGGAATCTGGGCTCCCTGAAGGTCTGCTCCCCGTGGGCTCTGGAGACATGCTTCCAGACGGCCTCCTCACTCTCCTCGGCCCAGCACCGCCGCCCCTTCTGCCCAAGTCCGTGTAAGGGCATCTCTCTGCTGGTGGCTGGGCTGAGCTGCAGGGCCCAGCCTGGGGACCTGCCTCTTCCACTGGCTCCCTTACCTCATGAACAGAAACCCCTCCTCCACTGCTGCTCCACGCATCTCCTCAGAGAGCCCCCAGGGTCCTTCTGCAGAGTCCCTTGTTACTTGGGCTTCTCCCAGCTTCCAGACATCCTTCAAGGACAGGGTCCTCTTGTGGCATCTTCCATATGGCTGTCCCCCATCACCCCACCTAATCCCTGGGAATCTCCATGGCACAGGTTCAGCCAAGAGAGAACATGTCTTTCCCCTCCTGCACCACATGAGAGGCCTGCATGGTCTCTTTCAAAATAGGCATTTAATCAGTCCCCGACATGACCCTTTCAAAGTATTCATTTTTCCCAGTTTTAAAGGAAAGAAAGAAAAGGCTAAGCTATGGTCCAATTCTACTGCATACTTTGCTACATATCTAACAATCCATCTGACATCTTCTCAGCTGCCAAAGATCTCCATTTCCGACCTGTTTCTCAGAGTTGGGGATGTTCCAGAGGGGAGGTCAGAGGACACCCACCAGATGCCACACATCTCTGAGAAGTTCTGGAGCCTGGTTCTGGAATCTTCCCAAAAGAAACACAAGGCTTCCCACATGTGTTCAAACTGTCAGGGCCAGAAGACCAGGGAAACCATGCAGTGTGGTTCCCTAATTTTACAGGTGGGGAAACTGAGGTGCCTAGGGGAGAGGCAACTGGCCAGGGTCACTCTGGGCTCAGTGGCAGGGCAGGAGCTCTGACCTGGGGTGCTTTTCATCACAGAAAGCCTGTGGACTTTGTTTCCAGGAGACAAGCCTACACTTCCTCAGTAAATAGGAAGGGACTTCCAGGGCCTTGTCATCACCCCGAAGGAAGATTGTAGCCAGGAAGTGTGGGCAGAAGACCTTGGACAGTTGCCAACCGAGCTGCCTAGCTCCAGACTTATTTGGGCCTGGAGCGAGGAAGGAAATATGAAAGTAGGAGGAGGGGAAGGGGCAGTGGGGACCCCCTCCCCACGCCCTCTCTGCAGCCTCTACTCTCTGCCCCCACCTCCCTCACTGTTCCTGGATCCACACTCCCCTCCTTCCCACTGCAACACATCCTGCCTGGCCTTCCCCACTGTCTCATCACCTGTGCCTCCTTCTGTGCTAAATAAGAGAAAAGGTGAGAAGATGCTCAGAAAAGTAAAGGAAGCGGGTGTTAAGGAGGTAAGTTACACATCTGATACAGTGAGAGCACTTGATATAGCTCCCCAAGAAGACAGACCTGCAGCGCCCAGGCTGGCTGCGGAGCACCTTGGTGCCGTGGTTCTCGACCTTGGAAACTCACTGCAACTACCTAAGGAGCTTTAAAGAATACAGATGCCCACCCAAAGACTGATTTATTTTATTTTTTAGTACAGCCTGAGCATCAGGATTTGTAAAAGCTCTTTTGATGATTCTAATATGTACCCAAGGTTGAGATCTAGTTCTTAGAAGAAAAAGCCCCAGATCGCCTCATATTGGGTTCTCTGTTTCAAGAAGCAGCAAATAATGTTTAGGTAGAAAATACTCAAATCCTTTTCCTATCCTATTCTCAGCCTGCACGCCAGGAAATTACAATTGTTCTAGCCTAAACTACCAGATTTTCTGCTGAGATCCTTTTCCTGGCATCCTGGGCCTCTGCTACCACTGTCAAATCTCCACACCTCAGATTCTCCAAAGTGCTTTCCAGTTCCCAAAGCCCCTTGGTATGTGGCTCCATAAAAAATGTTTAGAGTCACCACCACTGTGAGTGTGATCTATTTAAAAAAAAAAAAATCTTTCTTTTCTAGGCAAGGTAGAGTAACTGGTACCAGGTTTGTCCTCCCACTGTAAAAAATGATAAAGTTGAAAATATGTAAAACTGCTGTTTCCAAATACTGGACAATGGGCAGTGCAAGGCAATAATCAAGGAGAATTAGGAAACAGTGAGCCCTGCAACTGCCTGGCTTTCTGCCAGGAGCCACTTTTCCAGAGAGTAGTACAGAATAGTATTACAGTCTTGCTAAGTTAAGCAGACAGAGATCAGAGTTCAGAGAGGCAGAAACGGCTGGAATTTATGGGGCTGAGCCCTAGAGAGGAAAGAACTATGCTAAGAAGGAGTTCCTGGAATCTACATAGTGATCTCCTTGAGTCTGTTACTGAAAACCGAGCTGTGAATGGCCAGGGTGAAACTCCAAGAGGCTATTCAAAGAAGTACTGGGGATCTGCACTGAACAATCCCAGGGCTTCCACAGGGTTATGCGATAGTATAGATCTAGCCAGAGGAGGAGATTTCACTGGACACCCAGGGCACTTAGTCAAGATTCTAGAAGGGTTACATCTAGTAGTAGGCTAAAATAGACCTCAAGTAAAGGCTACTGTAGGCCTGCCTTAACAAATTTAAAAGCAAACCTTCAAAAAATTGAGTTGATCCTAAATTTCTTAAGTGCATGCCGAAACAAAGTTGAATATTCTTTAAAGAGAAAAATATCAACCACTCAAAAAGGCAACTGTGACAATGCCTACCACCCCCCCCCAAATTACTAGACACACAAAGATGTAGGAAAATGTGACCCATAACTACAAAAAAAAAAAAAAATCAGCAATAGAAACGTACCCAGAAACAACAGAGATTTTGGAATAAGCAAACAATTGTGTTAAAACAGTTATTATAAATATGCTAATATAAATAGACATAATGAGAAAAGAAATAGATTATAAAAAAGAGAACAAATAGAAATTCTAGGGATAAAAAATACAATATCTGAAGTGAAAAGTTTAGTGAATGGAATTACCATCAGATTACATAATGCAGAAGAAAAGGCAAGTGAATTTGAAGACATAATAATAGAAATTCTCCAAACTGACACATGGAGAGAAGAAAAAAACTGAAAAAACTAACAGAAAAAAATTAACAGAGCCTGTGAACCAGGAAAACATGTCAAGTGGTTGAATATATGTATAAGCAGTTGAGGAGCAGAGAAATACTTGGAGAAATTATGTCCAAAATATTTCCAAATTTGATAAAAAATTTTAAATCCCAGATCTAATTAGCTAAAATAATCCTAAAAGGACATACACAAATAAAACAACACGGAGGCATAGGGCTAAAAGCCTAGGATAAGGAGCAGACAGAGGGGTAAAAAAAGACACAAAGGAAGGAAACAGAAAAAGACTTAAAAGAAAAAAAATGAGAACTCCCATAAATTTATCATCAGAAAAAAATGTAAGCCAGAAGACAATGAAATGGCATCTTTGAAATGCTGAAAGGAAAACCAATCTAGAATTCTATAAGAAGTGAAAATACACTTCAAAACTAAAAGTGAAGTAAAGACATTTCAAGCAAACAAAAGCTGAGAGAATTCATTGTCAACAGACCTAGTTTACAAAATAATATTGGTTATAAATATAAACAGAAAAAATTTATAAATAAAAATTAGAACTTTCTTCAGGCTGAATAAAAATGATTCTGATGGAAACTTGTACCTGTAGAAAGGAATGAAAAAATGCTATTTCAGAAATAGTAAATAGGTGAGTAAATATAAGATTTTTTTTCTCATTTAAAAATTTATTTAAAAGATAACTAGCTGTTCAAAGAAAAAAAATAATAACTGTATTATGGGATTTATAACAGAATGTATAATAATAACAGTACAAAGGATTGGAGGCTTAAACATATTGCTATAAAGTTCTATATTATACCTGACATGGTATAATAGTGTTTAAATGGAGACTGTGATAAGTTAAAGATATACATTGTAAATCCTATTGTAACCATTACAAAATAAAACAAAGACATATACCTAAAAACTAAAAGTGGAGATAAAGTGAAATACCAACAGGATTACAAAAAAAAAAAAAAGCCCCAACTATATGCTATCTATAAGAAATCCACTTTAAACATAAAGACACATAAAAGTTAAAGGTAAAAATATCTTTTATGGAAAAATATATACAATGCAAATACTAATTATAAGAAAGCTAACAATGCTATATTAGAAGAGGTAGGTTCTGGTTCAAAGAATATTATCAAAGATAAAAATGAACATTTCATAATGATAAAAGGGTCAATTCACCAGAAAACATAACAATCCTCGACATTTTTGTACCCAGCAATAAAACTTCAAACTGCATAAAACAAAAATTAACAGAACTGAAAGGAGAAATAGATTTTATCCATAATTATAGTTGGATATTTCAACACTTCTCTATTAATTTATAGAACAAGCAGACAGAACACTAGCTAGTATATGGAGATTTAAACAGTAACCAACCAACTTGGTTTCATTAACTTTTATAGAACACTACACCAAAAACAGCAGAACACACATTCTTTTCATGTGTAAGAGGAGCATTCACCAGGATAGACCATATTCTGGGCCATAAAACAATTCTCAATAAATATTAAAATATTGAAGTAAATGTTCTCTGCCTACTCAGAATTAAATTAGAAATCAATAACAAATAGATATCTAGGGGAAAAAAATCCCCCAATATTTAGAAATTAAAAAGCAAACTTCTTAATAATCTATGGGTCAAAGAAGAAATCATGAAAATATTTTGAAGTAGATGAAAACGAATACACAACATATCGAAATTTACACAGTGCAGCCAAAGAAGTACTTAGAGAAAAATTAATAGCTTTATATTTTTATACTAGAAAAGAAGGTCTAAAATCAGTTACTTAAATTTCCACTTTGAGAAGCTAAAATATGAAGATCATATTAAATTGAAAGTAGAAAGAGTGAAAATCAATGAAAATGGACAATAAGAGCATCATTTTTTTAAACCTCTAGTTTTTTTAAAAAATCAATAAAATTTATAAACTGTTAGCTAGAGTGATCAAGAAGAAAAGAGAGAAGACACAATCACTAATACCAGGAATGAAAGAGGGTACGTTATTGCAGATGTTACAGATGTGGAAAAGATAAAAGGGAGTATTATGAACAAATCTATGCCAATACCTGACAACTCAGATGAAATGGACAAATTATTTGAAAAATATAATTTACCAAAACAAGAAAAGAAAAAATAAAAAGTTTGGATAATCATATGCCTATTAAATAAATTGAATTCGTAAATAAACATCTTCCTGTAAAGAAAATTCCAGTCGCAGATGGCATTACTGATGGATTCTTTCAAACATTTCAGAAAGAAATACTAGTACTATACAAACTCTCAATAGAAGAGATGAGGGAACATTTTCAAACTTGGTCTATGGAGGCAGCATTACCTTATCACTAAAATCAAGCACAGATACTAAAAGAAAGCTACACATCAATATCCCTCATGAATACAAACACAAAAATATCTAACAAAATATTAGCCTAGAGTTTAGCAGTATTTAAAAAGGATAATATATTATACACAAGTAGGGTTTATCCCAGTAAAGCAGAGTTAACAATCATTTGTCATTTGAAAATCAATCAGCACAATTCACCATATTAACAGAATAAAAGATAAAAACAACAGGATCATCTTAGGAAACAAAAAACCAAGAAAAAAAGCAAATAAAAACATTTGACAAAATTCCACATCTGTTTACAGTAAAAACTCAACTGCTTAGGAACAGTTGGGAATTTCCCAACTTGTAAACATAGTCTATGAGAAACCCACAGCTAACTTCATACCTAATAGTAAAAGATGGAATGCTTTCTACCTGAGATCAGGAACTAGGCAAGAATGTCTGCTCTCACCATTTCTGTCCAACTTTGTGCAAGAGGTCTTAGTCAGCATAAGAGGCAAGCACACAGAATAAAAGGCATACAGATTGGAAAATGAGAAGTAAAACTACATTGTTTAAAGGGCATAGAGTTTAAGTTGAGGAAGATGAAAAAGTTCTGGAGATGGATGGTGGTAATGGTTGCACAAAAATGTGAATGCACTTAATGCCACAGAACTGTACACTTAAAAATGGTTAAAATGGTAAATTTTATGCTATATATATTTTATCACAATACAAAATTAGTAAAATTTTTAAAAGAAATATAACTGCCCTTATTATCAGATGACATGACTGTGTATACAGAAAACACGAGTCTACAAAAATGCTACTAGAAGTAATAAGTTTTAGAGCACAGAATGCAAAGTCAATATACAAAAATTGAATGTATTTCAGTATAGTTGCAATGAGCAATTAGAAAAAACAGCATTTACAATATCATTGAAAAAGTATTATCTATTTAGGGATAAATTTAACAAAAAAAATGTGTAAGACTTCTGTACTACAAACTGCAAAACATTACTAAGAAAAATTAATGACCAAAATAAATGGAGAATTGTACATGAATTGGAAAAGCCAATATTGTTACAAAATCAGTTCTGCCCAAATTGATCTATAGAGTCAGTGTGATGTTGACATGCTGATTCTAAAATTTATAAGGGAGTACAAAGGACTTAGAAAAGTTAAGAAAATTTTTATGAACAACAGATTTGAAATACTTCCCTACCTGATTTCAAGACTAAGTACTATAATTATCAAGACAATGTGGTATTAACATAAGGATAGACATATAAATCAATGGGACAAAACAGAGAATCCAGAAATGGACCTACACATATGTGGCCATTATTTTTTGACACAAGTGCAAACATAAATTCAATGGCAGAAGGGAAGCTTTTGGAAAAATGGTGCTGTTCCAACAACTGGAGGTAGTATGTGGGGGAAAAGAAAAAGAACATTTTTCTTTAGAAAAGATCTTCTTTTTCTTAAGAACCTTTACTCTTATCTCATACCATAGACAAAAATTTACTTAAAATGCATCATAGACCTAAAGATAAAGAATAAACTAAAGCTTCTAAAAGAAAATGTAGGAGTCAAGTTTTGTAATCTTGGCATAGGCAAAATTTCTTAGGATACCAAAAAACACAAACCATAAAAGATAAGATTATTAAGTTGGACTTCATTAAGTTAAAAATACTTCTACTTTCAAAAGGCACTATTAAGAAAATGACAAGGTAACTCACAGAATGGGAGAAAATGTTTCTGATTAGTAAACACACATCTGACAAAGGATGTATATATAAAATACATAAAGAACTCAATAATAAAAGCACAAATATGAGCAAAAGATTTGAACAGAAACTACAAAAGGAAATATACAGATAATCAAAAGCACAGGAAATGAGTCAGAATGGCCATCATTAAAAAGTCCACAAATGATAAATGCTAGAGGGGGTGTGGACTAAAGGAATTGCTCCTACACTGCTGGTGGGAATGTAGTTTTGTATAGTCATTATGGAAAACAGTATGGAGATGCCTCAAAAAACTAAAAATAAACTTACAGTATGACCCAGCAGTCCCACTCCTGAGCGTATATCTGGAGGAAAATATAATTCGAAAAGACACATGCAGCCCAATGTTCACAGCAGTGCTATTTACAATAGCCAAGACATGGAAATGACCTAAATGTCCATCGACAGATGACTGATAAAGAAGTTGTGGTGTATTTATGCAATGGCTACTACTCAGCCATAAAAAAAGAATAAAATAATGCCATTTGCAGCAACATTGGTGGACCCAGAGATTGTCATACTAAGTGAAGTAAGCCAGAAAGAGAAAGAAAAATACTGTATGATTTTACCACTCTTATGTGGAATCTAGGGGAAAAAAATACAAATGAACTTATTTACAAAACAGAAACAGACTCCCAGACATAGGAAATAAACTTATGGCTACCCAAAGGAAAAGAGTTTGAAAAAGGATAAATTGGGAGTTCGAGATTTGCAGATACTAACTACTATATATAAAATAGATAAGCAACAAGTTTCTTCTGTATAGCACAGGGAACTATATTCAATATTTTGTAGTAATTTAACGATGAAAAGGAATATGTGTGTGTTCATATGTGAGTGAAACATTATGCTGTGCACCAGAAATGGATACATTGTAAACTGAGTAAACTTCAATTTAAAAAACTCTTAAATTAAAAAAAAAAGCACATGAAATGATGCTCAATGTCATTTAACTACCAAGTAAATGCAAAGTAAAATCATAATAAGAGATACAGCCTATCCATTAGAATGGCTAAAATTAAAAGCAGGTACAATACAAAGTGCTGGAAAAAATGTGGGGCATTTAGAACTCTCACACATTGTTGGTAAGCATGGTAAATGGAAAACAGTTCGGCAGTTTCCAAAAAGTTAGCCGTACACTTATCCTACAACTCGGCAATCCATCCCCAGGCATCTGCTCAAGAGAAACAAAGACTTTATTTGTACTATACAAACACTATAAGCAACCTAAATGTCCATCAACAAATGACTAGAAAGACTCATTGTGATGTAGCCACACAATGGGATACTAGTCAATAATAAAAAAGAAACAAACTATTGCTAACCACAAAAAAAGGATGAACCTCAAGAGCATTGTTCCAAGTAAAAGAAATCAGACAGAGAAGTGCATACTTTATCAGTCCATTTATATGAAACTCTAAAGAAGACAAATTTGACCTCTAGTGACAATAGCGACAAAAGCAGATAAGTGGCAGGAGATACAGGGAGGACAGATACAGCTTAGGGATAGAGTACGTGCCTAGCTGGGTTCAATCCCCAGCACCTCCATATAAATAAATAAGTAAAACCTGATTAGCTGCCCCCACCTAAAATATATACGGTGCTGTATGTCAATTATATCTCAATAAAATTGGAAAGAAAAAAAAAAGGCAGATCAGTGGTTGCCTGAGGTTGGGGTGGCTGGAGGGCATCCCTGCAAAGGGGGACTAACAGTACTGGCTACATAATCTGTGGGGCCCAGTGCAAAATAAGAACATGGACCCCTTTGTTCAAAAATTATTGAGAATTTCAAGGCATTGGCAGCAGAGCTTTAAACTGAGGGCTGAGCCCTTCTCAGCATGAGCCTGCATGAGAGCACCGATCACCCATCCATGAAACCAACCCTGGGTACGAGGGCACTTTTGTGGGGATGAAATGCTCTATATCTTGATTTTGGTGGTGGTTACACATTTGTGTACATTTGTCAACATGCGTCGAACTAGAGTTTAAATGGCAGAAATTCCCAAAACCAATGAGGAAAACAAAACTGCAAACAAACCAGCCAACAACTTCCAGTGACTTGCTTTCTACATTAATCGACTAAAGACAGTCCTTTAGCTGTCCAGAGATTTCACCCATGCCCTCTCCAGAAGCCTCCCAGAACATCCTCCTTTGTATTCACTATCCAATATCTATTTATTGGCATTATCCAAAGAGTTGGAGATAACAAAGATTTTTTCAAACACAAATTCTGCTCTCAAAGATTAAATACAGTTGCCCCTTGGTATCCGTGGGGGACTGGTATCCTGGGATACCAAAATCTGAGGATGCTCAAGTCTTTATATAAAATGGCATAGTATTTGCACATAAGCTACAAACATCCTCATGTCCTTTAAACCATGTCTAGATTACTTACACAATGTAGATGACTAATACAATGTAAATGCTATGTAAATAGTTGCAAATTCAAACTTTGCTTTTTGGAAACTTATGGAATTTTTTTCTGAATTTTTTCGTTACGAATTTGGCTGACTCTACAGACTCAGAACCCGCAGGTAAGGAGGGCTGATTGTAGCCTAGTACCTACCTGCGTGCTGTCTGATACAGTAGACTTTAGCTGTAAGTGGCTACTGAAACTACATCAATGAAAATTAAATGAGACTAAAACTTTAGCCCCTCGTTCACACTAGCCACATTGCAAGTGCTCAGTAGCCACCTGTGGCGAGTGCCGGTCATATTGGACAGCAGGGGACATTTCTGCCATCGCGGAGAGTTCTGCTGGCTAGCTCTTGGCGTGGGGACAGGCAGTGGGAGATAGACGTAAATCAGATAGTTCCACATTTCTCCAGCTTTTAAATACTTGTCAACACCTCAGTCTTTTTTATTCAATCACCTACAAACCAGAAGCAGCCCCTAGCCAGGCCAGTGGATGCAGTGGAGTTTGGGGGTTCTGTTTACATGGAGAATAACAGGCAACCCCTGGAAAGTCAAACACGAGCTCAGCTTCCCTTCCTGCAATACTGCTGGGAAGATCCTACTCAGTATTTGTCCATTAGTTACTACTCAGGTATTTGTTGCTCCGAGTACCCCAGGTGAGAGCACCAGACCAGAGGTCCTCAGCCCACCCTTCCCAGCAGCGTGAGGAACGCGATGCCTACCCCTCGGCTTCAGCGACTTGGGATGTGAGATTTGGGGAGGGGCAGATCAGTGCCTCCCACGATAAATGTAATTTGCTGCCCCCCTCCACCCAGGGATTTGGAAACCATCTCTCCCGTCTTTCCTGATGAGAATAACTTGTATATTTTAATCCCCTACCTGATACGAATTACCTTGGCAGCATGTCTACATGTCAAGGAGTTGCCAGTCTTTGCTTAAACACCTCCCATGATTCTGTCATTTCAGAAGCATTCTTCCCTCGATGGAGCCAGATGGGAAGTGACCATGGACACTCCTCCCGTTGATTCCGGCTCCCTGATTCCTCCTCCTTTTGGAAGTCCTTCAGTCTGTAAAGAGGACTCCAGGTTCCCCACCCAGAGCCTCAGCCTCTCCTGCCCAGTAAGCCCTGACCACCAGCATCTCTGTGCGCTCTGAGCAGGAGACCTGGCACAGCCTGTCCCCCACACTTTGTAACAGGAGTGCTTGTAATGTGTGCTCATGGTGGCCCCAAAGAATCACTGGCCTGGAGCCCCACTTGAAGTCTTCCATTATAGGTAGCATCAACCAAAAACTCATTAAAAATTTACCTCTGTGTCAATGGTAAAACCACTGTTAAAGATGCAAGTCACGGGGTTCTCTGTAGAAATGCCACACAGGCTATTTTTTTTTTGAGTTGCGCTGTATTTTTAAAAAATTTGTCCAAGAAATTGGTAAGTTTTCTCCTTTATGATGAGCGCTCTGTGGGTGTTTATTACTTGTTTAGCCTTTCTCATCAGGCTGCTCTGGAGCTCCCAGCCCACAGGACCCCTTGATTTTCCCTCCCTCGCAGTCACCCTTTTACCTGAGGCTGTGTCCTTGGTGACACCCACACTTCTGTGGCCCCGGCTGCTGCTGCTGCAGCTGTTTGGGAAATCTCAGGACGCCTCAGTGAGAACGGGAAGGTGGAATCTATTTATGATCCCCTGGCCCTACTCCCTCCCACCTCCGCCTTCCTCCTCACTGCCCAGGAAGGGACACTGTGGGCCACAGGACTGGGACCCGCGTGATGGAGACAAAAAAGGCAAGTCAGGGAACATCAAAATCACATCCCAGATGTCTGAAATGTGGTATAAAAGGAATGGGAGTGGCTTGGTAGGTGGACCTTGTTGAATGAGTCTGTTAAAAAGAAAGCTGCCATCAAACATATTTTAATTATCTGTACTATTTCTGAGTGGATTCTCATTTCAGCCAGGAGGATGACTTTCCGAAGGGCTTCTCTCCTTCTTTTTAAATTTCACACCCTCGAGTCAGTAGAACCAGCCTGGCATGTAGCATCCCTCTGCTCTCCAAACCCAATGTAGCCCCCATTGCCCCCTCCCCAAGGATACCCCTCCCCAAGGGTACCCATACAAAGAGCTGTAGCCTTTCCTTGGCGTCTCTCCCACCCTCTTACAACTGAACATCCCACGCTGAGACCCACCTCCAGGCAGCCCACCTGGCATTCTCAGCTGTCCCTGGAGGTAAGGGGTACCCATGCACGTACCTTGGGGGCCAGATGTGTTTCAGAATCCAGAACTTTTTGGATTTTAAGAAGTTAAATAGTGCATATTACCTGTATTGTGTCAAACCCCAGCGGGGTGTGGGGCAGGACTCAGTAGTCAAACATGTTAGTATTTATGCACCAAACATTCGTACTATGTGGGGTAAAGATGGCAAAGAGCTTCAGGTCAGTTCAGGTCATCCTGGGCTGCCAAATGGGTTTTTAGAAAACATTTAGTTTTCAGAGCTATTTTCCCTTTTGGAATTGTGGATAAATAGGATGTTAGTTCTGCCTGGCTTTTCCTTTCTTTTCTTTTTATTGCTTGAGTTACTTCCCAAATTAATTTGCCATAAAGAGATTCCTCTTTCATTTGTGGGCAAAGTTTGCAAGGCAGTTAATAAACAGTGATGAAATCCTTGTGCTTTGCCCAAACTTACATGGAAGAAAAAATCTTTGTTTCACCTGGGCAAAACCCTTTCACAATGACCCAGCACCTGCCTGTCTGTCATCTTCTGTGGTCCCTAATTTGTCTTCGGGAAACCAAACCATATGCCACCTTCCAGCCCAGCCCTTGCACCTGCACCATCCAGATGGCCACCTTTTCTTCAAAACCGCTTCACCCCCTCCTTTAATCCCTTCTGACGTCCAGAGCCAGTGCGTGTTAATCACAGATTATAGGGGTGGGGAGCGTCATCCTTGAGAGAAAGCCGATAGGGACTAATTATCCCAGGGCCACTCACAGACTCCTCTTAAATACAATCAGTGCGGGATCACGGACAGCTCTTAATGAATTGAGAGAAAGTTCCTAGAGGACGCCCTCACACTCTAACCCACACTGCGTGCAAGTCTCCTCTGCCCACACTCGCTTGTCACAGAGCTTCCTCCTACTAAACCCACAGAATTCCCACACCCTCCCCCCCGCCTCCCGTAGCAGGTGGGGATATTGCTGTAGAGAGAGGTAGACAAAGGGGATCACATTTCTTTTATTTTATTTTATTTCATTTTTTTGAAGTGTAGTCAGTTACAATGTGTCAGTTTCTGGTGTATAGCACAGTGCCCCAGTCGTGCATTTACATACATATATTCGTGGGCTTACATTTTTGCTCTGTTTATAATTCATAAGTGGGCCACCTGGAAGGTCGTCCAGCCACTGTCAGGGCCCCGGTCCGCGTTCTCAAGTGACCTCAGGCCTCTTCCCTTTCTCCTGGTCAGCTTGCTCTAATGTCCTGCTCCCACTGAACTCCACTCGTCCCCTGCCTCTGAGCATGGCCGGCACTGCATTAACTCAGATCAGAACACAGACGCCTTTCTCAGATCATCTCCAAACACCTGTCGCGCCAGGCACTGCTAGCAATACACCTTCCACTGGAGAGTCTGAGGATGGAATGGGGGCTACATTGCAGGCCCAGCCCCTAGGCAGCTTCAGGCAGACTATCTGACCTCCTGAAGGAGGCCTTGACCTCTCAGACCCAGCCCTGGGCTCTCCGCACACCCTCCTCATCTCCCTGCCCTCTCTCCACACTCCATCTCAAAATTCTGCTCACTTGAATTTATTGTACAATTTCATTTTCTCTCCTGCAGTCTGGCCGAAACAGACCAGGTCTAACTGGGCCGAGGTCAAGCCGTGTGAGCCTGACCGCAGTGGCCACCAGCGGGCTTCTCTCAGCTGGGCACCTGCACCTGTGTCTGTGCTAAGATCTGGGGTTATGTGTGTGCCTGTGATCTGACCCTGAGGGCCTGGGGTATCGGTGTTCCCTGGGATGTCTGAGCCCTCTGAGGGTTTTCCAGCTCTCATAAGTCATAACTAACAAACGCTGAGCCCAGTCTCAGCCAGGCAATGTTCCATGTACCTTACTGTGTAACGCTCACCACATTACCCTTATACTATCATCTCTGTTCGCAGACAGGAGATCTGAGATATGGAAAAGTTAAATAACATTATCATGGACTCAGGTGTCTGCAGGTCTCTCAGTTTTGGGTCCCCTTACATATCTCTCCTTGTGTGTGTTACATAATCATGTGTGTCCATGTTTGTGTGTATGTGTGCGTGTGTTACAGCCCCAGAAACCCCATATCCTCATCCTGGCCCCTTGCTCACCTCAAAGTCGGTCTCTCCTGCCCTGGTCCTGGGAAGGTTTAGAGCCTGCAGTGATAGGTGTCAGTGTGTGGCCCAAAGACAGAGGAAGGGGTGCCTGAGCCTGTGTGCACAAGATTTAATCCAGGTAGCCCACCTGCGTTTTCAGCGGGAACAGAATCCTGTGTCCCATGAGCTCTGTAGCGGCAGCTAAGGGGAGAGGTCCTGCAAGTGGCCTGGGGCCCAGGCCCCTCTCTCTGGTGATGATGCCCAGATGCTGCCAGGCTCGATCTAGGAGAGAACAGGGGAGATGGGCTCCAGCTGCCATGCAGAGACATAGGCAGGACTTTCTGGAAGTGATGGTCGACTGATAAAGGACTGTTGCAGGGCACTGATCGCCTTCGGGGATTCTCTTTCCTCAGAGCGCAGGTGAGAAGCCGTCTCTCTCAGATGGCTGGAGCATTTCCCTGCCTTTGCTACTTACAGACACCATATGTAACCCTTGAAACAACTGGATAAGCATTTTGCAACTGTCCCCTAGTCACAGATGAAAATGTGCTTCTCAGATAGTTTAAGTTACCTGCTCAAGGTCACACAAATTGTGGCAGATCCAGAATGCAAGTCCAAGTCTTTCTGGCCCCAAAGCCTGGACTCCTTCCACTACATCAAAGTATCTGTGAACTACTTGATTTTCTTTGGGATCTCTCCAGTGCCTAGAGCATGGTACCACCTCACCATGAAGAGACTGCTATGTTCTGTGACCCTGGGGTGTTCTGGTTTAGAGGGGGGCAGTCAGCAGCCTCTGTCTAGGCCTGGACTATCCATTAAAAGAGCACAAGTCTCCCTTCCAGCCACTGCTGTTGTTTATCCTTAGAAATTCGACACACTGATCCGAGTTTTATTAGAACCATTTTACAGTAAGAGGGACTGAGGCATTGCCCACAATCACCCATGATGGGTGTTATCTGGAAGATCCCTGGAAGCCAGCCTCCTGGAGCAGAATATCTGGTCCTCTCCCTGACCGTGGGCTCTCACCCTTACACAGGTGTGACTGATGCTGGGGGAACCTCCACCAGCAGAATACCACAACTGCCATGTGGGGCCACCAGGGACCCATTCCTCCCCACTCCCATGCCTGAGAATGACTCCTAAGATAAATTCTGATTCTCAGCACAGCCCCCACCCCACCGCATACCCCACCCCAGGCCCTGCCTGACCTGACTCCTGCCCTTCCCCTTCACGCCCTCTCTCAGGCCACACTGTTTCTCAAAGCCTCCACTTCTGTGTCCCCTCTGCTTGGGATACTCTTCCCTGTGAACTTTCCATCCTTTCTGCCTCATCCTCAGTGTCTTGTCCTCAAGGAAGTCGTCCCTGGCCCCTCAGGTCCTGCCGAGACCTCTGTCAGAGGCATGCAGGACCCCCGGACTAGGTCCTGACTGCAGGCGGTCACCTGTGATTGTCTGGTGCCCTTCTCCCACCCTAGACCACAGGTGTGTGACAGCAGGGACCATCTGTGTCTCGCTCATCTCTGTCCCCAGCGGTAGCTGTTTATAGTAAATATTTGAAAGATGAGTGTGGCCATGATGGAAGGAGGGAGGGAGGGCGGGCAGGAAGTAGAGGAAAGTTATCAGCCTCTGAAGCCCCACAGGTTCTGCCCTTCGGGGCCCTGATGCACACTAGCTCACTTTCCTGTCGAAACGTCATTTGCAAAACTATTCATTCCTCTGCGGTCACTTGGGGGAGGAAACTTATCAGGACAAGGCAGTAGAAGCAGCCATTCCCAGGAAGGTGGAGACCTCTGTCCTGTGGGTCCCTGACTCACCTTCCAGACACGTCAGTGACGTTGAACTCCCTCAAGGTGCTCATCACTCACGGGGTGACGATGCTGGCCTACGATGACTCAGCCTGTGCTCCAGCCAGAGCTCCCGCCGGCTCCTGCGTCTGTGCCAGCTGGGCCCCCGGCCAGCCCCGCACCCACTGAGGTCTCCGTCTCCCCGTGGCTGACCTTCACCACCACGGTCTCAGTCACCAGGGGGCTTTATGCATTGTCCTTTCTCTCCTGCACCAACGATGGGTTCACTTGTCACCTCTTTCTGGAAGGAGGTGAGTATAGCCTGGTGAGGAAGCAGCAAGAGAGGGGAAGGAACCAAATTAACTGCCTGCTCTGACGGTCCTGTTCCTTTTCCACTTCTAGAAGCCGGGCCTTGTCCCCGCTGGTGACCCTGACGGGGGCCCCGCCAGGCAAAGCCACCCTGCCCTGCCACAGTATGGTCGCAGTGATGTCCCTTGCCCCGGGGAATGTTGGAAAAGCTGGGGGACGGTGTGAGGAAGGGCAGGATGAGGCAGCCCGTCTGAGGCACTGGCGGTGAAGCCCCGCTTGCTCCCAGCTGTGGCCGGACCGGCAGTGGCTGTGCACCCGGGCAGGCCTGCCCATTCAACCCCCGGCCTGCAGACAGGCCCCCAGCAGCTGGACCAGCTCCGTGGAGTTGGGCTGTGACCACAGGCCACATGTCAGGGAGGATGCTCAGAGCCTCACATCCCTGCCACGGTGTTCTTGAGCCCTGGGCTCTCTGACTGGAAAAGGCATATAGAAACCCCCAGCTGGCACTTCCCAGAAGGCTACCTGCAGGCACCTGGCAGGAAAGGGCTCCGTGTCCTACCAGGGTGGGCTGCGGGCTGGGTGCAATGCAGGCCTTCCCAGGGTGCTCCTGAAGCCAGGAGTGGCTCACGAGCTTCCTGCCCCCAGAGCATCCCGAGGGGCTGCTGTACTTGGATAACATCTGCGTGCATGCTGATCTCTGCCCACCCTCTCATTTCACAAATGAGGAAACTGAGGCTGGCCTCATACTGGTGGTAAAAGGCTGAGCTGGACCTGAAAGTAGGGCCTCTGATTCCAAGTTCTACCTGAGAATTCCCTGAGAGGCGGCCTCTGTGTCCTCACCCTGGCCTGGCCTCCAGCACCAGGACCCGGCCCTGCTCAGAGGGGAATTGCAGTTGCCTGCCCCTCCCAGAGAGGGGGATTGAGATGGGGGTTCTAGAAGGAAGAAGAGGGTGAAAGGGGGGCTTTGCCACAGAGGGAAGGTTGTTTTAGGCTCTTCTCTCCCCAAAGAGGTAAGCTGTCCCTCTGAAACCCTGAGCAGAGCTAGTCAAGCACATTCCGGACCTCGAACTCTCAGCAGGACAGACAAGCACCTCGCACCTGGAGCGATTCATAACGAAGGGGGAGAGCGCAGGGGACAGAGAACGCATTATATGTGAAAAAACGTTAGACTTCTTAAATATTCTTTCTTTGTCTCTTTTTATTAAATTTTTTTTCTTTTTTCCCTTGTCTTTGCTCTATATTTTGGAATTGCTTTTTAAGTCTTTGGTGAATAAGATAAATTAATGATGCTAAGCTGCATTGTTACAAATAAATTTGGGAGCAAGAGGCTTGAGCCTTGATAATTGAGGTATTTTCAGAGAACCTCTTCATTTCTAAATTGACAGCTCTGCCCAGGAGAAGCTCCCAGCCCTGAAAGGGCAAGGCTCCAGAGCGCAGGCAGCAGCCAGCACCAAGGGGAATGGTTCCCGGCTATATTGTGTGTCTCGGTTTCCTTGCCTTTCCGCTGCCTTGCACCAAACTTCCTACTGTGGTTGATGCCCTGAGATTGCTGGGTCCCCAGTGCCTGGGCCAGAGTCCCCAGTGCCTGGCCCAAGGGCTGCAAGAGGTGGTGTGTGAGGAGAAACACTTCATAGAATTGCCTAAGGAAGGTGGAAATAAGAAATGTAGACAAGAGGGGGAAGGGTATATCTCAGAGGTTGAGCGCATGCTTAGCACGCATGAGGTCTTGGGTTCAATCCCCAGCACCTCCACTAAATAATAATAAGAAGAAGAAAGAATAAGTTAATTTAAAAAATTTTAAATGTAGACAAGAAGAGAAGGGAATTAGCATTTGCTAAGTACCTATTAAATTATTTGGTGCTCTATAGTTTACCAAGTGCCTTCCTACAATCAGTCTGTCTTTTCTCTCCTCCCCTAACCTCCCTCTCATTTTTCATAGCCCTTTTCACTTCGGAATACTAAATTATACATGCTTCTATTCATTTGCTTATTGTCTCCCCCAGTAGAATATAAATTCCATGATGACAGATTCTGTAGGTCTTATTCACTGTTGCTTTCCTAGCATCTAGAATGGAGCCTGGCACATAGTAGTTTATAGTTTAATAAATATTTGTTCAATGATTGGATGAATAAAAATCATCATCATCATAACTGTTTTTGAAAGGAATTGTTATCCCCATAGTACGGATCAGTATGTTGAGGTCAGGGAGGTCATAACTTTGCCCAAGGTCAGACAGCTAGCAAGTCTGGAAACTGAACCCAGGTCTTCCAACTTCTTTCCATTATGCAGTAGCTGCCTTATGCATAAAAATTATTTCATTCAATCTGTACCATACCATTAACAAGAGAGATCCGCATTCTTAGAGCAAGGGGGTTCAGTCTCAGAGAAGGGAAGTCATGCTCAAAGTCACTCAGCAAGTAACTGTCAGAGCCCAGGTTTGAACCCAGCCCTTTCTGCCATCCTTCCCCACAAAGAAAGAGCTCGCAGTACAAAGACACATGGAGAGAAGCAAAGATAGATGATATCCAGCGGTATGACTGCCCTACACAGGGTCTGACGCTAGAGACCTGGCCAGCCCAGGCTGGGCTGGGAGAGCTCTGGGTTGGTGGGCAAGAACATACTGGAGGAACCTGGGACCTGAGGGATCCCGGAGTCTCTTAGCGCAGCCTTCTTGTCCATGAAATGAAAGTTTCAACTAGGTGATAGCTAAAATCCCTTCTAGCTGTGAGGTGCTAAACAGTCTCCTTTGTGACCCTTGGACCTTATCCAGAGGACTTGGGTACCAAATTCTCTCTTCCTCCGTTGTTCACATGTAGTGGCAGGAGTATTCTGGTCCAAAGTCTGACTCACTAGGGACATGGTGAGCTTGGATAGGCTAAGTCAGGGGCTGAGATTCCCAACAGCCAAGATACGGAAACAGCTTAAATAACCACTGACAAATAAATGGATTTAAAGAATGTGGTATAGTAGTTCAGTGGAATATTCTTTAGCCTTAAAAAAATGAAGGAAATCCTGCCATTTTCAACAAAACATAAATGGATGTGATGGTTAATTTTATGTGTCAACTTACCTAGCCTAAGGGGATGCCTAGCTGGCTGGTAAAACATTATTTCTGGATACATCTGTGAGGGTGTTTCTGGAAGAGATCAGCATTTGGTTCAGTAGACCGAGTAAAGAGACCTGGCCTCAGCAATGTGGGCAGGCATCATCCCATCCACTGAAGGTGCGATTGGAACAAAAAGGTGAAGGAAGAGCTAACATGCTGTCTCTTCTTGAGCTGAGACATCATCCAGCTTTTCCTGCCCTCGGATGTCAAAGCTCCTGGTTCTTGGACCTTTGGACTCCAGAACTGGTACCAATAGCCCCCCGGGGGGTTCTCAGCCCTTCAGACTTGAACTGAATTATGCCACCAGCTTTCCTGGCTCTCTACCTTGCAGATGGCAGATTGTGGGACTCCTCGACCTCCAGACTACAGGAGCCAACTCCCGAAATCAGGGTCCTCTTCCATGTATCCATATATATCCGGCCAGTTCTGTGTCTCTAGAGAGCCCAGTCTCATACAATGGTCCCTGAGGTCATCATATTAAGTGGAAGAAGCCAAACACAGAAAAACAAACACTGTATAATCTCACTTACAGGTAGGATCTAAAATAGTCAGATTTATAGATGCAGAGAGTCAAATGGTAGTTGCCAGGGGTTGTGGGGAGGGGGAAACGGGGAGGTGATGGTCAAAGGTATCAAGTTTCAGGGATATGTGATAAATAAGTTCTGGATATCCATGTGACAGCATCATGCCTGTAGCTAACAATACTGCACTGTAGACTTAAAAATTTTGTTAAGTGTTCTTACCACACACATAACAATCATAACAATAATAACGACAATAATAAAGGAGGTGGGAGGAAACTTTGGGAGGTGATGGATATATCTAAGGCCTGATGGTGGCGATGGTTTCACAGATGTCCATTTATCCCCAAACTCACTGAGTTGTGTACATTAAATATGTATGACCTTTTACATGTCAATCATACTTCAATAAAGTGGTTTAAAAAAAAATCAGGGACTTCCTCAATAATCACACTTCATCATTATTTATTGTGTTCAAGGCACTGGAAAACAACTCTGAAATGACCAGAGAGGCTCGTCTTCCTGGAGCTTACTTATGTGATCAGCTGCAAAATAAAATATTGCCCCAGAATAGAGTGATTCACAAACAGATGGCCTTAGTCAAGCCGCCACTATTCATGTCCATAAGAAAGTAAAAAATTATATTATGTATGTATATAACTTTAAGAGTACAGTAGAAACTAAGCAAATAATTACAGCAAACGTGAAAAGAGATCCCATGAATTAATGGTATTTGATACCTGGTATAAAGAAGATGATTTTGAATTTTCATTTTTAGATATGTCATACAGAACTTTAAAATGTTAAAATAGTTCATAGCACCAGCTACTTGATATTCAGTTAAACTGATGACTGCAAAAGGTAAGAAGAATAGGTAACTAACCCTTTCTTTTGTAAAGCATGTAAGATTAAAAGTGCCTAAAGTCTAAGCCTGACTAAAATTCTCTTAAAAGAATGTAACTAAGTTGCAAAAAATTTCATGTCTTAGCAGTCCTTTACAGTGGAAATTCTGAGTATTATTTGCTCTTAGATTTTTGCTATTAAGACTAAATATAGATCAGAACTTATAGAGTTATGTTCTCTGGATCTTGCCAAGTTCCTTATTGGGCTTTGCTAATTCATGGATGTTGTCAATTGAACAGAAACTATTTCCAAGAATAAAACATCAGTACTGTGTATTCATTAAAATGCCTGATTTATTTTCACTTAATAAAGTAGTTTAGTTATCAAAGCCAAAAAAAAAAAAAAAAAAGACAAATCAGGAACTGAGAACTGAGAGGTGGGAATATGGAGTAGGGAGGATGAACGCTGAGGTGAGGGCAGGCAGGGATCACAGCAGGAAGGAAGCGGGTGCAGACAGGGGAGCTGAGGCCAGGCCAGAGGGGCCCTGGGTGGCCGAGAGTGGCCTCCTGCCCTCCTCAGCCCCCCTCCGTGTCCCTGCAGGTGGCTCACCCCTTCCTTTCCCTTTTTCTGTCACTGTCTCTTTATTACCCCACTGCACTGGACAGGATACGGAATACAGGACAAGGGAACAGATGCAGACCTGAAGCTCATGATGCCTGCTGTGCTACGAGAAATAAACCATCTAAATCCATTTGTCTAAATCTCACTGTCCCCCCACCAGGCAAATCTGTGGATGTGTGGCAAGTCAGCTGGCTGAGGAACCACTTAACTGCTTGACATTACCTCTGAATGACCTCATGGTGCCTTTCTGTCTTGTCAACCCTTCAACCACTGTGTTAGCAATTCCCTGCATTACCTCCTCTCTGTCGAAACACCCAGTATGTTCTCCCTTTTCCCAGCTGCACCCTGACCGGCATACCTGGCCTGGACTCTACGTGGGCACAAAGGCTCAACCTACCCGCCTATCCCATGACATCAACCGAGTGCCAGCTACCTGTGCAGGCGGAGGGGCCAGTGAGGATGGGAGCCAGCATGAGCCCAAGCTCAGAAGCACACGGCGTAACTCCTCTTGCTGGACCTTCAGGGAGGTGGGTGAGCCCTAAGCAGACACACTCAAGGCTGGTGCCCTGCAGAGCACTGTCAGGAACGGGTCCACAAGGGTCAGAGTGAAGTTTTCGTACTGTGGGTCACCAACCACCAGGTGTCTACCAAATCAAAGGCATGTAGAATGTCCAAGCATTTTTTATTCTTATTTTTTATTGAAGTCTAGTCAATTTACAATGTTAGTCTCAGGTGTACAGCAAAGCAATTCAGTTATACATATACATACATATATATTTTTTTTCAGATTCTTTTCCATTACAATGTTCAAGCATTTCTGAAAGTGAAATCAAGAAGAGCAAAACAGCATAGAAGAGAATATAGCCAACCTCACTGTGCAGAGTGAATGTAAGTTTTATTTGATCAAACCTCTGTATCAAGTGTGAGTGTGGGTGTGTGTATGAGTTGAGGCTACTATACTGGGTTGTAGTTAGAGGTTGCTTTTAAAATTTTTATGGTAGATTGTGGCCAAAGAGTTTGAAGAAACCCCTGGCCTAGAGACCTTACTTCACTTCTTATTGCTTCTTCTGCACGTGTGGGGAAAGTCCGAACCGAATGTAAGCATATTTCATACTATTAGTCAGAGAAGCCTGCACTGAACAGCTGTTCCTGCTCGCGATCCCGGAGAAGCAGCGTCTGCCGCTGAGGAGTTCTGACTGGGGCTGGGACAAGACCAACAGGGGAGGCAGGATGAGAAAGAGGGCGCCCTGTGGAAGGGCACGACTGGGGCTGCATGAGACAAGAGATGCTTCCATGTGGCCATTTTGATGCTGACTTCTTGACACTGACAGGTTATGTCAAAGGGTAAAACACTTCCTTAAAATCATCAACCAATGTGTAAAACAGACTCTTAAAACCCTTACTCCATCCCTGACTCACCCCACCCATGGGGTGAGGCTCTGGAACTGGACAGGGATGTCTGTGTACTTCGCTTTTTTTTTTTTTTTTAAGCTTAAAGTTTAATGGTTGGGTTTTAGGCTAGGTCAAAACGGCCCCACATCCAAACAACCGTATGTTTAACAGCTCCTCTGTTGCAGTCAGAACGGCTGCAGGAAAATTCCACGGACCTTCCCTGTGGGATCCCCTCACACAAACTCTTGTTTCTCCACTCTGCCAATTTGAGGTCAGGATGGCTTAAAAAGGACGGCATTTGTGTCTGCCAGGCCTGGCCTTGCCAGTGAGGGCTGAGTAAACAGAAGCCCTGGGGAAGACCATTTCTTCGCGAGGGCCCGTGGTGGATTTTTCCAAGGGAATGAAAGGTTGCCTTTGTACAGAGCAGAGGGGAAAGAGATCCCGCTATTTCACCACTGCCCATTCTCCATGACCTCATCAGTGTTGCCTTTCTCACCATTCCATCTCTCTTGGCGCTAGAGACAAGGCCAGGAGGAGACTGATGGGCAGTGCCACCCTCACTGTGGCTAATGGTCAATGACAGCGCCCCTCACCCCCGTGACAAGGGGCTGAAGGAAGGCGGGGGCAGTAGTGAGCCCCGGACACAAAGCCGCCTTGCCCTGATCCAGGTGTGCCCAGGTTTCTCATGCCTACCAGCCAGACCTCAATTTTTCTGGCCTGTGTTATTCTTCTCAGGAGGAAGCAACAGGGAATTGACACTTGCCCTGTAATTCAGGCACTTCCTGGAAAGCCGTAATTAGCCATCACACTGTAATTACCTGCCACCGCTCTCTTCCATTTGGAACACTTGCTTCCGTGAGTTCTATTCTTAAAGTCCTTCCCCGCCCTGAGGAACAAGACAAAGCACTCAAAGTGGTTGCTGGATGAACATTTTTCTCCTCCAAGGACCTTTATATATTCCATGCTACTCTTTGAACATCTATTTTAATTTTCATAGAAATGAGATTATTTTTCTAAGTGACTGAAAGGCAAAAAGTCAGGAGTTATTTTCCACGACCAGCAAAGAATAGAACTGAACGCCATCTCTTGATTTTCCTTCTTTTTTAGATCGTCTAGAGGGGATGCTGCTTCTTCAGGAAGAGCCAGCCTGGTGTGGCAGAAGGACGTGCTGCCATCCTGGTGTCTGAGCTTGCATGAGGCTCCCATCTTCCCAGGGCTTGGTTTTCCAATGGGAAAAAATGAAGATAAGACTAAATCGGCATTTGCCCAAGCGCCGGAGCTGGGACTCCAGGGACTTTAGTTGGCATGAGGGTGGAGCATCAAATGACACTGAAGCAGGTGCTGAAAGAATTCTTTCCTTTGCAGTTATCTTTTGAGCCTGTAGTACTAGAGGACAGGAGGAAGGTATAGCTCAGTGGTAGAGTTTATGCTTAGCATGTATGAGGTCCTGGGTTCAATCCCCAGTACCTCTGGTTAAATAAAGTAAACCTAATTACTCTCCCCCCCAAAACAAACAAATGAAAAATACTGGAGAATAGATCCTCTCAGTTTGGTGCTGGTGGACTTTGAAAAACTCTCTAACGACGTTAATATTCATTTATAACAGATTGAGCACACCTTGAGTTCAAGCCATCTGCTGACAATAGCAGCTGGAATTTAATAACTTCATTGTGATTCTATTTTTATTTTTTTCTGCTACCTTAACTTTCAACTTTTTAAACTATATCTAATTTTTTATTTATGGTGAAAACATAGCTTTCTTTTTAGTTTTTTTTTTTCTTCATTAAAATGGGCTTCCCATTTCAACATCATAGGGTTGGGGTAGGGAGTATGATTTAAGTAAACCTGTCGTGATTAACCTTTCCAAATATTAGAAAAGACCAAGGAACTCTTAGGCACTTGCAAATATTGCTGAATTAAAGATAATCAATTTGAGCATGTACTCTGCAAATGAACTCTAATACTGCTTTGTTATCTATCCAGACACTTGGCAGAAATAAACTAGGTGCAGCGAAACACCTCTATTGGCAGGGACAAGAGGGTTGTATTCTTTCCCTTTTTTCTTTATTTGAAAAATCACAATTTTCTTTCTTTTCTTTTTTTCAGAAATTTCATTCATTTAGGGATTTTGGCGCTGATTGCTCCACAAAATGTAATCGTGTTGTATATGCTGTTTCACATTTTGCTTCACTTATTCAGAAACACCTCTTGGAAATTCCTCCAAGTCCACTGCTGTAGCTCTAATTCACTTGAGAACCTGTATATGACATGTATGTTCTATGGCGTGGATGTATCCCAATTCTTTCAAACATTTGCCTACTGGTGAACACTCACACTGATTCTGATTCTTGTCCTTTGTAAACAACACTGCCATAAACATCCTTGTGTATATATATACACATACGTGTCATGTATGTATTTACACACTCATGGTTTAATATCTAAAGGGTAGACCCTCAGGAGAGGGATTGCTAGTCGAAAACAAGCTGTATGTTTATTTTAATAGATGTTCATAGATTTTATTCCCAAAAACTCACATTTCCACCAGAGCTGTATGATAGGACCTCTTTCCTGAGTCTCCTCCAGCAATCAGTGCTATACCTTTATAATCTTTGTTGTCAAATAAGCAAAGAGTGTTATTTCATTTTTAGTTTAGTTTGCATTTCCTTGATGGCTTGTGTTTTGAACATCCTCTCTTTTGTTTCCTGGCCATGCTAAACTTCCTTTTCATAGTCTTTGCCCACTTAAAAAAAATTCGTTTATATTTATATTATCTTTTACTTATCAATTTGTAAGAGCTGTTATTATATTACAGATATTAACCCTTTGGCCAATTCTCAGGTGTTATACTATTCTTTATAATCATTACAATAATTTTATCCTATTCAAAAATCCCTATGGAAATTTAAGGCTTTAATTTATATATTAATTTTGGAAGAATTGATAGTTTATAACATTGCCTTCTCAAGCAAGAACATCTTTCAATAAGATTTCAGAATTTTCTACAAATAAGCCTTGTACTTTTCACGCTAAGTTTATTCTAGGCACCAAATACCTTTTGCTGCTCTTGTACTGAAATTTTTTTTCCAATTTCTATAGCTAGGTGTCTGTTGCTAAAATAAGGAAAGACTATTCTGACATATGTGTCATTTAAGAAAACACTTTCCAAATTATTAATTCTAGCAGGTTTTTTCCTAAAGTCTTTGGATTTTCTGGATGAACTACAGCATGAACAGAAAGGAAAAAATAGTTTTATTTCTCCTTTTCCAATTGTTTATAGCAATTATTTAATATTCTTGTATTATTGCATTTGCTAGAACCTCCAAAGCAATGTCGGATAGCAATAGGGGTGGCAGGCATCCCTGTCAATTTCCTAAATTTTAATTGAAATTATCTCAGTGTTTCACTATTTAGAATAAAATTTCCTATTGGATTTTGGTGAATCGTCTGTTTAAATATTTAAGCAGTTCTATGTCAAGTTTACTATACATATTTTTTAGAAGGGTTGTTGAATTTTACCAAGTCTTTGCGGTATCTATTAGTATGATCCCGCAACCTTTCTTTCAACATGCTGATGTAAAAAAAATATGCCTAATAGAGTTACTCATACTTATTCCTGGAAAAGAATCTACTTGGTCAAAATATATTATTCTTTTGATATTTTAGAGTAGTCTATTTTTTACTTTAATCATCAGTAGCAAATACTTATGGACAACTAACTAGGTCATAGACATTGTTTATTTAGACCCATAGCAACAAACAAAATGCAAAATCTCTGACCTCATGAAGCCTACTTTTTAAGAAGCTGTTTGAAAAATTCAGTGACCTTCAAAAACAATCCATTTATTTCTTGATCATATAGGTCTGTCGGTTGTCTGGACTTGTGTTTAATTTTCTAGTATACATTTAGGCTCTTTATTGAAGAATATCACACTTACAGAAAAGGACACAAATCCTAAATGAGAAGCTCAAATAATTACAAGCCCACCATTCAGATCAAGGTAGAAAATATTTCTACTATTTGCTAATACCTTATTTAGAGTTTTTGTCTTTATATTAAAAAGTAAAGTTTGGTATTCAAGTTATCCTGGCAAGTAAATAGTACTATCTGTACATAGTTCTTCAACCCCTCCACTCCCCCCATCTTTCCCCACCTTTGCTGAGGCTTCTACAAAGATGGAGTTGACTTGCCCCACCCCAACATTGACATTGGCCATGTGAGTGGCTTTGGCAAATCAGATGTGAGCAACCAACATAAGCCACATTCATCCATGGTTTGACTTGGCTTCTTTCCATTCCATCCTCCTCTTCGAGAAAACCATTTCTCCAGTAGTCCTTGGTCTCCGAATGAGAAAACATGTGGAGCAGAACTAACCCCAAACTGTAGCCTGAAGCCAAGCCTAACCAAGCCCAGCCAAGCCATAGTTGACCCACAGAACTATAGCCTGTGTTAAAAGCCACTGAGTTTTTAAAAAATTGTTACACAGCATTATTGCAGCAGAACCTGACTAATAAACTTGCTTTATTAAATCAATTAGAAACATTCTGTCTTTGGCCTGGCTTTCCTTAAAGTTCAGAGAAAACTCAATCATCAACCCATTTGGTACTAGTGTGTTTTTCAGTGGTAAATCTTTTAACACATTTCCCATAATTTATGGTAATTGGCCTTTTTATATTTTCTATTTCTTATAGGGCCAATTTTGGAAATTTGTGTTTCCAAGGAAACATCCATTTTTCTCTAGGCTTTTGGGGGGATGGGTATTGCTCAGTGGTAGTGTGCACACCTAGCATGCATGAGGTCCTGGGTTTCATCCCCAGTACCTCCATTAAAACACTTTTTTTTTCTCTAGGTTTTCAAATTTGATGTTAAAAGACTTGCATGTAGTATTCTTAACAATTATTTTTGATCGTATCTGTAGTTATGTCTCCTTTCTTATCCCTGATCATGTTTATTTTTGCCCTTTCTCTCCCTTTGGACTAAGGATTAAGATCAAGTTCGTGGAAAATTTATCCAGTTCATTCATCTATCATCCAGACTTTTTCCTTAATTTCCTTCCCTGTATTTTTGTTCTGTGTTTTAAGCTATTTGCTGACCTTGGCTTCTCTGAATCTCAGTAGTGACCATTTTCTCCTTCAACTCAACAATTGAATTGTTTAATTGGGAAATCACATTTTTTTTAGCTGCACAAAGTCTCTTTTTTGCTATATTTAAATGTTTGCAGTGCTTTAAAAAAAGAAAACTTATGTTGTTATATTTATGTCCTCTTTCAGCAGCTCTGTTTCACTGGATCTGGGTTCTGTTTGCCCTTCCTCTCTCTGCCAGCTCACAGAGGCTCAGGTCCAAGTGCTGGGGCAGCCTAAGGGATGGGTATTCTGTTGGTGGAAAAGGGGGACAGGGTTCTGTCTTAATCAAGGCAGCATAGATGCCAGCCTGCTGCTCATCTCCTGTAGGGGCTTCTGGAAAATGCTTTCCTGGTCTGGGAGTCTCCAGCCTCAGGAACATGAAAACTTAGCCCAGTGGTTCAACAACTTCTTAGCTGTTGGGATGAGGGGACCAGATGCCTTCATCTGGCCAAACGTCAGCCTTCCCCTGAGCATCCACAGATGTCTACGGTACAAATTCTCCTCCAGACTCCAGCTCTTCTTGGACCTTTCTTCTGGTTGAGAGAGAGAGAGGGAGAGAGAGAAAGGGAGAACTTCATTTGGAAAGGGAACCACATTCAAGTTACCATAGCCCTAGACTCACCTCTAAAATATCCTTTTAAAATAAATTTAGTTTAAAAAAGGCAAGAGAATTTCAGACCTCTATTAAGTAAATAATATTACAGGTGATAACATGCCGCAACAGAAGTCACAATGGTGATGCGCTGATGACAAAACCTGGGAAAACCTGCACCAGAAAAATGTTGGATATCCCTTTCATAGCAGAATTCTACACAGCAGAATGACTGGAATGCTCTTCTAACAGGGTGTTACGTGCTGCTTTAAAGAAAAAAAAAAAGAGAGAGCTCACAATCAAAACTAAACTAGAAAAATGACTTCTCTATGGTCAAACTACACACACACACACACACACACACACACACACACACACACACACACACACACCCTTAAACTTTGCAACCACAGGTTACCTGGCTGCCAGGAGCTCTTCAACAACAAAGGGTCCTGTGCTGGGTCCTTCCTCCATCTGCAATAGCTGTGTCCCCTGACGATGAAGGCAACTCCCCCTAAGGACTAGACACTCCACTTAGCTCACACAGTGTCCTCCGGCAGGAAAGCTTCAAGGCTAGGGAAAGGGCCGCTGTGGGTCACCTGCCTCGCCGGGTTCAGATACCCTTTGCTAAGGAAGAAGCACGAAGCCCTGGGAGGGGACGGAGCCTACAACAGTAGTTGCCAGGACCTGCCGGCTAGAAGGGAAGGAGAGGCGAAGCCAGCAATCCTGAAAAGGTGCTCAGCGACCCCACGATTTGCATCCCCCGAACCACATAGTGGAACCAGGACCAGGCTGCAGGCCACTCAACTCCGATTCAGGGCCCTCTGTGTCGCAGCCCTGTCTGAGACTCCCAGCCGCGTGGTTTCTGATACTGAGCTTGTCGCTCAAAACTAAACGCCATTTCTCTCTGAAGTCGGCTCCTGTGCTAGTAGGAAAGCCATTGTGCTCTGGTCGCTGGGATTGCCACACCTGCGACCTTTGCAAGCACTCACTGGCCCAAAGCTCCGCGTGAGCAAGTGTGCATGTGTGTACGTGTGCAAGCGCACCCCAGCGCACACGCGGATCTGGCCCCGCACGCCGGCCCACAGCGGGCGCCGGGCGCACGGGGACGGACGAGTCCAGCTGGCGCGTGGCCAAGCCCCGGAGGTGGGGGTAGGGGTCGGGGTGCTGGAAGAATTCAGTTATTGTTCGCGGGGCGGGGCAGTCGCCGCCTGCAGCCGGCGGGCTGCGATCTACTGAGAGCGCAGCCGGGCGGCCGGCTCGGCGGCGACGCATATCCCCGCGCACCTGCCTGCGCCCTCTCCTCCCCGCCCCGCGCGCCATCTGTCGTCTGAAAGCCATTGTAAGCGGCCGCGCCTGGCGTCCTGGACGACACCCAAGGGGACCCGGGGCTTAGCCCGGGCGAGAGGCAAACAAGGAGGGTTTATTCCCAATCCCGTTTAGAGGTGACCTTGAGCAAAATAGCAAAGCCCGGGGATATCCGCCCGCACCGCCCTCCACCCCGCGCCCCAATTCCAGCTTTGGGCCCCGGGTTTCTCTGGGGGCCCCTCCTGCACCTAGACACCCAGAGCTCGCCATCTGAGCCGGAGCTTTCTGCTTGGGTTTTCTGGGATGTTATCTGGACTGGAGGAACCCAGCAGCCAACAGATCCCACTGCAAGCCTCCCTTAAGAGTCCCCGGGGGGCCTGTTTCAAATGCAGATGGAGGTTTTGTCAGCCAGTCTGATCTCTGAGTTTATCCCAGTTGTCGGGCCTCTTGGGATGCTGGCTTGAGAGAAATATTTCTCTTTTCTGCAACTGCAAATGCCCCCTTTCATGTCCCACCAGCCAGCCTGCTGCCCCAGCAGTCTTCTTCACCCACATTTGTTTAATATCTCACATCTTCCTTTAAGTTAATGGACGTTTCAAATACTTTGATATATATCGACCCAAATCAAAACAGACAAACAAACAAAAACAAAGGATGACCAACATGAGCTCACCTTTTTAACTACCATCTAGTCCCCCAAAGATTCTAATCACCCACCGTCCCTCCTAGGCACCTCCCCAGCCCCAGCTTGAGGTACTCGCCCCCACAACTCCACTCCCTGCTCCCCAACACATCACAAGCACCTTACCTCTTTTCCTAGATGGGAAACCAAAGGCTAAGAGACAGGGGGAACTGAGGACAGATGTGCACTTTGTCTCTTTGAATTTAACAAAAGGCACTGACTCTCAACTTGGACTGCTATTACTAGGAGGCATATCATGCAAAGAGGGGTGTCAGGGCTCAAGAGGGGGAGACTTAGGGCTGATCTCTGAGGTAGGGCCTCACCAGGAGGCCCTGCAGCCAGGAAAGGGGAGGGCTGGCACCCCAGAAGTTCCAAATCGCCAGGAAGCATGCTCGCACAAGGCAGGGCAGAATCCCATGCAGAGTTGTGCTCTCCTCCTCTAGAACTTTCAGGGCTTCCAGGTCATAATTCTCCATTCGAATGTTGCAGGAAAATGGTCACACCCAAGGTCTTAGGAAAGTCCCTGGGATACGCCTCACCAAATGAGGGTCCTTGGCTTGTGCATCAAGGAATTCAAGAGCAAGCCATGGTAAAGTGAAAGCAGGTTTACTCGGGGAGACACACACTCCACAGGCAGAGTGCGGGTGGTCTCAGAAGGCAAGAGAGGGCCCTGGAGATGGGGTCGTCTTGGAAAGTAAGAGCAGCTGAGGAGATATACATTCCTTAGGCAGAATGCGGACCATCCCAAAGTCGAGAGGCCCCTGGGGGTGGGGTTGTTTTTGTGGGCTCAGTAATTTCATCTGCTAACAAATGGGAGGATTATTCCAGCTATTTTGGGGAAGGGGCTGGGATTTTCTGGAGCCACTGCCCACTTTTTAACCTTTTATGGTCAGCCTCGGAAGTGTCATGGCACCCGTGGGAGTGTCATTGAGCATGCTGTTGTATTACAATGAGCATATAATGAAGTTCAAGTTCTACTGGGAGTCAACTCTTCCGCCATCTTGGGTCTAACAAGTTTACCTCATATCCTCAATTGCTGTATTGTTCTTTTAATGGTTGTGCCCTGCCCCCTTCCCTCCGGTCTCACAAAAGAAGGCCTGATGGGGTAGATTCCGAACTTGGAGTAGAGAGGTCTTGCTGGGCTACTGTACCTCAGGTCTCCTCCGTTGGAGAAGACTGAATCCTCAATCCCCATTCCTATCTCCATCAACTTACAGATGGAATATTTCTTAAAGTGTGTTAATATTGCTGATTATTCCTGGCCTGTATGTGTGTGTGTGTGTGTGTGTGTGTGTGTAGATGTTGCATGCACATGGTACAGACTTCAAAAGGAACAAATGATTGTTCCGTGAAAAGCTTGTCTCCCCTCCACTCTGACCCCAGAATGCCAGTGTTTGGCTTCTGCTTGGCCCCAGGAATGCCTAGGCTTCCATCCCAGCTGCTGGGCTCCCGTCTTGCCTCCTGCTGTGGGACCCAGTGCAAGGCTCTCCTCTCTGAACCTTGGCTGCCTCCTCAGTAAGACGATGGGAAGAACAGCTGCCGCACGGGGTTGTTAGAACAAGTGAGAATGTGTCAAAAGCGTTCCAGGCCCGCTGGAGTGCTGTGTGCTGGCAGGTTATCGCTGTTAGCTACAAAGCACTGTTCTCATTCCCCTGCCCTTGTTGTGCAAAGTCCGAAGGGATCGGATTTGAAGCTCTTGGATGAGAAAAGGAAAGATTTGGCAGCTGGGAGTTTACTGGCTGTTCCAATGTGGAGGAGAGCTGGAGTTAATTAAAAATGGCTGGAGGGAGGTGTGTCAGTCAGGTTTTGCTGCATAACAAGCAACCGCAAAATATTTATGACAATAAGCCTTTCTTCCTCAGCACTTGCAGGCCAGCTGCAGCTCTGCTTGAGGTTGTGAACTGTGGAGTGGCTGGGCAGTTCTGTTCCACATATCTTATCCTGAGGCTAGACTGAAGGGTCCAACTCCTTAGAGTATATTCTTCTGGCAATAACAGAAGCATGGGGTCCCAACCAAAATACAAAAACATATACTGCTAACATCTTATTGGCCAAAATATTGGCCCAATCCAAAGGAAGGGAGGATAATATTCACCATGAAATAGTGGCAACGGTACGTATTACCATGGAGCAAAGAATTGGGAGCAATAGTTCAGTCTCTCCTTTCCACATTCCCTTCCTAAAGGACACCCGTCCTCACAGCCTTAAATACCACACATTTGCTAAGGATTCCTTAACTTACATTCCCGTCCAGAGCCGTCGCCTAAGTTCCAAACCCCCCTGAGTTCCCACAACCCCTCTCTCCCAAGTATATCCATCACAGATCTCACACACTCTCCAAACAGGACTCTGGGTTCTGTCGACTTAAATAAAATGCGTAAAAGTTGAGAGTTATGTTTTATTCAGCAGACATTTCTGAGGACTTAAGCCTGGATGACAGCCTCTCAGAATGCTCCGGGGGACTGCTTCAAAGTGGCAAGGTAGAAGCCAGGATATATGAATTTTTGCAACAAAGACCAGGTAGTCAGAACATCAAAGATTACTGTTAATTAGGGGGAGGGGGAGGCTATAGCTCAGTGATAGAGTGCCTGCTTAGCATGCACAAGGTCCTGGGCTCAATCCCCAGTACCTCCACTAAAGAATAAATAAATAGAAATAAAGTTTAGAAAAAGATTACTGTTAATTAAAGAAAATCAGATAGCTCCAGTTAAGGAATTTAGCGCTTTTCTATGTATGGGAAGGTGCAAAGGTCTGGGCTTATTGAAATCATTCCTTTGACATGCACCTTAGCTATCTAGGGCCAGCATCCTGTCCTTTCACATCCTGAGATCTCTCAGGATGCACCACTGGTGATGACTGCAGAGGCTGGGCTGCCTGCTTGTCTGCATCCTGAGTTCCCTCTGCTCACTGTCGGGGCTGGTAGTGGCGATGACTTGATGGCCACAGCATCCTTTGTTTACTCATATGGCTGACAATATTTTTGTCCACAGTTCCCTGCCCCTAACCCAAACTTGACTTCAGCAGTGTTCCTTTCTTCTACCTTCTTGTTCAAACAAGAGGGAGAGGATCACCTTTCACCGACTTTCTCCCTTACCCCCACTTCACCACATTTAACCCATCAGCATGATGCTGCCTCCAAAACATGCCTCTCTCCCTGGTTCACACCCCCAGCATCCCTCACCTGGATGACCGCCATAGCTTCACAATGGTTCTTCCTGTTCTGCCTTTGCCCCATTCAGTCTTCCCTCAACACAGCAACCAGAGAGATACTGATACACTATAGATCAGATCGTGTAGCTCTCTGCCCCTAACCTCTGACGGCTCTCATCTCAGAAAAGCAAAGTGTTTGTAATGGTCTACAAAGCTCTACATATCCTGCCCTCACTCCCCAACGTCTCTGACGTCAGTCCTAATACTCTGGCCCTCACACATTCTGCTCCAGCCACACTGCCCTCCTTACTGCTCCGCAAACACTGCCAAGCACACAATGGCCTTAGGGCCTTTGCACTTGCTGTTCCCTCTACCTGGAATGCTGTTCCCCAAAACTCCTACACTGCTAGTGCTCTTGTTCACCTTCCCAGGAAAACTCCCCATGAACTCCACCCTCTCCAAAACTTCACCCCTCATTCAAACTTTCAGATTCCCTACCTTATCATCATCAAACCAAAGATACAGTTTACTCATTTGTTTGCTTATTTTTCATCTCTAGTGGGGATGATGTACGCTCTGTGTATGATGACCATCCTAGTTTTCCTGGGACTGTCCTGATCTTAGCATTGAAATGACCATGTCCCAGGAAATTGCCGGAAGACTGGGATAGTAGGTTACCCACCAGGGCAGGGATTCTTTGTGCTTTGTTCCCTGCTCTGTTCTATTGCCTTGCACTCAACGAATCGCACTTGAGGGAAAGGGTGAATGAATGAACAGCCAGAGTTGACATCCGGAAATTTACATCAGATGGCTTCTCTCCCATGCTAAACACTTCTCAGTGGCTCTACATGGCACTTCAAATGAACTGTATACTCCTGACCATGGCTGACAAAGCCTTCCTCTGCTGGCGCTCACCTGCAGTACCTTGCACCTTCTCTTCCTCCATTCTTATGAAGCTCTGGGCAGTCTGAATTCCTTCTAGTCTGTTCAAGTTCACCAGCCCTTTCCTATCTCTAGAACTTTGCTGTTGCTGTTTGCTTGGCCTAGAGTACGTCCCCATGGAGGCTCTGGCTCATCCTTGAAGTCTCAGTTCAAACAGGGTCCTCCGAGAGGACTTCCCAGGCCGCCTTACCAAGAAGCTTCCTCCAAGCCCTCCAGCTGCCCGCCCTGTTTGTTTCCTGAGTGCCACTCACCACTCATCACTAACTGTAATCACCCCTGTTTGTTTATTTGTTTTTCAGGACCTGTTTCCCACGACGGCCAGAGCTGAGTCTGCCTTGTTCTCTGTGGCAACACCACCGCCTAGAACACACTGAGTGATCTCCGGCACCTGCTGCCACAATGCCTGTAATCAGGAAAAGAGTATGGGGCATGGGAAAGATTTCATGCCCAGAGGGAGGGCTTAATTGGGAACCAAATGGGCGTTATGAGCAATGAAGGAATGCTTTGGACCTTGTCAAGGGTGATACTAATTGTAATAAAAATAATATACACCATTGAATGAGCACTTGACATGGGCGAGGCATGGTGCTAAGCACCGTGTACGTATCGCCTCCTCTAATCCCACAGCAACCTTATTATCATCTCCATTTTCAGGTAAGAGAACTGAGTGTAAGAGACACTGTCTACCTAATATCCATTCTCCACTCTTCTCTTCTATTAGAACCCCAGCTTTGTGCTGGGTGATGGACCACAAAAATTCTATTCCCTGCAGACCCAGACTCCCTTACAACTAGGGATAGCCATGTGAGCCTATTCTGGACAATATAAAATAAGCAGGAGTCTACTAGGGGAGGAAGTATTCTGAGAAGTTTCTACTTCTCTCACATCCTTCTTCCTGCCTTAAGTGATGTGTTGTCTGGAGCCCTGGCAGCCATCTTGTGACCATGAGAAAACAAACCCAAGAGTGAAAACCATTAGGATAAGCATGGCAGATCAGGAAGAGAAAGCCCTTTAGTATTCTGGTTACATTGTTAACCATCTGAACCAACACAAGCAGCCACCTACCTCCAGGTGTCTTTGTTACGTAAGTGAAATAAACCTCTATTTTTCTAAGCCATCAGGAGCCAAATTCACTGTTACTGGCAACTGAAAATATTCCTAACTAATAGACTGAAGCTCAGATAACTTTGGAAAGATTCAAATGTAGAGAGGAAGAATTCAGTCGGGAGGCTGACTGTGGAAGTCCAGGTGAGTAATTGCTGGAATGTATGTCCAGACTTTGTTGTAATGATTGAAACTAAACAGAACCTGAATACATTGTTTTTGAGGCTATTTAAAAGAAAGCAGGCTAAAAAAAAAAAAAAAAAGCCACATTCACGGCAGGATGTGATAGCAAAATTTCCAAAAATGACAGAAGGAAATCTACAGGGAAGGTTAGAAGTAAAAGATGCAAGATTTTGTCGTAGGAGAAGGTATACAATAGCTGACATCTTTTAGTTCTATTGTGCTCCGGGCACTGTGTCTGCACCAGCCATATGGCCCTCCCAGTTACCTTACAATGCAGGAATTACCATCTCCACATTACAGAGGAGGAAACTGAAGCTCAGGGAGGAAGTAAAGGAAAATATCCAAGAGCTACAGATTCAAAGCAATCCTTATCAGAAGTTTGACAGGCCTTTAAAAAAATATAAATTGACAAGCTGATCCTAAAATTCACATGTAAGTACAAACAACCTAGAATAATATCTCAAGTTGGAGACTAACCCCTGATTTCAGAAATTATGATAAAGCTGTAGTAATAAAAACAACATAGTCCTGGTGCAAAGATAAACAAATAAATCAACGGAGTACAATAGAGAATCTGGAATCCAGAAGTAAATCTATGCATTTATGAACTGATTTTTGACAAAGGACAAAAGTACTGCAGTGGAGAAAGGGCAGACTTTTCAGGCTGGAATGGTGCTGGGACAATTGGATTTGTACATGCAAATGCAGACTCCGAAGAAGGAGAAAAAGGGATAGCTGGGAGAGGAAAGGACTTGGAGTCACTCTTTCCACCTTAATAAAAATCAGCTCCAGATGGAACACGGACTTTAACGTAAGAGCGAAAACTAGACAACCCTTAGAAGACTCCTAGGTGTAAACATAGAATAAATCTTCATGATTTTGTGTGAGTCACTGGTTTCTTAAATATAACACCAAAAGCACAATCCATTAAAAAATAAGTGGATAAATTTGACTTTATCAAACTCTCGATCTTCTGCTCTTCAAAAGACACTGTTAAGAGCAGGAAAAGACAAGCCACAGACTGGAAGAAAACATTAGCCAAGCATATGTCTGATAAAGTACTTGTATCCAGAATATATAAAAAATCCTCAAACTCAACAACAACAAAAAAATAAAGAACCCAATTTTAGAAAGGGAGAGGGGGCAGGATATTCGAATAGACACTTCACAAGAAGACATACAGTTGGCAAATAAACTCGTGAAAAGATACTCCACAGCAACAGTCATGAAGGAAATTCAAATGAAAATCACAATGAGAATGGCTAAAATTAAAGAGACCTGCCATACCAACGTTAATGAGGATGCAGAGGAAGTGATACTCTCATACGCTATGGGGAAGAAAGTTCAATAGTACAACTGCTTTGGAAAACAGTTTGGGCAGTCTCTTTAAAAGTTAGACATACACCTGCCAGATTAACCAGCCACTCCTCTCTTAGGTGACCACCCAGGAGAAAAGGAAACACAAGTTCATACGAACATTGGCCACAAATGTTCATAGCAGCTTTATTTGTAATAAAGCTGGGGGGAAGAAAGATAAAAGTGCACTAGAAGATGCATGGATAAACAAAGTGGGGCACATCCGTATAATAGAATACAACCTAGAATAAAGGGAAATGAACCAGTGAGACACACAACAGCTGGATGATCTCAATGGCATTATGCTGAGTGAAATAAACCAGACAAAAAAAGGTGTATCAGATCAGTGGTTGCCGGGGGTCGGGGGTTGGGGTGGGGAGGTGGCTATAAAAGGCACAAGGAAACTTTAGGGGTGATTGGATATGTTTACTAGCTTGACGGTGGTAATGATTTCATGGTGCGTATATGAAGCCAAAATTTATAACACATTGTAGTTTATTATAGGCCAAGGATACCTCAACAAAACTGTATTTTAAAAATGCCCAAAATCACGCACGGGGTCAGCAGAGAAGCCCTGGCTAGATCGCTGGGGCTCGAGCGCCCAGCTCACTCCTTCCCAATGGCTGCCCCCAGATGGCCAGCATCTGTTGGCAGGAGTTATGTGTGTGAAAACTACGGCTGGAATAGCTGGAATTCTTCATATAAATTCCAGGAAATCCAGGGACTTCTGGGCACCATATGAAAACATAAGAGGGAAAAAAATGGCTCATTTTCTCAGAAAAGTGAAGCATATTTTATGAGGTCATGGAGTCTCTGTAACACCAACAACCCTTTTCCTTGGTGCTTGTTGGGCCTGGGACTGGTTGTGGGGAAGAGAAATCCCCAGCTCTGCCTGCCCTTTCCAGCTGGGCTTCATGCGGAGGCGGTCTTGGTGCCCATCAGGGCTGGCAGGAGGGAACTAAGGAGAGGAGGCTCCTAAGGGCATCTGGGGAGGCTGGGAGGTGGTGGGGCGCTGGTGCAGGGATCCCGGCCAAACTCGGAGACGTGGGAAGTGAGGCTGCTGGCAGACACCTGTGTGACCCTGAGGGAAGCATGTCACCTGTGACTTGCCCTGGCACCCTGACTAAGGTGAGGGCTGTTCCCACAAGAGCAAGCTCTTCTCTGCAGGTAAAGACACACGCATATGCCATGCAGCTGCCCTGGCTGTGAGCAAGGTAGCAGATCGTGACCCCCATCCTCCCAACCAAATCAAACTCCTTATCAGCCAAGCTTATCACTTTGTAACACAGCCTTTTGCATTCAACAGATACTGAGTGTCTGCCACGTGCCAGGTGCTCTTGTAGCCTCTGGGAACGCCGGCCCTCACGGAGCTTTCATTCCAGTGGGGAGAACAGACTATATGCAAGGCAAGTAAGTGAACATGCAAATGTGGTTGCAAGTGCAGTGGAGAAAAATGAACAAGACAAGAGACAAGGAGAGAGGAGAGGGAGGCGGGAGGAGCTGGGAGAGGAAGGGGCAGAGTCACTCAGAAACTCCAGCATGACCTGCCCTTTTCTCTCCTTTGATGGTCCCCCCGCCTCCATCTTAGAGCAGAAGAGCAGATCACAAAAATCAGGGGGAACTTTGTTGTTCCCCCAACAGCTGTATCCAAAGCCCACTCATATTCTCAGCAGCATCTCCTGAACAGGAAGAGGGCATCGTGTCAGCCCCTCATCACGGCCCCATCACAGGCCCATCACAGGGCTAGGGGATGAGCTAAGTACCCCCAGAACTCAGTACTTTCCTCATCTCTCTGCCAGGACTTGTCCCGCTAATCCCACCCCCTAAACTCAGGAAGGCCATGGCCCACCCGCAGACCCTCACTGTTTTCCGAGTTTTTACCACGTACCCGTACCTTCCGTTTACTCAGGCCTTTTTCTCTGTCTGTGATCATAATGTTACTGAAGGCAAGTCCATGAGCCCAATGCACCATGAGGCCAAACAAACTGAAACGCCAGAGTCTGGCATAGAGAAAGGTTTATTGCAGGGCCGAGCAAGGAGGATGGGGTGGCTCACGCTCAAGGAAACCCGGAGCTCCCGGAAGGGTTTCAGCAAAGCATATTTAAAGGCCAGATAAGGGAGAGGGCGGAAGGTACGTGATCAGCTCATGCACAATTCTCTGATTGATGTGGAGGTAACAGGGTGGTCAACACTGTCAACCCCTAGGTGCCAAAAGTGCTTGGGGCCACATGCTCTCGATCGATCGAGTAGTTAATTTCTTCCCTTTGGTGGTGGTTTTTAGCACCTGAAAAGCTCAGGAAATATACATGAGATACTGTTATCTGGGAACTTCAGAGAGGAGCTGCAGCAGAGGATACGGGGGAGAGATCTGTCCCGGGGAGGCCACAAAGGGTCCTACTCGGTTACAGTGACACACAAATTCTGTGCCTTTTCTCCCATGCTGCTCCTCACCTAGGATGCCCTCCTCCTGTTCAAACATTCTTCATACTCAAAAGTGAAGTTCTAACCTACCTATTTCCAGAACCCCTCTCTGCCCACATCAGCCCAATGAAGCCCCTTTTCTTGAGTTCCAACAGCACACAGCATCTGAGCCTCATAATTGAGGCCACATTGTCTCTGTGTTTCACTGTTATCCCCTCCTGTTAGTCTGGTCCCTCCAACCACCTTGAATCTTCCTCCCTGAGGGCATACTCGTGCTGAGTGCACAAAAGTTACACCACAGATATGGCTCATTTCTCCCTTAAAAACAAGGCTCGGCTTTGTCCAAATTTCCCCTTCTCCATTGGAGAAATGAAAACGGTTTGGAAAATTCCACCACGGGAGTGTTCAGTCTTATTTGAGTTGTGCAAGTGGAAAAAAATGTGCTTTTCCCAAAATTAACAAATTCCCCCAGCTTTTCCTCTGAAAGCATTTCACAAACCTCTGAGCCCAGTGTGTAAGCTCTCCAGTTTCTTCATTTCTCTTAAAGAATGAATTGCCCTTCTGTTTGTATGTTGTATGCACACGTGCACTTGTGAGTGAATGAGGAGGTGGCATCTGGGTAGAAGGTAACTGGTATTGAAAATGAAGCAAGTGACAGGTGGAGACTGGGGAGCCCTTTGACGCCCAGATCCCTGGCTTTCCAGTGTGCTCAAGAGACAAGCTCTTAACAGCAACAGCAGTGTGCCCCCTCCTGTCTTTACTCTCCCTCTGCGTTCATCCAAATTCATTCATTCATTCATTCATTCAACAAACACTAATTGAAAGTCAGTTGTGATTGCCAGTTTCTAAGATGGCGCCCTTGAAACTAATATAACAGTGTATATCAACTATACTTCAATAAAAAGTAAAAAGGAAAAAAAATTTTTTAAATGGCTCCCAATGATCCCATTTCCTGGTTACTATATTCTCGTGTAATCCCCTTCCCTTGAGTGTGCACTGGGCCTAGTAACTTTCTTCTAATGAATAGAATGCAGCAAAGGTGATGGGAAATCACATCCAACATTAGTTTACAAAAGGTAGTAGTTTCCACCTTGCTCATGATGTCTGTGGTTCTCGGTGTTTACACATTCTGATGAGGTCAGCTGCCATGTTGTGAGATGTCCAATGAGGGCAGACTCTGGCCAACAGCCAATGAGGAACAGAGGCCCTCAGTCCAACAGCCTGCAAGACACTGAATCCTGCCAGCAACCCTATGAACCGGAAACAGATCCTCCCCACTCGAGTCTTCAGATAAGGCTGCAGCCACAGCTGACACTTGGACGGCAGCCTTGTGAGGGGTGCAGAACCAGAGGATCCAGCCAAGCTGCATCCAGATTCCTGACCACCGTAACTGTAAGATAGTAAATGTCATTTTAAGCCACTGAATTTGGGGTGATTTCTTATGAAGCAATAAATAATTCATATACCAATGAGGTACCAAGCAGCGTTCTTGGTCCTGGGACATAGCAGGGGACAAAACATCCACACACCTCTGCCCTCGTGAAGCTGACAGTCTAGTGAGTGGAGGCAGATGATAAGTGAGGCCTGGTGACAGGGAAAAACAAAGCAGTGAAGGGAAACGGGAAATTGCCAGGGTTTCAGGTGGGTGGTGAGTCAGGGTGACAGTGGTAGTAAGCTATTTGGAAAGGCTTCTCTGAGGAGGTGGCATTTGAGTAGAGACCGGCAGTGAGAGCATGAGCCGTGGGCTATGTTGGCGGAAAGTACTCCTTACAGAGGGAACCATGTAGAATGTGTTTTTGTTTTGCTCGGCAAAATAAAATTTAGAGAAGGAAAGGCTTTCTGCCTCTCTTTTTAGCCTGTAGAGAAATAACTAAACATGGGCAGCCCACTAGAAAAGCATTCCAAATTTCCTTCGGCTCCAGAGAGAGCCGCAGGCCCAGACAGAGGTCAGCTGTGCTTCTGTTTTGTTTCTTGTGTCCTCAACATAGATGGTTACTCACCTTGGCAGGTGGGGCTTCTGTGATTTTGTGGGGAGGAAGGAGGCTACCGAATGTCTCTCCAACCTGCCCTCCGCCCTGGTGTTGCTTTTCTGCTTGACTCGGAGTATAGGATGCAAGAATTGGGTGTCTGGGACCCCAGGCCAGGATACCATCTGGAGACTTGAACTGCCCAAGTCACTGTGAGATCCTTGGGGGCAGCCACTGATTCACACTGGATCAGACCCCCTCAGGGTCTAATACACCCAGCATGAGCCACTTTGGCTGCTGAGAGTTGGCCAGAGACGGGACACTGAGGACCACTCACTTCCATCCACACAGGCCTTGGGCTTATTGGGCAAATTCCAGGGGAGAGCAGTTTACGAAATAGTTTTGCTTGGCCTTGTGGAGAAAGTAAGCCTGATAAAGTTACCTATCATGTATGAGAGTGGACGTCTGGCGGACTCAGTGGCCCTCCTTCCCCATCTCACCTGACCAGAGTGAGGCTGGACACCAGAGCTGCTCCATGGAGATCCTGATCTGTAAGACGAGGTGCCAAGAACAGGTCTCCTTCCGAAACCTGACCAGAGCCAGATCTGATCCTTTGGCCCAAGTCAGAATCAAATCCCTCCCTCTGGCTTCTGTCAAACACTGCCTTTACTGGTGCCTCTGGCACCCAAGAAAGATGGGGCGATCTTTTGACACAGCCCATGTTATCTAGAAGGACAGCCTGGCTGTACCAGGGCCTTCTCTTGGCAGCCAAGAGTGCACTGCTCCTCCAGACAGGGAGGGAGGGAGGACAAAACAAAGACTTCCAACGAATAAAATGGAGAGCTTTTGTCACCAGCAAACCCCCATTAAGGGAACACTTCGAGAGCAAAAGGAAAATGACCCCAAGTAGAAGCACAGAGATGAAGGAAGGAATAGAGAGCAATGAAGAGGATAAATATATGGTAAAACTAAATGAATATTGATTATATATAAGAAAAGAATAATAATGACTTGTGAGGTTTGAAATATATGTGGAATTAAAATACAGCACAAAAGATGGGAGGGGAGTAATGGAGTTAAAGTGTTCTAAGATCTTTGCAATGTCCTGGAAATGGTAAAAGTATTCATTTTTTTTAACTTTAATAAATCAAGGTACGTATTGTAATTGCTAGGGTGATCACTAAAAACTAATCAAAGAATATATAATTAGTAAGTTAAATGAGATAGAGTAATAAAAAGTGCTTAGAAAGTAAGGAAGGAGGGAAAAAAAACAAAAAACAAGTGAAACAAATGAAACACTAATAGTGAGATGATGGATTTAAACTCAAAGATACTAGTAATTTTATTAAATATAAATAGCTAAATGCTCCAATTACCTCAGATGATTGCAGCCCCACCATCTTGACGGCAGCCTCAAGAGAAACCCTGTGCAGCCAAACCTCTTTCTCGCACATAACATTTCATTAAATGCTCACAACAGACCTTTGAGGTGAATCTTATCCCTAGACAGTGTCTGGCACATAGTAGATTTGTGTATTAGTGTCGACTAGGCAGCAATAATAAATCAACCCCCACATTGCAAGGGCTTAATAAACAAGAAATGTATTCTATCCTCACAAAAGTTCCAGAGGGTTTTGCATGTAGTGTGAAAATCCAATGAATATTACCTCAGTCAGGGTTCTCCAGAGAAATCAATAAATTGTGTGTGTGTGTGTGTGTGTGTGTGGAGAGAGAGCTATTGTAAGGAATTGACTAACACAATTGCGGTGGGCTGGCAAGTCCAAAATCTGTATAGGGTAGGCTGGCAGATTGGAAATTCTAGTAAGATTTGATGTTGTGCCTTGAGTCTGCAGGCAGTCTGGAATTCAGAATTCTTTCCTTTTCTGGGGATCTCAATCTTTTCTCTTAAGGCCTTCAACCAATTCAACGAGGCCCATTTAAGTAATGGAAAGAAATCTGCTTTACTCAAATGTTAACCACATCTTCTTTGTTTGTTTGTTTTGGTGTTTTTTTTTTGGGGGGGGGTAGGGTAATTAGGCTTATTTATTTATTTATTTTTAATGGAGGTACTGGGGATTGAACCCAGGACCTCGTGCGTGCTAAGCATGTGCTCTACCACTTAAGCCATGAGTTCCCTGCCACCACATCTTAAAAATACCCTCACAGCATCTAGACTGGTGTCTGACGCAACAACTGGGCACCAGAGTCTAGCCAAGTTAACACATGAAATTAACTATCACAGCTACTGTTCTCTTTTTGAAAAGCTAATTAGCTTAAGTTGCCTTTTATATCAATGGAGGATTATACGGATTCTTTTTCTGTGCATTAAAAACAAACATTTTGGGGGGGGAAATATGCTGCCATTTGCTTGGCTGAGGAGGGGGCATTGGTAAAAAATGCCAAACATTTTATTGTGTGTTTTTTATTTATTCTGCTTGTGTATTACTGGGCTGCTGCCTCCTTACAGACACCTCATATCCCACAGGCACACCCCACTCATCTCCAGACACACACTCACCCTATGATCAGACGTCTGCATTGGAAAGCACGGGACACAGCCCAAGCAGGCCTCTGTGTAACCTACACTGGCATGCTGCCAACCTCTGCACGTTCTTGAGGCGCCTATGGACTTGCCAAGAACTGAGGGCGCTGGTGTTTAACAGAACCAGCTTCCTGGACTTCAACTTACCTGTACAACCTCTTAAAACTGGTCTACCTGTGAGTCCTGGGCTGGAGATCTCCTGCTGGGCTCCTTCCCTTCCTCCCCTCTCACCCTCACCCTCTCCACGGGGGCAAAGGAGTCTCACTCAAGTGCATTGTCCCCGGGGTCAGAATCCCAAACAATAAGACCCATAACACACACTCCATCTGTAACACTGAGAAATAAATTTCCAATAAAATATTACTTTGTTTAATAATTATTTGTCAAAATGTGTAACATGCTTTGTTTTTATCAATTGTATGTGAATAATAATTGTCATACAACTTAATTCAGAATAGAAATGTTTACTTTCTAGAGCTTTACAATCACAGAAAATGTTTACATGTTTAAAATGTTTTCATTTCTATTTTCATTGAAGAGAAGTATGATGAAGGATCATTAAAAGACTTTCTAGCATAAAGATATATTAGAAGAGCAAAAAATTCTGTAGGAAAGAGGATAGAAATATAATTTCAGGAAGAAAAGAGCTAACTAGAATTTCTGATTTTTAAAAAAAGGATCTTCCATGTAATTAATTTTCCTAAAGCATGTTGGTAGGTATTAAAGTGTGGTAACACTTAGATCCAGTATGATAATTTAAAAGAGCAAATGAGCCATCTTATTTTTAAATGTCATTTTTATTGAAAATCACACCATTTGGAACTATTTAAACTTCTGATATAAATGTTAACTTTTAAGTATGCTAGAGAGTAAAAAAATGTTCAAAAGTGTTGGGTGTATGTAAGAAAATATTTCATGGCCACTGGCCTACAGAATCCCTACACATATTGAATGGAGCCCACCAGCCTCTCCTAGGCCCACAGTCGAGTGGCCTGGCACCAAGTCATCTGTCAAGTTTATCAGCAGTGGCCATGGTATCTGTACGGTGGCTTTCCCTTCATCTTCATGCTCAGAAGAGTGGGCTTCCCCTAGGAAACCATAGCCCAGTGTGTGCCAGGCAAGGCCAGGCACTTCTCACCTTACAGTGAATTGATTCTCGTAACAAATCTGTGACTAAATACCATTTTTATTCTTATTTTACACATGAGGAAACCAAGGCTTGGAGAAGTTAAGTCACTTGTTCAAGGTCACCCAGAAAGTATGTGGTTCATCTCCAACTCAAAAGGAAAGGCAAGCCATAGACTGGAAGAAAATATTTGCAAACCGTATCTCAGAAAAGACTTGTATCCAGCAGGGTGGGTACAGCTCAGTGGTAGAGTGTATGCTTAGCAGGCATGAGGTCCTGGGTTCAATCCCCAATACCTCCATTAAAACAAATAAATAAGCCTAATCACCTCCCCATTCCAAAAAAAATTTTTTTAAAACAAAAAAAAATTTTTAAAGACTTGTATCCAGAATATATAAAGAACTCTTACAATTCAATAAAAAGAAGATAATTTTTTAAATGGGCAAAACATTTGAACAGACACTTCATAAAAGATGTATGCGTGGCAAATAAGCACATGAAAAGATGATCAACATCACCATTCATCAGAGAGTAACAAACTAAAACCATGATGAGGCACCATTATGAATCCACTAGAGTGGGTAAAATTTAAAAGGTTGACAATAACAAGTGCTGACAGATGTGGAGCAACTGGACATACCCCTACATCAGTGGTGGGGATGTAAAATGGTTCACCGCTTAGTAAAACATTGTGGTAGTATCTTACAAAGTGAAGCCCACACTTTCCACATACCCAGCAATTTCATTCCTAGCTGTTCACCCAAGAGAAATAAAAATGTGTGTCCACACAAAGACTTGTACATGAATATTCACAGCAAATTTATTTATAATGACCCCCAGACTGGAAACTACCCAAATATCCACCAACTGAGAAAGGACAAACTGTGGTACATCTCTACCCAGAAATACTGCTCATCTTTTAAAAAGGAATGGAATATTAACACAGGCAACAAATTAAAAGACTCTGAAAAGAAAAATGCTAACTGGAAGAAATCAAGCTATGTATCAAAGGCTACTTATTGTAAGACTAATGATTCTATTTTTATAAAATTCTAGAAAAGGCGAAACTATAGTGACAGAAAGCATACCTGTGTTTACTTGGGGCTGAGAATCAAGGGAGGAAATTACCTGCAAATCAGCGCAAGAAAACTCTTTAAAGAGACGGAAAAGATCTAAATCTTTATTGTGACTGTGGTTACACAGCTAGACAGAATTACCAAAATTCATCAAACTGTGCTTTAAACTCTTTCTGCCCTCTGCTCCCTGTAACCGATGCACCTCTGTCCCTGCTGACCTCAGAGGATACACTCTCTCTGTGCCTCTCCAGGGTCACTTCTTTGTCCCGGTGTCGGATTCCATGTCTCCCCCAGCACCAGCCACTTTGGATTTGGGCTGGTGTTGGGGGAGGGTCTGCCAAAAGAGTCTGGAAAAGCAGGTCAGGCAGCCAAGACCCACTGCTTCCAACAGAATTTAGCCGAGGACTAGCCTAAATATGGGCGGCTTTCTTCACTGCCTCCGACTCTGGGGCCATCTTACTTCCCACCAGGATGATAGACTGGACTCCAATTGTCCACTGCCTGATACCTTTTCAGATCAGTCTTTCTTTCAGCCTGTCCTCACTCATGTGGGTGCCTTAAACACAGATATGGCTTCCTTCCTGCTGGAGGTTTCAGACTTCAGAGGGAGCAATACTGTTTATGGAGTCTCCCTTGCACATTTGACCACAGGTTTCTTGGAGCACCCCACAACAACACACCCTGAGAGCTTGTGCACAAAATAAGCCAGTTATCAGGATGTTTCCATCCTGTCCGGGCCAGCCTTCTCCCAAATACCAAGGTTTGGGAAGACAAGGTGGTGTCTCAAGGGAGAACCAGCAACCTCCTGGAACTGAAGTTCTAAACCCCCAAGCCTCGAGTCTTCCTGTCCAAAGTCTTGGCTGCAGCCCTGCAGTGCCTGGGTAGCAAAGCACCGTGTGTCCTTTAGTCACGGAAGCCCCCCCCATCCTGGCTTATCCTGGGAGGATGTACGTGGACCCAGCCCACAGCAGGGAGAGCCAGCCCTGAAGTCACAGAACCAGCTGAACAACCCTGAATTTGCCAGCTTCCTGCCCAAGTGCCCACACCAGTCCTGACATGGCCCGGCATGAGCCACCTCGGTGAGAAAAACCAAGAGGAGGTCCAGACCAGCCAAACTGGGAGGAAGGAGAGACCAGCACCTTCACCCGGGCCCCACCGGGCAGGAAGAGAGCTGAAAGGCCAAAGCCCAACCCCTTGGCCAAAGAAGGCAGGAGAGGAGAGGTCAGGAGAGAAGAGGGCAGGAGGGCGATGCCAGCAGAATTCTGGGAAATGGAAAGCAGAGAGATGAGGGCTTAGCTTTCCCTCACTGCGTGGTGTTCCGGGAGGGAAAGAAGCAAGCTGGGCAGAGCCTCAGACACTCTAAGCAAATGGAGTCCCCAGCATCTCCAAGACAGAGGTGAGTGGAGGCTGAAACCCGCGGGTGGGCTGAAAGCCTTATGAAAGATGCACCCTTGGAAGACCCCTCCCTCACCACAAGAAGAAGAGACCACCCATCCCCCGCACCTCCCCCTCCAATCCCCGCAGCCAAGTGGAGAGACTGCTGGCAGCGGTGGCAGTCGGGGGGGGGGGGGGGGGTAGAGTCACTCCCCCCAAACCCCCTTCTCTCCCTTTCCCTGTTTGGCTCTTGAAACACAGGCAGCCAGGCTGCCAGCCTTCAGGCAGGAAATTCAGAGGATCCTTCACTGGGAAACTGATTGGCTCAATGGAAATGGCCTACATATTCTGATATTTTGGGGTCCCCCCAATCAGGGCCAGCACTGCATCCCATCCTTTATCTGTGAGACCTGCCAAGAATCTACCTCTGCATCCACAGCTGTGAAAGCCTTTCTCTTAAACAGGACCGGACAGCCAAGAATCCAAGTCATTTGAGGGAGGCCGTAACTACGAAAAACAGAGACCAAAACAAACAAACAGAAAAAAAAATGAACTCCAAGGAAACAGAGATAATGTGCAGACGGGAATAAGAAAACAATTTTCATTATAAATACCATTTCTAGAGGGATAAGAGAGATCGTTAATTCATATAACAAGAGGGTGATGTTCTAAAAGGGAACACTGAATAAGGAACAGCTCTTGAAAATTAGAAATGACAGCAAAAATACAGAAGGGTTGAAATAGAAAGGGGTGGAATTTTCCCAGAAAAAAATAAAGATAATAGGAAAGAAAGATTTTAAAATTAGAGAATCATGTTGAGAGTTCCGACATCCAAATAACTGGAGTGCCCCAAAAGAGAACAGTTAAACTGGCAAAAAGTACCAAGAAAATCATAGGAGATCTGCTTTAAAAAAAAAAAAAAAAAGTAAAAACCTGCTAAAAAAAAAATCGTATGAGAAAACTTCCCAGTGCTTAGGGACCTAAGGTACCAGATTGAAAGACCCATAAACAAAGTTGTCTGTTTGTCCCAGAACAAAGAATAAAAGCATAGAAAAGGACATTGCTGGGAAATTTCAGGATATCGGACATGCCAAGAAAATCCTAAAAGCTTCCAGAGAGAAAATGGTTTCTATCCACAGATCAGGACTCAGAATCACATCATTTTTCTCAACAGCAGCATTGGAAGCAAGGAGACAATGGAGCAACACTGTCAAAATATAGAGGGAAATTCATTTCTAAGCTAGAATTTCATACCCAGCCAGCTATCAACAACAGAGCATGAGGACAGAGTAAAGACACTCAGAGATGTGAAAGTTTAAAAAATGTTTGCCTCCCACAGTTCCATTCCTAGGAAGCTACTAGAAGATGAAGATGAGGAATCCAGAAAACAAGGAACCAAACAGAAGAGAAGTGAGGGGAGGGCCAGTAGTGAAGATGAAGGGAGATGTCTGGAGGGAAGCTGTTCTTTGGGACCAGAGAGCACCCCATCCCAGCTCCCCAGCAGGGATGGCCCTAAGGCATCCATCCCTAAATCCATCCCAAAATGGACCTGATCGAACACCAATGGGTCTACCTTCGTTGGGTGGAATTTTAGGGGTTTTTTTCTGTCCATTTGGGCACAAATTAATGCTAAATATGTAGCATGCCATGAAAAGGAGAAAAGGAAAAAAGTCAGGCAAATATTTAACTCCAAGGAAAACAAAAGTTGTAAAAGGAAGGAAGTGTCATCATGGCACAGTATGTGATTCAGCTATGAACAGTATTTACATAGTCACAATAACATAAACACTGGATAGTAATTTGACCAAAGTGTCATGCTGCCATGTGGAGGGTGGAGGAGAGAAGTGTGTGTGTGGGTTAAGTGTCTGTGTGGATATGTGGTGAGTAAGAGGTAGTAGGAAGTAGATAGATGGTACCTAAAAAAGAAACACCATGAAATTGAAGCTTTTTTAGAAATTAAGGTGTAAATAACAGAGCATCTAAAAGGCTTGAAAGTGGTTGTCTCTTGGGAATGGAATTGAATGGGGAGAAGCATGCAATTAGCACTGCTTTTCACATTGCAGCGCTATGTAACTTACTACATTTTTTCTTTTTTATGGAGGTATACCAGGCTTACAGTAAACAACACTGATTTAAAGTACACAATTCGATCCATGTGGACATCTGCACACCACAATCAAGACAGGAAATGTATGTAGCAGCCCCCAAAGTTTCCTTGTGTCCCCTGGGAGTCCTTCTGTCCCAGAATTACTCCAGGACAGGCACATATGAGTGGCTGGAGATCAGAAGCCACCTGTGAATGGCTTGACACATCCTGCTTCTGTTTTAGTGAGCCAGGGGGATCTGTGCTTCTAGTGCAAGTTCTCCAGATGCCAGGCTCACAGTCCATCTTGGCCTGCAGCACTCAGCTTGAGAAGCATCTCCTAGTGGAAGCCTGCCAGGATTCCCTCTCTATGCCCATACCTCCTTCCTCTAGTGTGGAGCTCTCTGCGTTTTCTCTCCTGCACCCAGTGATCTGTGAGCTCTGCAAGGATGGAGACCCCCGCTTTGAGTCACCAGGTCTGGCTTAGAGCTGGGGCTCAGGAAAAACTTATTGAACTAATACATGAAATACAAGACAGAAGAGATGCATGAAAGGGCAAATAGGTGAGTAAATGACAGATGTTTCCTCAATGTCAATGTTTGTTTGTGTTAAAGGTGGTATCTCTTTGAAGAACAAGGGAAAGCCCAGGAGAGGCTGAAATGCGAGGAAAGCTGAGAAACATGACTGGAGACATCAGTCCGTTCTTGGAGGGGCCTGGAAGAGAGGTATCCCTCAGATGAAATTCTGTCCCAAACAAACCCCTTCCCCAACCCCTGGGGAACCCCAGGTCCACCTTGGGAGCCCTGGGCGGAGCTGGCCCTAGCAGCCTAAGGATGAGGCTCGCTAGGGGGCACTCTTCCATCACACTGGCCCTGCCCCAGCCGCCTCGGACACCTGCCCCGGGCTCTTTTCTGCAAGGAGTCTTGCAAACCCTGGAACCGCCTCACGTTCCCTGGGACCTCTTGCCAGGAGCAGAGGGTCTTTCCAAGCAGCAGTGCACGTCCACCAAATCAGAACCCGCTCAGTACAGGGTAGCTCTGCGGAAGAGGCAGGTGCTTGGGGCTAAGTTGATATTTCAAAATGACCTTCCCTCCTTTCCTGCCTCTAATATGCCAGTTCTGAGATTTCCATCCTCGTTCCCTTCCCCAGCCTGATGGCTGCCCAGATGAGAATAAAGGGAGGGGTGCGCTTCTGAGGTTTAAAGCAGTGGGAGGAGATAGGAGCAGTGTTCAGAGCTCCCTCCCTGATGGGACTTCATGCCGGCAGGAATCATCCTGGCCCTGGGCCTGTGGGAGCATCAGAAGCCAAGGGGCACAGAGTGAGGCTCAAGGGATGTGTGCAGTCTGGAAAGTAAAGTCTCCGTCATACTTTAGGATAACACTCTCTTACCTCAATCATTGTGGAGCCTAATTCCAAAAATGCTCCGACTCTGGTGGAATTAACTCCGTGAAAGACACAGAGCCTGTGAAGCAGCCTGATAGAGATTCAGGCCCCAATGCCTGCAGTGGAGAGAGGGGTGGTGCTGGAAGAAGAGACTTGGGGGAAAACCTGAAAGGAGGGCCGAGAAGGGTTCAGAGAGTGCACCACCGGGACTCGCAAAAGGACAAAGAAAAGCAGTCCCCCAGCTTGACACTTGGAAGTAGAGGTGGAATCTTCCATCCTGGTATCCAGGCTCTTCCTGTGGATTTGCTTCCTTCTCCGGATTCCAGTGGGCATCCTGTGTCCCATAAACTGTCAAAGGCCGTGTCCAGGGGAGGCTAGAAGGGAGAATTTCACAACTAGCAGAGTCTGCCTTTGATGTTGCCACTTGGGCCCCGGAGCTCCCCCTCTACCAATCAACCATTTGGGAAGTAAAGGGACCTTTCCCCTCCCAGCTCCGGGGGGGGGGGGAGGGCTGCTAGGCCTAGCTCAGAACTCGCCTTGATTTCCTGTTGGGTGCAGTGAGGGCACAGCTGCAGGGCCAGACTGAGGCCACATCACAGGCACAGACCCAGGCCTGAGCCCGAGCCCAGGCTAAGAGGGAATGAGGGTGTGGGTGGCTGGATCCCTTGCTCAGCCACATACACACCTATGATGCAACCACACCCCTGGGAGCTGCACTCTCCAGAGCAAAGGCATCAAGTCTGCTTACTCTGAGAACTGGGTCACCTCTGCATCTTTCCTGGGCAGGATTCCAGGCCCAGCCAGCCACACTGTCACCTGGGAAGAATCATGACCTACAGGAAGAGGGGAGCAAGGTGGACAGAGAGGGAAAATCTTGGAGGTAGAAAGCACAGACCTACTGGGCGAGCCTCTCTTCCCCTACTGTGAGTGAAGCAAATGCATGTGCTAGCAGGCTGGCCAGCCCAGTGCCCATCTGTGCACACTTGATCTGGCACATGTGAGCTGTGATGACCCTCTTACCCAGGTGTGGCTGCCAGCTCAGGCAGGGTCCACTGAGGCCCCTGGCCCTGCCCTGCCTGGGAGGCCCTGCCCTCCATCCAGAGAGGAGGGAACAAGAGGAAGAGGGAAAATGTGTGTAAATTTCCCATCCGCTTTTGGGAGCCCCCTCCCCCTTCTGTCTCTGGAACGCAGAGATAGGCAGTCATGGGGTCCCTTTGAGGTCTGCAGCAGGCTTGCCCACTACAAGATATACCTCCTGACTCTAGCCACCTTGAGGTAGCCCCTGTCTGCAACCAGCTCAAGAATGTTTGCCAAACATTTTAACCAGTGTCCCGCCAGATGCCCCTGAACAGAGAACCGTACTATGAGACCTTTTCCCGGATTTTGCAACCCAAGTGCTCATGCCCACACCCACTCTCACACCTCCAACCAAGCATTTCCAAGAAGAATGCTGTCCACAGAGTAAAGCCATCTGAGGACCTCTTTGCTCTTCTGTTTCATTTCTGAAATTCCTACCTAGTGACCTAGAGTATCTAGTTGGAACAGTGGCATATTGGCCCTAGCTTCTCTTTGAGAGGTGATCCTTGAATGGCCAAATAGCCTGTTGCTTGGCACAAGTGACTTATTGTCTAGCTGGTTTCAGCCGATCACTTCGGGAATACCTTGAAGATACTGCAGGTTCAGTTTCAGGCTTTTGCAACAAAGTGAATATTGCAACAAGGCAAGTCGCACAAACTTCTTGGTTTCCCAGTGTATATAAAAATTATGTTTCCACTATACTGCAGTCTATTAAGTATGCAATAGCATTGTGTCTAAAAAGCAATGTGCATATCTTATTTTAAAAATACTCTAGGCTCACATAGGCACCTCTTGTTTGTCTGGCCCACTGTTCTCTGTTGTCTATGGTAGCGTAACCTAATAAATTCCTTTTCTATTCTCAAAACAAAACAAAACACACAACTCTGTTGCTCCTCATCTGAGCCTTCAGCAAGTCATAATCTTTTTACAATAGTTAACATTAAAAAAATCACAGATGACCATAACAAAAATAATTTTAAAAATGAAAAAAATTGAAATACTACTAGAATTACCAAAATGTAACTCAGAGACGCAAAGTAAGCGGAGTTCCCTGGAAAAATGACACCAATAATGTGTTCAATGAAAGGTTGCTGCAAACCTTCAACTAGTAAAAAAATGCAATATCTGTGAAATGCAATAAAGCATAGCAGAGTGAAACAAGATATGGCTGTATTTGAAATGCAAGATTTGGCTTCCAAAGAAATCACACACATACCTACAAACATTCTGGGGGAGGGCTTTATTAAAAATTAACAATGCCTCTGGCTAGTAAACAGCTCTTTGAACTCAGAAAGTTTTCTTGTCCCTGGTCCCCTCCAGCGGATCTGGGAATTGGAAATCCATGGTGACAGGAGGTGGAGAGGACCCAGTCGGGGTAGAAGTCAGCCCTGACTCTCCTGCTGTCCTGATAGACAGGGGTTTGGGTCTCACACATGGAGGCATTGAGGGGCCCAGTGTGGTGCACACTGGGGTGCTGGGGGCCCAGGAATGGCGCACAGTGTGTGGGAGGGGCATGGGTGCATGTGGGGAGGGTCTGTCAGAGCAGGCTTTCTGAAGGAGTTTCCACCAGCACAGATGGACCAGCCTAGTGTGAAGACTAAGGAGGAAGGGTCCCAGGGCAAAAGAGAGAATTTCATCCAGAAGAGGAACAGCCTGAACAACAGAAGTGGACATAAGGGAGAGCCCCTGGTCGGCAGAGGTGTGGAGGAAAATGAAGAAATCAGAATAGAGAGCAGACAGATCAAGAGACGAGGGCTCCCAGAGTCTGTCCTGTCCACCTAGAGAGCCAGGATTCTGGTGGTCAGGGACAAATTTTGGGAATGAGAAACTGAGCAGCACACTGGTTACTTGGCTTCACTTTCTCTCTGGGTGACCCTGGGCAAGCTAATTAACCTCTCTGAGCTTTGGTTTCCTCATGTATAACAGGGATGATAACAGAAATCCCTGGGCGGACGACTGGAAGGGCAGAATGGGATGACTTGGAGAAAAGCGGGTGGTGGCGCACCGCGCGCCCTGCGTGAAGGGGCGCCCATTACTACTTTCTTCCGGAAGAGCTGGACAGGGCGCCTGGCGACGAGTGATTCAGGGGGTGAGGTGGGTCAAATTAACCAGATTTTTCGACCCAGATTCACACTTCCTGTGGTGACAGATTCGCAAAGAGCTGGCAGAGGTGTTTGTAAACAATAAAAGTGCAATTCAAAGGTTGCCGCTGGTGAAAGCAGTGGGTGTTAGTGAAGCCGCTCGGTGCTGGAAGTAAGAATCATCTTTTCACGGAGGGCACGGTCCAGGCCTGGCAGATGTATACAGCTCTGCAGTCTTCCCTCCCTGTACACACCACACACACACCCCAACCACACACACATACACACACACACACACTCCCCAAGCCCTCCCAACTCCATCCCCGTCCCGCAGCAACACCCAGAGTCCCTCGGGGACATGCGATGTACATCCCTCTGTGTCGCCCCGTCGATGGGGCTGAAAGAGTGAGAGGAAGGCAGGGACGCAGCAGGGAGCGGTAAGGGGCCAGGTTGGATTCTTTCTTCCCCCGCAGCTGTGAAGACAGAGCAGGGGTTGGGGCAGGGGCGGGGAAGGGCCCAACGCGTCCAGGAGGGCCCGGGCGGCCGGGTCGGCAGCGCCTCCTCCCCGGAGGAAGGCGGGGGCGGGGAGGAGGGAGAGGGAGGAGGCAGAGGGCGGAGGAGGGCGGCGCGCTGCGAGGTTATTTGTGGTTCGCTTTGATCCCGAGGGGGAACCTGAAACTCTCACATTCCTGGCATAGCAGCCGCCTCCGGCGCGGGCCGACCCTGGGGCTGCGCGCTGGGGCCCGAGCGGCCAGAGCGTCGGCGCCACCGCCGAGAGCACACCTCCGCCGCCGCGTTAAGCCGAGCCGAGCCGGGTCGTCGGGTCTGACCGCGCCGAGCGCCCTCGGGCCGCAGCGGTAAGGAAGACCGCTCGGCGCTTTGGGGAGCGCTCGGGGCCGCAGAGACGCGCCCCGGCCGAAGCACCAGCTTCGGCGCAGCCCGGCCTTTTCCGGGAGCGGGAACCCGGACGACCGAACGTCCTCCAGGCGCAGCGCGCCTTTCCCCGCAGCCGCGAAGCCGGGCAAGGGCCGCTTCAGCTGGGGGCGCCGCGCCGGGCGCCTAGGGTCTCTCGAAGGCGCGCGAAGCCGCTGTGGCTGGAAGAGGGGGCAGCCTCTGGGGAGAGCGGAGTGGGTGTTTGGGGTCGTGAGCCCGGGAGAGGGACGCGAAACTGACCAGGAGGCGCGGCTTGGACCTCAAGTTGCAGGGCCCTGGGGGCTGATTTGGTTAGGTGGGGGTTACAGGTGTCTTTGCCCCCCAGCTAGCCCAAGAATTCCTCTTTGTCTTCCTTGGAAAATCCTCTCTGGAGCCACGGTCTGGCTCTCACTTAGAAAGAATGCAGCCTGCCGTCCAGACCGGTGACGTCAGCGCTGGAGCATTTGGAAAACAAAGAGGGCTCGGGAGGGAGGGTGGGAGGCGGACCCACGACGCTTAAAGACCTCTCCGGACCGCGGGCTACCCTCGTCCACCCGCTCCAGGCGCAGCGGCGGGCACCGGGTGCTCGTGGTCAGCCAGGAGGCCGGGTAGGGCGGGATCCCTGGCTCGGGTGTGATCTGACATAGAGACCCTCGCTTTGCTTCCTTAGGCGAGCGTGAGCCCAGGCAAAGGCAGGAGTTGTGTACTTGCTTAGAAGAGGTGGTGATGGGGTAGGGGTTATTCAGAGAGACGGGCGCGCTAGGGCAGCAGGTGTGCATCACCGGGTTCCGCGGCACAGATTTTTGTAACGGCTCAGCTGAAAGAACGTGCATCTGACCGGCTTGACCCGGACAAACGCGGGATGACAGGTCGAGGAGGTGTTCCTTGCTCCCAGGCACACTGTTGGGGGGAGGGGGCTTGGAATGTGTCAGGAAAGCTGCATTCTCGGTCCTCCCCAGCGGGAGTCAGCCCAGACAGTGATTAATTTAGGAAATGCCCTGTGGATGAAAAGCTAGGGTGAATTGATTCCGTTTGTTTTGCCTCTGGTAGTTCTAGAGTCTTGCATCTCCCCTCCTTGTGTGTGTGTGTGGGGGGGGGGGAGTCATGATGGGGTGCGGTAAAGGATGGGTACTGAGATGCCCTCCAGACTCATTGCCTCCCCAGTTCTGGGCAGCTGGGAGGAGGGAGTGCGTTGGGAATGGCTGCTCTGCCAACCAGCCAGGCCCTAACTGGAGCCGGGCACTAGGGCTAATTTTGTGGCAGAGGAGGGGCTGCATTCCAGCCACTGTCCTCCCGTGCACACAGGACCTGTGGAGGTGTGGGTTTTGTTTGGTCTTCCCTGAATGCCAGTTTGGAGGTTTGTGTTGGAGGAGGCTATGGAAAGGAAGCCGGGTAAGGCAGGCAAACTTCCAGGCCATGAGCCACTGGGAGCCCAGGCTCAGAAGGGAACACCTTCTTCAGGGGTTCTCTCCCTGCCGCTTAGGCTCAGAGCCCCCAGCCCCCAGCCCCAGATCGCTGCAACCAAGAGCCTCCGCCTTACTCCCTTACACCTTCATTTGGCTCAAGTGGGTGATACTCATGTCAAGATCCCCTGGGTGCCTAGAGGACCATCAGGGCACTTCCAAGGAGCAAGTGTGTGCATGTCTGGGGGGTGGTAATCATAAAACCGAAGACACTGGGCCACGTTCTCTTTTTCCTGGGGCACCTATGTGGTTACTGTCAGCACACAGACTGTGTGACTGGCCCACAAACTTTAATGGGTGGCACCTTTTTGCCTTGCCTCACAAAACCATTGTCCTATTGTAGTCACTCTTCTTTCATCCTTTATTCACCGATCCAGATGCATTTTCTCCTTCTTCCTGTTCACCTTGCAGAGTGACTACCAAGGTCATCCCATGACAGGAGGGCTCATGGGGAGTTAGCTGTGCACAGGCTGGGGCTCAGACATGCTTCACCCTAGAGCATCCTGGGGGCTGTTTGCCTAGGGCTTCTGCTGGGCTGGACTCATTCTTTATCACCTGCCAATAAACTGGGGCCCTGTCCACCCCTGGACTGGACATCTCAGTGATTAAATCTGAGCTAGACCTGCCCTGGAGTCTCTTATCTGGCTCTTTGATGGGAAGCTGACTGCAGGGGGCTGTGGTTCTTGGTTGATTACCTTCTAGATTACTGGAGTCTTTCTCTAGGCACAGTAAATCTCCATGAGTATGATTATAATGGCAGTCCTTTGCCAAGGATTTATGGTGCCCCGGGAGCTCAACAACCATTGCCTCTTTTAATTCTCAACTCCACAAGGGAAGCATTATTCCTTCCATATTTCTGTTGGAGAAACTGAGGCTCTGAAGTTAGGGAGCTTGCCTTAATCTGTACGTGTCATCAGTGGCAACTGAACCAGTGGGCTTGTGTACCCCTCCACAGCCTTGCTCTTTACCATTGTGCTTTGGACCAGACTGTCATGGAAAGTCATAGAAAGTCCCCCTCCTTTCCCATGTGCTCTCACTGATTGCTCATTCTCTCTTCCCAGGTGCTCTGGGGCTGGGTGCTGCTGGCCTTTGTCCAGACGGGTGCGTGCAAGGCCAGGGAGCATGAGGACGCTGGAAGACTCCTCGGGGACAGTCCTGCACCGCCTCATCCAGGAGCAGCTGCGCTATGGCAACCTGACTGAGACACGCACGCTGCTGGCCATCCAGCAGCAGGCCCTGCGGGGTGGGGCCGGGGCTGGGGGCACAGGGACCCCCCAAGCCCCCCTGGAGATCGTGGCACCCGAGGACAGCCAGGTGCTGCAGCAGGCCACCAGGCAGGAGCCCCAGGGCCAGGAGCACCAGGGCACCGAGGCCCACCTGGCAGAGAACAACCTCTACCGGCTGTGCCCACAGCCCAGCAAGGGCGAGGAGCTGCCCACCTACGAGGAGGCCAAAGCCCACTCGCAGTACTATGCAGCCCAGCAGGCAGGGCCCCGGCCACATATTGGGGACCGGGATCCCCGCGGGGCCCCGGGAGGTGGTCGGAGGCAGGATGAGGCGCTGCGAGAGCTGAGGCATGGGCATGTGCGCTCCCTGAGTGAACGGCTCCTGCAGCTGTCCCTGGAGAGGAATGGGGCGCGCACCCCCAGCCACATAAGCTCCTCCCACAGCTTCCCCCAGCTGGCCCGCAACCAGCAGGGCCCCCCGCCCAGGGCCGCCCCTGCCGAGGGCCCAGAGCCCCGCGGCCCTCCACCTCAGTATCCCCATGTCATGCTGGCTCATGAGACCGCCTCTGCTGTCCCTGACCCGCGGTACCGCGCCCGTGGCAGCCCACACTTCCAGCATGCTGAAGTCAGGTAACTTCCCACCTCCATCTTTCAAGCCTTTGGCTTCCTTCCAGTGTAGTCCTTCCTGGGTGGAGAACCCCAGAGGAAGGCTGGTGCTACCCTCTCCCTCCCAGGATGGGAGCCAATGCTGGAAGGAGAAGGGGATTTAGCCAGGGTCACATGTGAGAACTCAGCAGCATCCTTTGCTTTAGTTCAGAGATGGACACCATTGTCTGATTGGCTGTAGCAGTCCAGTAGCTGGGGTTCTTAGAGGCTATGAATTACAGCAGGAGGTGAACGGTTAGGTTTCAGAAAGAACTTGCAAAGACAAGGGTCGGAAATCACTGCCAAACTGTTTCCAAGTTAAGTGGGGAGAAGGTGGGCCCTCCTCTGGAGGATTTTAAAAACAAGTAGACATGTTTGCTTTTGGGGATTATTGGGAGGCACTCTGAACTGGAGGCAGGAAGGACCAGAGAGCCTCCTTAGAGACCTCTCCCATCCTACACCCGGGTTGGACTGCCCTGTCCCTCCCATTCATTGCCTTTCATGTTTTTCTGTGTGGCCCATGTGGCCAGAGCTTGGAGTAGGAGAAGATTCTGGGTCCAGGCGAGCCCCTTTCTGTGGAGGCTCCAGAGAGGCTGCTGGGGGAACTTAAGAGTTTGATTCTGAGCGTGAAGGGAGACCTTTAGAGTATGGTATTTGGCTTATCTTTTGAAACAGGCCCTTCTGCTGCATGTAGAAAATGGATTCTAGGGAAAAGAATGGAAGCCAGGCTGCCAGAGAGAGGCAGGAAGCCCAGATAGTTTGCAGAAATGGGTTTCCTAGAAATGAGGCTCTCACTTGGCCCAGCATCTTCCCCTGAGAAGCCGACACACACCCTTCGTTTCCCATGCCCTGCATCTCTGCCAGGGGGGTCCAGGAAACCCTATCAGGGAAACCTGAGGACTTGCAGACTCCCTTCTTCTGGTGGCCCAAGGTCCACGTCTGGTTCTCTTCATGCCTGCTGAGTCTTCACATAGTCACCCAGTTTCCCACCGTGTGGCCTTTTCCGGCGAAAGATGCCTTTCCTTGTCCTCGAAAAATGAGTGATGCAACAGCGTCAGTATGGAGGAACCAGAGGTTGGAGACTGTGGGTTTTCGCCAGCCTCCATATCCCAGGCCCCCCTGCCTTATCTCCCGTCTCAGGGCTCGGTCTGGGGAGAGTTTCGGAAGCTGAGTCGTGGTTTCTTCTCTTGGACCAGCCTTATTGAGCCCTGTCAGGAAAAGATAATATCGTGGAAAGGAAGTGGCCTGTTTGCAGAACAAAAAAAAGAAGGAGGGGAGGGGAGGACTAGGGGAAGGGAGAGCAAGGGTGAAGGAAAGGAGGCTCTATTCTTTCTTGGAGCTAAGTCATCCCCAAAGAATGCCAGTTGTGTCTGCCTGGCCCAGGGGCAGGGGGAGCAAGTTCATGAAGCAACCCCAAGATGCCCTATTTAGGAGCATGGGGAGAGTCTGCACGTTCCAGTGGGGACCCCCCTCAACTCTCACTGGAAAGCTGTAAGAGAAACACATCAGCCCAGTCTCTTTCAGCTGATCTAATGAGGCTTGTTTGCTGAGACCTGCGGGCAAGGCTGTTCTTTTAGTCTAGATCCTAAGAAGATCTGGGGAGTCTTAGGCTGGAGGGGGAGAGATGAAGGGGAGGGACAAGGGGAAGGACAGGCATGGGTGCTGAGGGGATGGATCCGGAAGTGGAATTAAATTTTTATGGGGCTCCTGGGACTTGGGAAAATTCCTAGTGAAACTGAGGCAGTCTATTCTTTGACTCTTGGAGTCACAAGGCCCCAGAAGGTCTTTGTGAGCCCACATGCCTCTTGTTCTTTGCTCCTTTCCTAGACACAGGGCCCTGAGGGTGATGTGACACCAGGGCCAGAGGCCAGTAGGACGTTGTCCCTAAGCTCAGGCTATTGCAGGAGTCCAGAGAAGCCCCCACACCCCAGAAAATCCAGTGCTTGGGTCACATTTACACTTTGAGCTGAGAGTAAGCTGCAGTCACCTCTAGGAGAGACAGAGGATGGGCCATCTTTGTGGGAGTGCCCATGGCAGGCCCAGCACTCTGCCCGGCCTATGTAGCCTTGGAGGCAGCCAGAGACACTTACCCTCGTGATTGAGCTGAGTCTTGCCGCCACCGGGAGGTTAAACATTGCAGCCAGGATCTGAATGCCTATTTTGTCAGACTCTGCAGCCCAGACTCTAACCCTGACATCTGTCTCGCTGCTCTAACCTTAGCCACAGTCGTCTAAAAATGTTTCTTCAAGGGGTGATGGGACCCGAAATAGGAGGGAGAACACGTGAGTGTGCAGTGCTGGCAGGTGTGGGCGTAGGGCCTGACACTGGTGGCCGGAAAGAGACACGGGGGTAGCTGCTGGGACCCAGCTCCCAAGTGGCCCAGGGACCTGGGAGGCTGTGTGTTCAGTCATGGTGGCCTCCAGACGCAAAAAGAGCCTTCTATTGATGAGAAGGGTCAAGAGAGCATTTTTAAAGATCTATTATCTAAGCACTGGTCCCTTAGGAGGCCAGGACTGCTCAGGCTGATCCCCAAGTCCTCGGCCACGGTGAGGCTGGGCAAGAAACAAGCATCCTGACATTCATCCCCTTCAGCCCCGCTCCCCTGGCCCTTGAGGGTCTTGCGGACACCATGTGGAAATGGCCTTCCCCACTGCTCGCTGCCTAATGCTGTGGGGAGGCTGTCTGTCCACTCTGCCTGGGAGGACTGGGGTGGCTCGGGGTGGCTCTGAGGTGGGAGCCAGGAGGGTCTCTGAGTACTGTCTCTTCTGTTCCCCAGGATCCTGCAGGCCCAGGTGCCCCCCATGTTCCTCCAGCAGCAGCAGCACCAGTACCAGTACCTGCAGCAGCCGCAGGAGCACCTCCCACCTGCACCCCCTGCTGCCCTCAGCCATGGCCCGCTGGGCCCCCTCGGCCCACCTGGGGTGGAGGGCCCAGTAAGCACCCAGGCCCCCTCGGCCACCTCGGGTAGCGCCCACCTGGCCCAGATGGAGACCGTGCTGAGGGAGAACGCCAGGCTGCAGAGGGACAACGAGAGGCTGCAGAGAGAGCTGGGGAGCTCGGCTGAAAAGGCTGGGCGCATCGAGAAGGTAGGCCCTGCTGGGGCCTCGGGGGGACCGGCTGGGGGGAGGAAGGCACCCCAAGGGGCTGACCTGGGAGGGGACCATCCAAAGGGAGGCAGGGGAGGCAGAGAAGTCTGAAAGCTTGTCTGGCTGGGCTTCTGACCCCGTCCCTAGGGCCCCCACCCCTGTCCCTCATGCACCCGCCCTGGCTGACTCCAGACAGCTGGGGAGCAGCCGGCAGAGCGGGCCTGGAGCACGAGCAGTTGCTGCCCAGGGGCGATGAGAAAGAGCCCATTCACCAGCTCCCTCACACTCGCACCCTTCCCCTCCACACACCCCCTCCCAGGGCCACCTCCCACAGAGAGCCCTTTGTGTCCCCCATACAACAGCAAGTCTGTTCCAGGCCAGCCTTGGCCAAAGAGAAGGCCTCTCCTCTTGGGAAAAACTAGCGACTTATTGGAATCGCAGGCCAGCTAGGAGCACGTGCAGGGCCTGCCAGCCGCCAAGTGGGAGGGGCAGGCGGGGCAGGCTGGCCCTCCGGGGTGGACAGCGATGGCCCGAGAAGCAGATACTCCAGGCAGAGGTGGCTCAGGATGGGGTCTGGTCCTCCCTTCTGCAGTGAAGTTTTACCAGCCTTAGCAGGTGGCCTTAGGCCTCCCATGGCCGTCTTATGGTGTACAGGATAGGTCAACCGCCCCCAGACCCTGCTTGGAGTCTGAGTGCCCACTCCTGGCCCGCTGGGCTCAGATTTCTCAATAGAAGCTGGACAAAAAGAAATACATCTCTCTGGATGTTGGGCACAGGAAAGCTGTGCTTAGTCACCCTGGAGGCAGCCACTTCCAGAGAACCTGGCCTTGAGCTCACTTTGAAGGGACCCTGGCTTGCCTATTCCAGCAGTCTGGGCCACCTCCAGGAGCTACAGCCTGCTGACCGTCCTGCTTGAGCTAGCTGGATTTTTTGCTATGGCTTTTTATCCTCTCCCCTCTCTCTCTTTCTAATGGAGAGTAGCAGGTCAGGTCTGGCGGGGAACTTGGGTCACTCCATCCCCAGGAGCTTGCCCCTTCAGTTCTGTTGTCTACCTCTTGCAGCTGGAGAGCGAAATCCAGCGGCTCTCCGAGGCCCACGAGAGCCTGATGAGGGCCTCTTCCAAGCGGGAGGCCCTGGAGAAGACTATGCGGAACAAGATGGACAGTGAGATGAGGAGGCTGCAGGACTTCAACCGGGATCTGAGAGGTGAGGGCCAGTCACCCAGGTCGGGGCGGGGGCGGGGAGTGCCTGGGGATGGCTTGATTCCTCTATTCTAGGGAGTAATTCAGAATCTCTGTCCTCTGCAAAAATAGTACAAATCAACTCAAAAGGGGCTGCCTTGACAGAGAGATGCTTGTCTCTGTAGTCTAGACCTTGGGGTCCCTCATGGGGCGCTCAGCCACATGGCCCGGGGTGCTGCCTCCTCATGAGACCCCTATGAGACCTGGGGCTTCCCTGTGAGCCCAACCCCAGCTTGGAGGATGCAGCCTGACAGATAGGACCCCAGGGGACCCCAGCCTGGGCAGGCAGCTTCACCTGTCCTCAAACATTTTTCCTTGAAACGTCTTTTCTTCTTTCGAAACAGAAAGATTGGAATCTGCAAACCGCCGCCTGGTAAGCAAGACGCAGGAGGCCCAGGCAGGCAGTCAGGACATGGTCGCCAAGCTGCTGGCTCAGAGTGAGTAGGGGGTCCCACTCAGGAACCTGGCCAGGGGTGTGGCCGGGACCAGGACAGCCCCTCTGGACAGGGAGGATCGGAGGGTCGGCCCCCTCTGTCAGTGCTTGGAGCTTGAGTTGACTGACTGCCTACTGGGCACCCAGTGCTGGACTGGCCTGGGGGGGAGGGGCGGCTTCCAAAGAGGAACAAGATCTGGTTCTCTGTGTGTTGGGGAGATGGGTGGATACAGAGGGACAGCTGGGGAGCAGTGATTTGCTGAGCTGACCGTTAGTGCACCATTAGAAGCAGAAGTGCAGGGGGCCATGGGCGCGGCCAGATAGCCCTAGAGATAGATGGGATGAGAGACAAGGAAGAGTCTGAGTCTCTGAGGGAGTTAGTTCCAGGCTATAGAAAGGTGAGGGCTGCCAGAGGGGAATGTGGGAAGCTGGGGAGCATGGTGAGCCTGGGCCATAACAGGGCAGCCAAGGGGAGGCACCAGCTCAAAATGGGCTCCTGGAGCTTAACCAACAGGACAGCCTGAAGGAATTCAGGAGGATCCCCTAAGGGGGTGGTCGAAGGCTTCTGGAAGAGCAGATGAGTTCACTGTTGACTCATTCAGTCAGTCATTTGTTCACCAGTGGAACTGAGCTGAGCCCCTGGCAGGTGTGGAACAGAGCAGCCCAGGGAGGTACCAGGGCAGAGAGGTCAAGAGAGGGGCTGAGCTTGAGGAGGGAGCAGGATCTTCCCATCACGGGTTCCTGGGGACAAGGGTGGCCTGGCCCTGGAGTGATGAGGAAAGGTTCCCAGCGATGTCCCCAGCAGCCTGAGAGAGGGGCTCTATGGATGGCAGGGTGGTGGGGAGCGGGTAACAGGTGAAGAAGCAGTGGGATGACTCAAGTGGAGGTGCGGGCAGTTTGGGAAGCCACAGGCTCAGCGGCAGGAAGAAGCACCAGCTATCGGAAGAGACGGTTTATTAAGTTCCTCCTGTATGCTCTTACTATGAGCTATAGTGACTGTCTGGGGTGTTTGCAAAGAAGTGGAGTGGTGTCTGGTGAGGGTGGCTCTGAGGAAGGAGAGTGGCTTCTGACAGTGGCTGGATAGCAGGGGGTATCCAGGAGGGGAGGGGCAGCTTGAGGACTGAGCTCTGGCTGGCAGCACCTCCTTTCTCAAGGAGGACTCAGAGCCCTAGACAGGGTCAACCAGGGCGGAGAATGGTGTTGGGGGCGGGGCAGGGGGCAGCACTGAAGAGGGTGAGGGGTGGGCAGGAGGTAAGCCAGGCTGTACTGACTGGAGGCAAGACTTAGGGTCTCTAGGAGGAACGTGGGTACAGGAGAGGGGGGCGGGGGCAGACCTTGGTGTTGCCCTTGGGGGTCCAGAGAGGACAGGCTGCTGGAAGGAGGCAGAATGGGGTCTTCCTGGAGGAGAGGGCCAACTTTGAGGGCCAGGCTCTGCCACAGAAAGGAAGTCACGGGCGGGTTTCTGGGAGCAGGCAAGGGAGGGCTGCGAGGTGCGGGGGGAGGCCGGCCCGGAGGCGTTTCCGCTCCCCAGGGAGCGAGCGAGCAGGCGGTTCTTGGCTCGGGGCTGGAACCATTAATCTCAAAGCTGCGGGTGACCTGGATGCCGGGCATTCCTGAGCCTGGGGCTGTTCCGCTTTGCCCGCACCGCCCCGCCCCGCCCCGCCCGCGCTGCGGGAGGGACACTGGGACAAAGGGACTGGGAAGTGCTGGTGGGGCCTTGCTTTCTCAAGAGAAAGGCCCAGCCCCCTGCTCCCTGCACAGCTCTCCCTGCCTTCCTGCCAGCCCTGGGCCCCCCTACATATTTCCAGGCTCCTCCCCCACCCCCTGCCTGGGAGCTCCCCTCCCCACCAGACAGGCCCAAGATTTTATCCCGGTGTCTGGAGATGGCCTAGGTCTCAGGCCTCCCAGCCCTTGCTGGGGCCTTAGAAGCTGCTGGAAGCCAAAGCCTGAGTCCTCGGGGCTCTTCCCCACGGGCTGAGAAAATCCGAGCAGCTCTTCCTCTCTCCTTAAAAGCCATGGGGAAGACAGAATTCTCAGGGAAAATGTCTCTGGTTGACCGCAGCGTTTTTGTGGAGTCAGTCAACACTAATAGGGAAATGTGCACTATCACCAGTGCCATCTGCTTTTCCTGCTGGGCAGGCCATGTGGACCCCCAGCTCTGGTCAGGACCTGCCCTCCTTTGAGTCCTGAGGCCTGGTTCTCCTAAGCCCTGTCCCCCTTGGGCAGTTTCTTCTCACCTGAACCTCGGGTTCTGAGGCTATAAGATGGGGCGGTCATAAGACTAAGATGAAATGCAGGCCTTCTGCAAACTCTGTAAGGTGTCGGGCTCTGTGAAGCCACCAGGATGGAGTCATTATCCCTAGGTCCAAAGTTCCCAACTACACTCCCTGTCTGTCCCCTCCACCCCCCTCAGGTGTCAAGCCAGCCTAGTATGAAAGGCTCAATTTCAGTATTATTGAGTTTCGTCATCTTTCCCCTTCACATCAAAGAATGAGGCCAGCTTGGGCCCAGCCTTCAAAAATCCAGAGTGAGCTAGAGCTGCCTGGGGTCGCCTGTGTCCTCCCTCTCTGCCCCAGGGCCCTTCTGCCTGCCAGGTCCCAAGCCTTCACTCTTCTGTTTTAGAACCTGTACTGATATGATATGATATATAATATATGATAGGTACTTAACTACACGTGGCCCAAAGATTCAAATTAATTAAAATTCAATAAAATGAAAAAGTCGACTCCTCCCTTGCACTAGCCACATTTCAAGTGCTCAGTAGCCACACTTGCTTAGTGGCTCCTGCTTTGGTTGGCACAGTGTGGAACAAATCCATTATAGCAGAGAAGTCCACTGTGCTATGATAGTGCTGCTCTTTGAGTCCATGAGGCAGGCCCCAGAGCCCAACCCCCTGTGGCGAGGCCAGCTGCAGACACACTCGGGCCTGGGAGCTGGGGCGGGGGGCTATCCTGAGACTCCCAAGGGCAGGTGCATGGGAGGTGGATTAAAGTCTAGAGCATCAGCTGGAGGACTCAGTGGTCTGACTCAGTCCTTGCTCGGCCCGGCTTTCTGAAGAGGGTCTCAGAACAGAATTCTTCTGGGCAGTTAACAAGATGATTTAGAAGTCTGGATAGGTGGGACCTCAGACACAAATCTTTGGACCAGAGTCATTTTCATTGAGCTGGAAGGTTTGCATTTCTTTATGAGCCTGGTTGCCCACATCTCAGTCGTCTCTCCAGACCATGGAGGGAATGTGGTGCTAAACGGGGGGGCCCTAGGTCCACAGAATGAGCCCTGATGCCCACTGTGGGAGGCCTCTGAGTGTGAGGGCCTCACACTGCAGCCAAGCAGCCTGCTCCTTCTGAGTGTCTAGTGTCACCATGAGCCTCGAAGGAAGTTGTGAATGTGTTTGGGAAACGGTGACGCCTGGCGCAAGTGGACAGTGTTTGGGGCTCTCTCCTGGGAAAGCCGTGTCCCAGCAGGTGAGCAGTGTAACCCAGTCATTGCTGCAAGGGCCCTGGTCTGGTGCTGCCTTTTACTCGTGACTTCACCACATAACCGGGGGCTCAGTTTCCTGGCTGTTTAGTTACAATGGGCTTACGAATGGGACCTAACTCCTAGGTTGTTGAGAGGATCAGATGCGGTCATGCCCATGCAGCGGTCAGCACAGAGCCCGCCACATAGTGGGTGCGCAGTGGGGCCAGCTTAGGGTGGTTGCCGTCACTGACCGGGCCGCCCTCCCTGCCTGCAGGCTACGAGCAGCAGCAGGAGCAGGAGAAGCTGGAGCGGGAGACGGCACTGCTGCGTGGAGCCATTGAGGACCAGCGGCGGCGCGCCGAGCTGCTGGAGCAGGCGCTGAGCAACGCGCAGGGCCGGGCGGCGCGGGCAGAGGAGGAGCTGCGGAAGAAGCAGGCCTATGTGGAGAAGGTGGAGAGGCTGCAGCAGGCCCTGGGGCAGCTGCAGGCTGCGTGCGAGAAGCGGGAGCAGCTGGAGCTACGTCTGCGGACGCGCCTGGAGCAGGAACTCAAGGCCCTGCGTGCGCAGCAGGTGAGCTGGGAAGATGGGCGGAGGTGGCATAGGTGGCGCAGCATCGGAGGAGGCCGGTTTCCGAGGCCAGACCCTCGGGAAGCCAGGGTGATCTGTACCAGCCCTGCCGAGAGCCCCTCCCAACCACCAGTCATCGCAGAAGCATTGCCACTTGGCTGTGTACCAACCTTGGGGACTTAAGACTTGGGCTTCTATTTAAATAGCTCTCATGTTTATCAGCTAGAGAGAGTTCTGTCTCCACTCTCAACCGTACCCTTCCCACAGCAGTAAGGTGACCAGACCTCCTGGGTTGCCCAGTTCTGTCCTGATTTATACCTGTTGTCCCAGAGTCATTATTAAGAGCACCCTTTCCCAACTTGAAGGATAACTCACGTGGTCACCTATGCAAAGGCAAACCTGATCTTTCCAGAGGATTCAGGGCAAGGGTGTGGGGACCCATGGCTCCCCCTGTGTCTCTGGGTGGAACAGGGTGTGGGGAAAGTGTGCCGTGGAGGTAAGGACTGATGGCCGCTGTACCCCAACCGTCGCCCCTGACCACAGTGCTTTCTCTGCAGAGACAAGCAGGCAACCCCGGTGTTGGCAGTGGCAGTGGTGGGTCCCCGGAGCTCAGCGCTCTGCGGCTGTCAGAGCAGCTACGGGAGAAGGAGGAGCAGGTCCTGGCGCTGGAGGCTGACATGACCAAGTGGGAACAGAAGTATTTGGAGGAACGTGCCATGAGGCAGTTTGCCATGGATGCAGCCGCCACGGCCGCCGCCCAGCGCGACACCACTCTCATCCGACACTCCCCCCAGCCCTCACCCAGCAGCAGCTTCAATGAGGGCCTGCTCGCTGGCAGCCACAGGCATCAGGAGATGGAGAGCAGGTGGGGCATCACAGGCTGGGTCGGTGCACCTGGGCGGGGGTGGGGGATGGCGCTGTCCAGTCCCTGCCCTGTCATTAATCCCTGATAAACGTCCCTTGCCCCACCAGCCCAGCAGACCCTCCTGCTTCTGAGCTGAGCCCCAGTGCATTTGACACAGCTGGCACTGTACATATGTTACAACCGAGTGCATGGGCTGCCCGAGGAGACCCCACTGTCGGATGCCATCCAAGGCTCTGGGCCTCTACCCGCTCCACCTCCCCTGTGTAAATCAGCGGGAAGGGTCCCACTGTGTACCACCCTAGAAGGAATGTGGACTAGGCCCTTGGTCTGAGAGTAGCTAGTATTTTATCTCCAAGAAACAATCTCATAGGCCCCATAAGATTTCCATTTGACCCATGCCTAACTCAGAAGCTCAAGGACATGGACCGATCCCTGGGGGGTTGCCCTCCAGGACCGGGATGGTGCCATTGATGTCATCAGGTGTACCCAGAACCCATCCCCTTGATGACCAGCCTGCCTTTGCTGGTATAAGAAAGGCCCAGCACCTCATGCACTGGTAGTTTTCAGAGCATCAAATTCCAGAGCTGGGATGGCATTTCTGAAGGTCCCCTCCTGGCCCCTGCTGCAAGGATAAGAGGGTCCAGACTGGCAGTAAAGAGGGCTTTCCCTTCAACTTTTACAAGGTGGGAAGGGTGGAGGCCACCAGATCTGTGGGTCTGAAGATGTAATCATGGCCTCTCACCCCTCAGGTTAAAGGTGCTCCACGCCCAGATCCTGGAGAAGGATGCGGTGATCAAAGTCCTTCAGCAGCGCTCCAGGAAAGACCCTGGCAAGGCCACCCCGGGCTCCCTGAGGCCCGCCAAGTCGGTGCCATCTATCTTCGTGGCTGCAGCAACAGGGACCCAGGGCTGGCCAGGGCTCTCCCCCAGCGAGCGGCACGTGGATGCCCCTGCCCGGCTGGCTGCAGGTGAGAGGATGCGGGTGGGTGGCATGGCACAGGGCTAGGTTGTTCTCAGGCCTTTCCTCCCAGAACTGAGGCTTAGAGGAGCCAGGGCTTCCCAACCCCTCACCCAGGGGAGCCGGCTTATCCTCTGGCTCCAGTGACACTGCAGCCCGCAGCTTCCCGCAATGTGAAGAGGCATGCTGTAGCCCCCATCTCCATCTCCATAAATTCCACCAGGTTCCACCGGCCTGGCTCCGACCACTTACCCTAAATAAAAACAGAGCACCTTGTGCAGATGCACCTTTGGGGCCAGCCCTTCCACTCCTCCTAAGCAGATGCCACAGAAACTCAAGGGTCCCTACTGGTTTTAAGATTTAATCTACAACCCTTTAAGAAGGCTTCTTCCACTTGAAGCTTTTGGAACCCAATCCAATCTGGTATTTACCCCCATTTGGAAACAGGAGCATTTAGTCGTAATTGAAGTTCTTGCAAATCAAAAGCCATCTGTACCCCTAGTAGGTCCAGTTAAGTTGGGGTGTTATGGGGGCTATATCTTGGGGACAAGGCAATAACTATGAGCCTCGTGCCTGTCCAGCAGAGGAACTGGTGGCCGCAGCTCCCCTCGCTGCCCATGCCAAACACGGGAGCCGAGATGGAAGCACCCAGACTGACAGCCCCCCGGACAGCACCACCACCTGCCTGGGCCTGGAGCCTGACAGCCTTCTAGGGTGCAGCAGTGGCCAGAGGACAGCCTCGCTGGGTAAGTCCCTTATCCCCCCAACACCCCTGACTTGTGTGCAGGGCTGAGGGCAGGCTGGGGTGTGAATTGGACCCCCAGACCCTGCCCCCTCATTGGCCACACTCCCAGCGAGCAGGGTGTGAGGCCCACCTCCCTAGGAACGGGAGACCTGGTTGGATACATGAATAGAGGAACGGACAACCCTGATTACAGACCGATCCAGCTGGGAGGCACTTTATCAAGTCTTCCTTACCTCTTTAGTTGCCAGTCCAAATAGCTAAGATCATGGAGCTTGGCGATTTACCCCAGTGGCGCTCTCAAGTTAGAAGACTTTGTCTAAAGAGAGTCCAGGAAGGAGAAATTGGAGAAGATGCCATTTAATGTGTTTGCTCCCTTTCACATTAGCCTTTGCATATTTGCCTGTGCCTCAGCATCTCAGAAAACCACAGTCACGGAAAGAATGCGGCAGCCTCCCTCCCTGGGGGTCTCCACCCTCCCCCAAGCCCTCCAACCAGTTCCAAGTTATAAACAAATGCATCTTCCACTTGGGAGGCTGGAGGTCTGAGAGGGAGCAGAGCTCTGTGCTTGTTTGGCCAAGTTCTGGGGATCTGGGGACCCGGGCAGCTGAGGCGAGGCAAGATGGTGAAGATAGATCCTATCTCTAAAATGTGGCAGGATTGACAAGAGCAGTCTGACAACGCCCGTTGACCTGTGCCTGTGTTCATGTCTCTCTCCAGATTCTGTTGCTACATCCAGAGTCCAGGACCTGTCGGACATGGTGGAGATACTGATCTGAAGGAGGGGGTGCCTCGGGGACTCGGAACCATTCCCCACTCTCCTCTGCCCTCTGCCACGCGGCCATTCCAGCAGCCCCTCCAGCTGCTGCTTCCCCACTTTCCCCAACCGGGCACTTGTTCCCATGGACCATCTGGTCCCCGGAGCTGAAGAAGGATGCTGCAGGGGAGAGGGGAGCTGTGAGCACCTGCACCCCAGGAGACCCTGCTTGCCAGCCCCACACTCTTCCTGGGCCCATGTACCATAAGCTTCACCTGCTGCCCAAGGCTTGCTGCCGGGGTAGTAACTGAAAGCTCAGAAGGGAGCCCCCTCGGCACCCCTAGTGGGCACTCAGGCCGGGAGGGAGGGGATTTGTCGATTTGAGGGGGGCTGATTTCCAAGGACAGCTGCCGCGGACACCAGGTGCGCTGGTTTAGCCTGGCTGAATTGTGGTCCCTCCCACCTCATCTGCTCCTCAGCTCCTCACTGCCTTCTTGGGATCATTAAGACATATCTCATGGGGACTGTTGAGGGTGTTAGTCCCGCAGAAGCCACCGCCTCAGCTGCTCACTGGAGAGGCTTGGGAGGCGCTGTGCAGTTTGTACATAATCCCCTTTCTTGTGGAAGAGAAGATTGAAGCGGGCTGCTGCAGGTGTGGCCCGGTTCCCGTGACTTCTGACCAGCCTCCCAGTTACCTCCCCTTCCCAAGTCCTTGGCCCGTGGCTGTTGATACTGATGGGTCCACGGGATATTAGCTGTCCTCTTGTCCATCCTGAGCCCTGTTTTATATGCCCATGGGACCCACCCCCATCACCAGCCTCTTGAAATGGCTCCACAGCTCCTGTCCCTGGGACATCCTGTCGGTTTGGTTACGAACCCTGAGCCAGATGATGTAAGTCACCACACAGGCATTGCCACAGTGGGCTTCCCAGCACCGGCTCTCCTGAAGGAGACTGGAGAGATGGCCTTGTTTTTGTCAGAGCCTTTGTTCCCACCTGAAGGGACTGGGAGAGGGAGCTGTGCTGGTGAGAACTAGTCCTGTGAGATGTGAGATGTGAGATGTAGCTCAGAGGGTCCTCTGAGGGGAGCCCCCGTTGCAGCATGGTGCCATGAGGCTGGCTCCTCTAGCTGCCTGCGTCCAGTGTCCCAGAGCAGGGCCAGCGCTTGGCCAAGGGAGTGAAGCATCCAATGGCAGCCTGCCCATGGCCGTGACCTTGACTTCTGGTCTTAAAGAGTCCCCCAACTCAGCCCCAGGAGCGATTAGTGGGTTTTAGTCGTTTGTCTTGACTGTTTTTAGTTCTCCATGAATCTTTGTTTTTTTCCTTTACTGTTTTTAGGTTTTGTATGTTATTTTATTCCCGTGGTTCCTCAAGTTTCCTTTTTAAACATTTGCATTTGCTGGACAATTGCATATTTTTTTAAATCCACCCCCCAACCCCTCTTTAAAGCTGAAAAATGCATTTGGTTCTTGTGCATTGTTTACAAAGCAAAAAGAAAAAAAAAGAAAAAAAGGCAAAAAAATATTGTGAAAGGAAAAAAAAACAACTTAATATATTTTGGATTAATATTTGGTATTTCTTTTAAAGTATTTTTTTGTGCTGTGAACATTTTCTGCCAAAGACCATGATGTGTGTCTGTATGTTTAAGTTATGGTAAATATTTAAAGTGTAAACATGGCTGTTTTGTTATGCCACCCTGTACCAGGATTGCTGCTGCATTCCATTGGGTATAACAGTATTTTAATTAAATTTTTTTTTAATTAAAAGTGGTGTCTTTTCATCGGTGAGAGGGCGGGTAAGGACTTTGGGGGGCCACCCATGTCATAGTCCCTGACCCCTTGTGGCACTGAGCTGGACCTCCACTTGCCCACCCCATGATCTGTGCGCTTTGGTTCTTAAACACTGGCTAGAGCATATCCGTGTACAGCCAGCTCAGGGTCACTGCCACTTCTCGGACGTGAGGCGTGAAGAGTGCCGCTTTCCATTTTCTGATTGTAGGAAGCCAGTGGGTGAAGCAGGTCCGTCCTTATTTGCAAGGCTAGGAGGGTACACAGTGTAATCTCTTCAAGATCCATGACAAGTCCTGGGAATTTTGTGAGGCTGCATTAAGGAGAGTTGGAGTGAGGATGTGGTTGGCTTTCTTGCCACTTTTACATTTTTCTCTCAGTCTGGGAGGGGCCGGCAGATGGGGGGCCTCCCCAGGTAGCTTTGTCGTAACTGGCTTTGTCGGCCCCACGCTGTGGTTACCCTATAGCAGGAGTAGGTGTCCAAAGGTGGCTTTATCCTCCCTTCCCCCTGCCCAGCACAGGGAGTCCTTGTCCTGGACCATCTGAGAGACAAGACCACGCTGGGACACGGGGAGAGGGTGTTCATGTGTGTGGCACGATCTTGGGTGCCGCCTCCTTCCCTGGTGTTGGCACTTGCCTGAGGCCCAGGAAAACAAATCATTCCAATGCACAAAAGAGCAAACCCTTCCCAATTTCAGGTGTCCTCGTATCAGAAACAAAGCCCCTGCCTCCACGGGCCATTCGGCACCCCGAGTTTCCCCATCCAGATGTGGGCTGGCAGTAGAGGCTGACCACCAGGCTGACCACCTGGTGGTCACATGCCTGGTGGGCACGTGATGGGAACAGCCACCCCCATGGCCGTGAGGGAAGTATTCTCAGGGCAGGTGTCGGGGCACAGCGGCCATGTGGATGAGTAGCCACATAGGACCCCAGAGGATGGCTTCCTGAGCTGGTCTACCTGTCTGCCCACAAGAGCTGAGCCAAGCAGGTAGGGGAATTTGAAACATTCAAGGACTTTTTGGCCACATTGCAGATGGCCACGGGCCCTCCAGGATGAGGATGGGGAGGTCTCCATGCAGGATTCCCTGCCCAGCATGATGCATCTTGTGGCCATGCCTCCATCCCAGCTCTCTCTGCCCACTTCCCACCCACTGGGCACCATTGTGCCTCTCTTCCTCCTACCAGGCCCCGTACTGGGATTTGCTGTGTGGCATGTGGATAGGTTGCCCTCCTAGGATGCAGGCCGGTCCTCAGAGGTGGCCTGAACAGCAGAGTTCCTGTTCCCACCTGCTTCCCTTGGCCACACCAGCCCACCATGCTGAGACATGGTGTCCGGACAAAATGGTGTTCCAAAGAGCTGTCTAGCAAAGAAGTTCCTGTTCACCTCCACTTGCCCCTTAAAAGAGACCCGGAGGGCAGCTCGAACCCATGCAATAAGGCCTTACAAGGGCATCATTCCAACCCCAGCACCTTGGCCAGGGGCTTTCAAAGCATCTGTGCCTCTTGCAGGAGTCACTGTCAAGAGTCACTGTAATATTTCCTTGGCTCAGAGCGGGGTGGGGGTGAAGAAACCAGTGCGCCCAGCACATGTCCGTGCATGTGTATTTGTGCATGTGTCTGTGCAAGCGTGTGCCTGAGCATGTGCCCCAGAGAAAGGCGGGAGGGCACGGACACCTTCTAGCTGGGACCCTTGCAGGACAACGGGGCTCTCCAGCCACAGAGTCACCAGTGGGTGTGCGGGGTCTTCACGGGTTGAGCAGTCTTCTCAGTGGCCTTTGAAATTCAGCCTAACGAAGCTCAGGAGCTGGTGAGCGGCAGGTCGTGTGTGGTTGGGCTGGCCCTGAGGAGGGGCGTGTTTGCCTGTGTGCCTGGGGTCACCCGTGATGAGGGGGCAGGTCCCTGGGTCCCTCAGGTGGCTCTGCTGGGCCCTTGGAGGCCCAGTTCCTCTGTGAGGGACAGTCCAGCTCTGTCTGCTCCTCCCCTCCCCCCGAGGGTGGGAAGTTCAACCAGCGGGCACGCCTCCAGTGCTTTCTGCTCTCTCCCCTCTCACCTCCGGGTTAATCATTAACTTCTCCTGGCCCAAGCAGAGCAGGTGTCAGGCTCAGCGGGCTTGGCGAATGTGCCAAGACGGGGGCAGCAGATTAGGGTCCAGTCTCCCAGAAACAGCTAAAGGCCCTCCACTGGCTCGGGGAGCCCCAGCTGGACAGAAACCTTGTTTGCAGTTGCCACCGTCTTGTCTCCTAGCTCGGTGAGGACCCGGCTAGGACGAGGTGGGCCCAGCACAGTGGTCTCTGTGTGTGACTGACAGCTCGAGGGCCCAGAAGCCCCAGCACCAAGCAGCGCCTTCGTGGGCCCGCCAGGCCGGGGTCCAACCCAGGGGGAATGCCCCACAGCACCCACGCACTCAGCACTTGTTTTTTTTTTTTTCATTGAGACATAATTCACATACTATAAAATCCACCCTTTTAAAGTATACAGTTCAGGGTATTTTATATCACAGCATCCATTTTAAACCAGCGGTCAACCAAGGGTCATCTGCCAGTGTCCCGCCAGTGGTCCACATGGACATAATTAGAAGCGCTATTTGATCTGGCGTATTCACACTTGTCGGCTCCTTCTTCTCAAGAGGACACTTTGATCTTTCTAGGGCTGACAGCCTCCTTCCACCGGGCCAGCCGGCAGCTCCGCACACCTCCGCTGGGCTGTGGAGAGGACGCTGCCCGCTCTGAGCTGGAGCCCCCCACCATCTGACCCCCAGGCTGCCAGGCAGCGGCCCCGGCCTGAGGTTTGGGAAGAAGGCCCGTCAGCCCTGAGGCCCCAGGCACCCCACTGTCTGCTCAAGGTTTTCCAGAGTCGAGGAGCACTGGCAGGGGTGGGCTCAATTTTGTGCGAGCTGAAGTTTCTCTAATTTGAGGGGACCATCTTTAAGGAGAAGAATGCAAAAGGCAAATACAAAATGAGGTCTAGAGTCTTGGAAGGGGCTCATTCAAGGGAGCTTCTTGAGACACGAGCTTCATTAATCTCCTGGTCAGGCTGCATCTGGGCATTAATGGGGTACCGTTTCTCCCCAGAAGAATGAAGCTCTGGGAGATGCTATGACTCGGGTGCATCCTTGTCCTAGATGCGGCCTGGAGCGGGGTGGGGGTGGGGTCAATGAGGCTGCAGTTATGCTCCAACCTGGGGCACAAGGCTGTCTGCCCTCTGCTCTCACCCACCAAGCAAAGCTCTAGCCCCCAGCCAGAGTTTGGTGAGGCCATGGGGTGAGGGTGGGGACACACAGGCATCTGCCAGTCAGCTCTCCAGGTGCCCTTGGAGAGCCAGGCCACTTGATGGTGGCAGGGCCTGTCCGTCCGCTTTCGATTCTGAGCCAGCCAAATGTCACAAGCTGTCCTCAGATAAATGTCTCTTGCGAGTCCAAAGGCTCCTACCTGGGGCACATTCCAGGTGTGGTTGGGCAACAACGTAGACAATTCCCTGCACTGGTCTGCCTCTTTTTGCATCAATTTGGCCTTCTTTTCCAGCTCCAGGAGGCTCTGCCCCCTCTCTCCTCGGCAGCCGGTGCCTGCTCAATGCGATGCACGTGGAAATTCTCATAGTGTGTTACATCATCAGCAAAAATACCCAGATCACAATTGTGGAGTGACTAACAGCACAAGGCATGGCTCGAGTTTGCCCTGAGAACGACGGCAATCTTCCCTAATTTAACATAAAGGAAAACAATCCTCTTTCCCAGAGACTTTTCTCCAAGGCTTGGGTTCTCTGCCTCAGCAAGAGAACTGGCTTCTCTTTACTTCATCCTATCTCTCTGTAAGTGTCCTGGCCTTCTCTCCACACATTCATTCATTCATTCATTCATGTTATGGATGTTTATTGATTGCCTGCCATGTTCCCAGCACTGTGGCAGGCATGGAGGGCACAGTGATGGATAAAGCAAATTTGTGTCCAAACACCTTTATGTCCCTCCCATCACTTTTAATTTTATACCCCATCCTGAGCCAAGCACAGGGGCACACTAAGGTGCTGACTAAATGAGTATTTTTGACAAGAACTAGCCCATCCACTTGCCTGGCTCAGAATACCACCACCTTCCCATGTCCACCCAGCCAAACAAACAACAGATGGATGGTTCTGAGTGCACTGTGGTCTCTCTCACCCCTGGGCCTTTGCACATGCTATTCCTTTTCCCTGTCTCATCTCTTTTCTCCTCTCTTGACTTGTTTAATTCAAAAGTCATCCATCAAAACCCAGCTTAAACATCTCTTCCTCCTGTAGCCTCCCCTCCACAGCTTCCTTTAATTTGTCCCAGGACCAGAAGGAGGAGGAGGTGAGGCTTGCAGATGGAGGGACCCTTGTTAGCAGATACTAGTCTGTGGTCCTGCTGGTTGAAAGGGAGCAGGTAAGGAGATATAGCTGATATTTTCAATTACGCAGAGATTCCTTCTGTCCCCTGCTGGAGTCACAGATGGCCCTGAACACTTCCTGGACAGTAGTCCCTTAAGATGTTTTGGCAGAGGGTCTGCCATGCCCCCTTCTCCTTGGCCACACCCCCACCATTCTGGAGCTAGGGGATGAAGAAACAAAGTCTGTGGGTAGAGTCTTGGGGTCAGAGAAGGAGAAGTTGAGCTGGAGGGCTTGGGTCGAGGTGGAAGGGAGTAGTTGAGCAGGTGGCCGTGGGTGTGTGAGCCCAGAACCAGCTCTGCCGGATGACTGGCCCGTGAGGCAGGCCCAGGCGCTGCAGGCCACGTGGGCCCTGGCCAGCCCAGCCGTGGGAACAGCTGGCAGAACCAAATTCCCTCCACCTCCAAGAGAGCCGCTCAGCCCAGCCTTGCCAGCTCTGGGTGCCCTTTGGGAACAGGCCAGCATCAGGGGAAGGGGCAGAGTGGAACTCTTTTTTTATCAGGACAACAGTTCCCAGCCATGCCCTATGATACTTGAGTCCCAAGAACAACTCACGAGGGTTCAGACCCAGAGCACTGTGCTCACAGCCCGACAGGGATTGGGGGCCGGGAGCTTCTGCGGCCCCCCAACCCCCAACCCCGTTTCCAGCTGACAATGCTTCAGCCTCTCAGACCATCTCTGCCGCACTCGCCCAGTCGACAAATATCCATGAAACCCTTCTATGCACCAGACACTATTCAAGGTCCTGGGGAGAACTTGGGAATAAAGCAGATAAATCCCTGCCCTGTGGAGCTTGCATTCAAACAGCAATGGGATGGGGGGAAGACAGACAGGAAACTGAATAAATTTTATAGACTGTGTTAGAATAATGATTCTTTTTTAAAAAGACAAGTTTATTGTGGTATGATTTCTGTACAGTAAACTACACATATTTCAGATGTACAATTTGATGAATTTTGATAGATGTCTACACCCATGCAACCACCACCACAATTGAGATACCTAACATTTCCATCACTCCCCATGAGGGGCAAACCTCAAACTTCCAATTTATCCCCTCCCATCTCCTTTACTCCCTGGCAACCATAAGTTTGTTCTCTATGTCTGTGAGTCTGTTTCTGTTTTGTAAAGACGTTCATTTGTGTCTTTTTTTTTTTTTAATTCTGCATATAAGTGATATCTATGGCATTTTTCTTTCTCTTTCTGGCTTACTTCGTTTAGAATGATGATTTCCAGATTCATCCATGTTGCTGCAAATGGCATTATTTTATTCTTTTTTATGGCTGAATAGTATTTCATTGTATAACTATATCACACTTCCTTATCCAGTCATTTGTCTGTGGACATTTAGGTTGTTTCCATGTCTTGGCTAATGCAAATAGCGCTGCTGTGAACATTGGGGCACATGCGTCTTTTCGAATTATATTTTTCCGTCAGATATATGCCCAGGAGTGGATTATTTTTAGTTTTTTAATGAACCTTCATACCGTCCTCTATAGCGACTGCATACAACAATGATTCTTATACTGCCTGTGCAAAAGGCCAGTTTATTTTTTTTTCCAATCTGCATTTGGATTTCTGGGCAAAGTCAAATTGCTGTAGATTTTGAAGTACAGAAGTTTCCATCTGCTTACACTCAGTTTCTGTGCTCATATCCTCTCGTGGGGCCGGGCCACACTGTGTGAGAAGGTGATGAGAGCTCTGGGGAAAATGGAAGAGGGCCAGAGAGATGAAGAGTTGAAAAGCGAGGTGAAGGGTGACAGGGGTTGCAATTTTCGAGGGGTGGTTATTGAGAAGGTGACATTTGAGTGAAGATTTGAAGCAGGTAAAGGAAAGAGCCATGCATGTATCTGAAGAAAGAATCTCTCCAGACAGAAGTGTTAAGAAAAGGAGAGTTTTACAAACTTGGACTTTGGTCGCGGCAGGGGGCAGGAAGTGAGGGAGCACTGTAAAGGGGGAAGAAATGGGGATCTCCAAGGACACCCTCCTTGAATTCTGCAGTGTCTGCAGCCGCCCAATGTGGCTTCTCCCCGGCGTGGGCCTGGGGTGGTCCACATCCCCTCCGAGCATCCGTCCGCAGCCCAGGCAGGGCCTCCCTGGAGCCACTGTGATCCTAATGGCAGCACAGTTTCCCTGAAAAGGGTCTCCTCCCTCTTTTTAGAACTCTTTTCCATTCTCGCCAGCTCTCAACACCTGCCACAATCACCCAGAACACCAAACGCCGGCCATTCTCTCGGTAAAAAGACATTGTTTGCCAAGCTCAGTGCATCTACCTTCAGCCCTGAACAGAAGAGGTGCTTCCAGCCCCGGAGGTGGCTTGACCCCCATCGCTGTGGGGGTCCACGTCGCTGCGGGGCCATGACTACAAGGAAGGTTCCATCTGAGTTCTTTCTGCATCTGAGCCCAGGGTACACGGCACAGTGGACACGTGGCGATTCCCTTCTCTTGCTGCCTACATTTTCACACCTGCAAGTGCAAGTCCAGTCACATACACACACTTCCACACCACACACACCCCCAGACTTGAAATACACTCACGGGCTTGGCCACGTGCACATCTGCCCACAAACATCCAGCATAAACCTTCATGTACTCTAAAGTAGGCATGCACACTTTTAAACACACACACACATTCACACAGAAATGTACACGGGCTCCTTGCACACGCACTCACTCTTCCCCAAGAGAGTTTCTACCAGGAGCAAACACCCCGTGTCTGCAGCGAGCGGCAGACAGACGGATGGGACAAAGTACACTTGTGCATTCAGGTGGCCCCACCGACAGCCTCACAGGAGCAGGCAGCGGGCGAGTCCCCTCACCCTCAGACCTTCGGGAGGGCAAGGCTGGGGCGGGGTCAGGTTCGGGCAGGAGTATGTCAGAGCTCCCCGGGAGCTGACTCAAGGCCAGGGGCAGACAGCCGTGTGCATTCCTGACAAGTAGGTCACCGTGACGAGAAGTGCTGGCCGACATGCCGGGACCCAAGGTCGACTGAAACACACTTGGGGAAAACCCAGCCGTCATGGGCGGCAGGTGTTAAATAGGTGTTACCTTTTATTCCAGTCCTTTGTTAGGTCGATGCAGCATAGGGGAGCATGTGTCAGGGGCAAGCGCCCTTGCTGTGTATAATAACTGATTACTGCTTGTTAGTTTTTTAGTGGATTCCTTGGGATTTTTTATATACAAGATTATGTCATCTATACATAGAGATTGTTTTACTTTTCCCTTTCTAATCTGGGTAACTTGTGTTTAATTTTCTTGCCTAACTGCTCTGGCTACAACTGCTAGTACAATACTGAATAGAAGCAATGATAGCAGATATCCTTGCCTTGCCCCTAGGGGAAAAGCATTTATTTTTTACCATTAAATATAAGTTATTTGTAGATGCCCTTTATCAAGTTTAGGAGGTTCTTTTCTGTTCTTGGTTTGTTGAGTGCTTTTATCATGAAACAGTGTTAGATTTTAGTCAAATGTGTTTTCTGTGATCATGTGCTTTTTGTCATTAAACCAATAGGAGAATTATATTAATTTCTAGATGTTACACAAAGCTTACATTCCTGGGGTAAATCCCACTTGACCATGGTATATAATCTTTTTTGTAGGGATTAATTCTGCTAGTAGTTCCTTGAGGATTTTTCCCACAGGAATATAAGCTTGGGAAAGCTGGGGCCACATCATTGCTGGATTCCCAGTCCTTCTAGCAGTGCCAGGTGCAGTGAGGGCTCACGGAGCCCCAAGAAATGAATGGAAAACTGAATCTGGAAAACACAGGATCCCATGAGCCTCCAAAGAGCTCATGTTAGAAATAGTGACCATTACATTGTCACAAATATCTGAGGATGCGTGATCCTTGTCAAGCACAGAGGCAGGGGAGACTATGAAAAAACCAAACTTACAATGAAGCCTTTCCCAGGGAAGGGGAAGTTGGGCGGCTCAGTCCACCAGTCAGGGGTAACTCACTTTGGGGGCCCAGACTCAGGAGGCAGAAGCTTTTGGGGACTTGGCATCTCCCCACAACAGACAGCTCCCGGCAGCCAGGGAAGCATGGCAAGGTCCCAGGATGGTGACGAAAGCTCTAGGGCCTCTGAGAACAAACACGAGACAGACGAGTGCGTGTGCTGCGCACAGCAGGGTCTTGTCTGCTGTGGTCCGGGCGTGAATTTCTGGATGCTGTGGCAGCCAAATCTGTCACTACTTACAAGCCTGGCCTTAATACAACTTCTGAGTAGGTTTTTAAGCTCATCCTGAAAACAGGGCTATTAATCTGGACCTCTGGGAGCTGGCACGGGGGTTACATGAGATAATGTATGAACAGCCCCTGGCATAGAATTTGCCTTGGTAAATGAGGACATTATTATTTTCATGGTCATTTTTATCAATTTTAAAATGATTCTAGAAGGAAGTCCACTGACAGCCAGGCTCTCTGGTAGCTTTATTTTTTTCATAACTTTAAAAATCCCCTGGTAGGGGCCATTTGGACCAATCCAAGCCCCAGAAAGCATGAGGCAACCTGCCCCTCAACCAAGAGCAGGTATCAGGGTTTCACCCTCACCTCTAACCTGGACACGGATGAAGGCTTCTTCCCGACAAGCAGGAAAGAAAGCTTTCTCTTGTCTCTCTGAGTTGGAGCTTTAGGGTAAAGGAAAGCTGCCCCTTCCTTTCGCCCCTCCCTCCCCCACCATGTGTCAGGCTGCCTCTTGACACGGTAAGAACAGTCCAGGCACAACGCCAAGGCAGTGGTGCAAGGGGGCACCGCTGGAAGAAAGCTGGGTGTGGCCAGAGAGTTGGGGTGATGGGCGCAGCCTGCCAGCTCTAAGGTGGGACTCCGGCTCCTGCCCTCCCCGAGCGCTGGGAGCTCCTCCCCGGATTCTGGCTCGGGCCTGAGCTCCTTATCTCCTCCATACCAGCCTTATCAGAGCAATTCAGTGAATCCACCAAGAATGTATTGCTGCCCTTTCAGCAACCAAAGTGCTTGTGGAGCTGGCCTTGGGCCCTGCCTGCTCTTCCAGCAAGCAGAGCAGCAGAATGAGCCAGGCCAGAGCTCCAGCTTGAAATGCCCCCAAGACCAGGACCAGTGATGCCTCTCCATCCCGGTGAGAGCTAAGCACCTTCTATAATAAATTACAATTCAGCCATGCACAGGTACAAACTGACAGCTGGAGGTGGGAGGGATGGGGGAGGGATCAGAAGGCAGAATGCAGAGGGTTTTTTGGGCAGGGAAACTGCCCTGTATGCTACTATCATGGTGGATAGAGGTCATCATACATTTGTCCAAATCCGTAGAATGTATGACACCAGGAATGAGCCCTACTGTGAACTTAGGACTTAGGGTGATCATGACGTGTTGATGTTTGTTCATCAGTTATAACAAATGTGCCACTGGGGTGGGGGATGTTGTTGGTGAGGAAGCTGGGCATGGGGTGGGGGCAGGGGGCATGTGGGGAATCTCTGTACCTTCCCCTTAATCTTTCTGTGAACCAAAAACTGCTTTAAAATAATAAAGTTCTAAAAAAAAAAAAAACCCAAAACTCTGACACCTCACAGGTTTCATTTGGCTTTTAAGGAGAATAGGAAGAATTCCACTTACTAGATATAGAAGGAATGAGGAAATCCAAAATAATCATTAGAACCCCAGATCTATGCAGGCAAGGTCCACCCCTGGAGATGAATCTCAGAGGGCAAAAGTTTAAGAAGAAACATGATATTTGCATAGTCTTAAAATACTCTCCCCCAAGCAAATTTTTGTTACCGACAAAGAGGAAAAGGGTAACTTTGGAGAAACCTGGCAGATTTTACCTTAACTAAGTGACCAAGGGGTTAACATCCTCGGTAATTAAACACATTGTGATCATGTATCTCCGGATACTGTGCACTGAGGAGGACATGCCACCCCTGTGACATCCTTTCCTATATTGCATAACTTCAACCTAATCGTAAGGAAACATCAGACAAATTCAAATTAAGGGACCTTCTAAAAAGTCAATGACTAGTACTCGTAAAAAGTCTCAGGGTCTTGAAGAACTAAAGAATCATCACAGATTGGAGGAGATTAATGAAAAATGACAAGCAAACATGACATGAGACACTGGATTAAATCTTGAAACAGGGAAAAAAAAACTATACATATTTATATATACATATGTGGATGAGGAAGTCTGTACTGAATAGTACTGTGCTGATGTTAATTTCTTGGCCTTCAGAACTGTAATATAGTTGTGGGAGATGTTAATATCAAGGAAGCTGAGTAACGGGTATATGAGAACTCGCATCATTTTTGCAACGCTTCTGTAACTCTGAAGTGGTTGCAAAATAGAAAATCAGAAACGCAGTTGTGTAATGATTTGCTTGATGCCTGTGTCCCCTGCTAGGCTATAAACTTCCCAAGGACAGGGACCATGAATGCAGTCATTTTTATCATTGCACTGTTACATGTGTCTGACACAAAGGGGGGAATTCAATAAATCCGTGCTGAGTAAATAGACTCATGGATATTGACACAGAAAAAGTCCATGGCATTTTATTGAGTGAAAAATACAGGACACAACACATCACATATATAGTGTGTCAATATTTGTATAAACAAAAAGACTAAGGTTTTACAAACCAATGTTGACTGTGGTTGTCTCTGGAAGATAAAGTTATGGGTAATTTTCAGTGTGGAGATTCCTCAAAAAACTAAAAATAGACTTACCATATGATCCAGCAATCCCACTTCTTGGCATATATCTGGAGGGAACTCTAATGTAAAAAGATACATGCACCCCAATGTTCACAACAGCACTATATACAATAGCCAAGACAGAGAAACAACATAAATGTCCATAGACAGATGACTGGATAAAGAAGTTGTGGTATATTTATACAATGGAATACTACTCAGCCATAAAAAGAATAAAATAATGCCATTTGCAACAACATGAATGGACCTAGAGATTGTCATTCTAAGTGAAGTAAGCTAGAAAGAGAAATAAAAATACCATGTTATCACTCATGTGGAATCTAAAAAAAAAAAAGACACTATGAACTCATTTACAAAACAGAAAAAGATTCACAGACATAGAAAAACAATCTTACGGTTACTGGGGAAAGGGGATGGGAGGGGATAAATTTGGGAGTTTGAAATTTACAAATGTTAGCCACTATATATAAAAATAGATTTTAAAAAAGTTTCTTTTGTATAGCACAGGGAACTATGTTCAGCATCTTGTAATAACCTTTAATGGAAAAAAATATGAAAATGAATATGTGTATATATATGCATGACTGGGACATTGTGCTGTACACCAGAGATTGACACATTGTAATTGATTGTACTTCAATTAAAAAATAAAAATAAAAAAAATTATGGGTAATTTTGCTTTTCATCTTTTGGCTTTGTTATCTTTTCTAAGCATATTTAAAGGGTCATAAAACTACTTTTCTGTGCAGAAAAAAGTGGACACGGACACACACACACACACACACACCACATCTTCATTTCAAAGAAAGCATGAGCATCATGGCCAGCACACCTGGAGCCAGCCCTGGAGGGCTGGGCGGAACATGCATATGTCTGAGCCCTGGGCAGCAGTGACCCAGCTGTATGGTGACTGCAGCCAGCGCAGGGCAAAGGTGCCCAAAGGATGGCTTCTCTGCTCCTCCGCTTCTCAGCTTCTCCATGCAACCAGCCAGCATTCCCTGAGCAAAACTGTCAAACTAGCGCCTTCTGGGACTGGGACTCCTGGGACTGCCATAACGAATCACTACAAACCAGGGTAGCTTAAAACAACAGAAATTTACTCTTTCACAATTCTGGAGGCTGAAAGTCTGAAATCAAGGTGTCAGCAGGGCCATGATCCCTCCAAAGGTACTAGAAGAGAATCCTTCCTTTGTCTCTTCTTGGTTTCTGGTGGCTCCCAGCCATCCTTAGCACTCCTTAGTTTATGGCCGCATCATTCCCTCCTCTGTTTCCATAGTAACGCAGCTTTCCTCCCTGTGTGCTCTCTATGTCTCTATATCCAAATTGCTCTCCTTTCTCTTGTCAAGACATCAGCCATTGGATTATTGGATTTGGGGCTCAGTCTAATATGGTATGACCTCATCTTAGTTTGGTCACATTCACAGGTACTAGGGGTTAGGATTTGAACATGTTTGGTGGGGGCATGGGGTGGGGGCGGGACACAGTTCAACCCACTACAGCCAGGAACTTCTCCATACCCATCATCTATTACTGTATAACACATCACTTCAAAATTTAGCTGCTTAAAACAACAGCCATTTTACTTGCTCACAATTCTGTGAGTTAGCAGTTTGGGCTGGACTCAGCTGGGAGATTCTTCTGGTAGTCTCACCTGGATTGTTAGCATGGCGACAGTGTTCTAGTAGCTTTGCTGGGGCTGCAGGGTCCAAGATGGATGGCCTTATTCATCCATCAGACTCTTGGTGCCAGCAGTCTAATGAGTCTCCTTTGAAGTGGCACTGGTCTACTCCATGTGTCTCTCATGCTCCACACACAGCCCAGCACATTCTAACAGTACAAGAGCAAAAGCTGACGAGCCTCTTGAAACTAGGCTACTGCATTCTAGTGGTCAAAGCAAGTCATAGACAACTCAAATTCAAGGGGTAGGGAAACTGACTCCTCCTCTTAATGGACGAAGAGTCACATTGCAATGGGGCATGCACGAGGGGATGAGAGGAGTTGTTGAAACTATCTTTGCAAACAATCTAACATAGTCTCCAAGTTCTGGGAGGATAAGATGAACGGAGGCAGGCCTTGCCCCTAAGAAGCAAGTGAAGCCGCTGATCACGATGCACTAGAGAATGAGCCATGCATTAGAATAAAGGCATGGGAGGAAGCAGTGCTTTCTTTGGTGTCTGTGGGGGGAGATAGTATGAGGCAAAAACTCGGCTGCCATCTGATTCTAAGATCAAAGGCCCTCTCACCTTTGTCTGGTTCTGTAATGACCCCCATGTCCTGTGCCCTTATGACTCCAGCACAAGCTCAGATAATCATCGCTGGGAATCATAATCTAACCAGAAAGCAAGGATGGCATGATCTCAGATTCCCAAAGAAGCAGCTATATCCTCATGCACAACACTGACTATGGCAAGAGATTTTCAAACCAGGGAGCTGGTGTAGAAATGGGCTCGGAGTTAACCCGTGGCAGAGTCCCCGCTTCCTTCTCTCACAGGCAAACACTTGCTCTTTTCTCCAGTGACTGCCCAGGAGAGATCTGGCTACCCACATTTCTGTGGGGAAAAAGCCTCTGAGGGCACACATCTCACGTGCTATATAGAGGCGGAACCGTGACTGCATTTATTCATTGGGTAAAGTATGGGGTCATAGGGCTTTTGTAAGAACCAGTGAGAATGATTTGCAAACTGGACCGTAGTCTGTAAAGATGTGTGTTGCTCTTAGCTCATTCCTTTATCCATTCATTCACTTATGCAACATTTAATTTTGTCTTGTCTGTCCAGGGTAGAACCCTCCTTCCAGGACCTGCTCTTCATCCTTCTCCAACCGTGGGCTTTGAAAAGGAGCTGCAGTCTTCTTAGATACCCTCTCCATAGGGTCGGCCCAAGGATGGGTGACTGGTTCAAGGTAGGCCAATCAGCAGTCTTCCCTGGGGTTTTTAATGGGAGAGTGTAGAGGTGGCCTAGTGCCCCCATAGATCTGGAGCCGGAAAACTCTGGATCCATTGGTTGTCATGTCCCCCAACACAGGGAGGAGGTCAAGGGGGAACAGGAGATGCAGGTGAATCCTGGAGCTGCATCCATTGGTTCCAGCTCTCTCTGAGGCCCACCCACACCCTCCTCTTCCTGCAGTTATGAGATTTTTTTTCCAAAGAAACTTCCTTTTGCCTAAACTTGTAACCAAAGGGATCTTGACTATGACAATTGATTCATTCAGTGTTTCTTGAGCAATTCCACCTGCCAAACCCTAGGGATACAACAGAAGACCCAGACCCTTTCCTCTGGAAGGTCATAGTCTAATGGGGGTGGTGGAGGAAACACCAGGCAGTGTGATGGCGGCTGCCTCAGTCATGGAACAGAGCAGACACGCTCCACTTTGCTTGGAGAGGTGCCCACCCTTGGCCTTAGGCCTGTGGCTGAGTCTCCCTGGTGATGGAGGAGGGTGGGGGAAGATGGTGGACATTTTAGATAGTCTTAACAGCTTGTGTAGAGACACAGAATGTGGGTCAACACAGCCTGGTTGGGGAACAGAGGCATTTTGAGGGTCTGGGGCTCAGGTTTTGAAGGAGACAGAATCAGATCAGAAAGACCCTGTGGACCAGGCTTGAGAGTATGACAGAGTGGGAAGATGCTGGGGAGCTGGACGCATTCAGGGTCATCCTTAGCTGGTGTGAGATGCACAGGTGAGGCCCAGGAGCTGGCAAGACCATGTGTGGGGTGTTATGGTGGTGACCCAGTTCCACTTACAGCCTTCAGCCTGAACCTTGGGATACGCACTTGGAGGTGGTCAGTAGGAAGGGTGGGGCTCAACCGTGCAGACAGGCTCAGCCTCCTCCAGTGTTCTTGTGCCTGGCCCTGTTCCCAAGGCGATGGGAGCCAGGCCCTTGGTATACCCAGCTGCCGGCAGCACTGACCAGCAGTGATACCATGTGGACTGGCCTTGCTGTAGGTACCACGCCCTCTGCTCCCACGAAAGCCTGGAGCAGGCTGCCCTGGCAACAAATGCATCTGCTCACCACTTCAACAACAATGGTGAGTGAGCCCTTTGGCTCAGATGGGAGGGAGGCAGAGAACTTGGAGGGGACCTTCATGGAGGCCCCTCAGCTGCATAGGACCAGAGGGGTGGTCTCCTCCTAGAGATCAGAGCCTTTCCTTCCCCATGTAATCCCTAAGTTCAGTGCTGCACACCAAGCTAAAAGGCCCTCACACCAAGGGCAACCAAGAGCTCAGCCCCTGTGGAGTCCATGATGGGGTTAAAAGAGCAGATGTTCGGCTTCAGGCAAAGGGACTGTCTGCATGCATGCCCCCAAAGCTGTGCTCAGAGATCAGTGAACATCACAAGAGGCCACTGGGAGGAGCGGGTCTGAGCAGATGAAGGGCAGGGGTCAAATGGCCAGAGTCACAAAAGGCTCAAATACATCTTCCTGGACCCTCTGCCGGTCAGCAACCCGTCTGCCCACCCAGCTCCCGAGCACCTTGGTCAGCTCCCGGAGTAACGGGTCTATCTGATTTGTAAACTGTTTGCCCAGCAGGCTGTGAGAGCCTGGAGGACAGGATCTGTTGGCCACACTGCGAGCCCTGGCTCCAGCCTTGGCCTGCCGTGGGGCGGAGACTGGAAGGGGGAGCTGTTGGTGCATAAACCGTCACTTGAGCAGCTCCCATGAGGACCTTAGGGAGGCTAGCAGCAGGTGTCAAGGCCAGAACGGCCCCAGAGACAGGAGGGCAATGTCTCAGACCAGACTGGAAGGGCACGCAGCAAGCCCAGGCCAGGGAGGGGAGAGGAACAAAGGGACCCAGGCTGCCCCATTGGCAACATGCTACCAGAGAAGGCCGAGAGCCAGGAAGACAGAGATGCAGGGAGGTGATGGTAATGGCCCTGTGGGGAGGGTGTGGGCACGGCGTGGGGAAGGAATCTACAAGTAAGGAGGCTCAGGGGCAGAGTATCCATGGGCCTGGGCCCCCATAGAGGAGTCCTAATGTGAGCAACATAAAAGGTGTCAGATCTTGCCTGGACATCATAAGCAAGGCCCCACAGCTAGGCTCAGGGAGCCCCCCAGGAGCAGGAGTGGCCAGGGCTTCCTTAGGAAGTTTGGGAAACAGCTCCAGGTAAGACCAGGTGGACCCTGCACGCAGGCAGGCGATCATGCTGCAGGAGCCTGCAGGCTGTGAAGGGACCCTAGGGAGACGCTCTGGGGGATCCTCAGCAACTTAGTCACGTGTGACACCGGGGCGCACTCAGCGATGCACTGAGCTGCAGGGGGCGGGTGGGAGCTGTGGGGCTGCAGGGAGGAGGAACAGGATGGGGGTCAGAGCCATGCCCCCCCTGGACCAGCAAGTGCGGAATGAGCAGGACTGAGTTGGGTGCTGGGGTGGCCTTTGAGTACCCAGCACTTGGGGCAGAGAAGAAACAGAGGTAATTCACCAGTGGAGAAGAGCGAGGGGCGAGGCAGGAATGGGAGTCAAGACCACATCCCAGGAGGCAAGGGTTGAACGCTGTCCTGATTGCCTAGAGGGACCAGGGAAGGTGTGGAGGCAGGAGTGGCAAGGTCAGTTTGCATTTTAGGAGGAGCTGGAGACTCACCCCGTGGGCCCCGCCGTCCCCACCCCAAGGCCCACAGTGCTCTGCTCCCTGGTATTTCTCTGGCAGCTCTGGCCTTAAGCTTCTAACAGTGACCTACGGGAGGGCTAAGGGAGGCAGCCAGGGGCCCCGGCAGGGAAGCTGCCCCTGGGAGAGTCCCTGCTGGGCAGTGGCCACAGGAGGGATCAGGCCCAGACTTGCCCAGACCAGAATCCCTGGACCTGGGAGGAAGCGTGACCATCAGGTCTCACCTACTGTGGAGCCCCCGCTAAGCAGCCCATTGGCTCCTCGAGGGCTGCGAGCCTTTCCATCCCACCGGCCCTCCCTGCCCCGGCTTCCCGTTAGGCTGGACTGGCCAAGCTAGAAGACTCCAGGGCCCCACTTCAGGCCCTTCACTCACCTGAACCGTGTCAGGTCTGTTGCCTGCCTCCCCCCTCAGGCTCTAGGAGGGGCCCACCTGAGCCTGGGCTCCTCATCAGCCACCGGGGCTCGCTGATCCCACAGCCTATCAGGCAGTTTGGGCTGGGAGGGGCTGCCGGGCACTATCTTCCCCAGCATCTGCCAGGGATGCTCAGGTCCCCAGGACTCAGCTCAGGTGGGGGCCACACCCTGCCCCTCTGCGCAGCCCCAGCTGGCAGAAACCAAGAAGATGCTCAGAGCAGGGCTTGGAGCTCCCCCGCCCCTCCCCTATGCACTGGCACCTCCTGCCCAACACTCACTTGCCTCCTGGGACAAGTGGCCAGAAGCCCTGTGGCACTTCCTCTGTGCTCCTGGGAGGGGGTTTTCACCTTGTGGGGCCAACGTGGGGACAAGTGATTCATCCATTTCAGCAGCAGAAAACGGGCACGATCTACAGCTCCCCACAGGAGGAGGGAAGAGGATGCCAGAACAGATCCAGGGTGGGTGAGAGGGAATCACAGTTTCAAGCATCATTTTCAGCAACTCCTCTAGTACTACGCTGGCTACGGATGGTGCCACGGCCGTGCCTTGGAGGAGCTCCAGCTGGCTGGAGGCAGGTGATTAAAAAACTCACAATATGTGGAACGTTTGTGAAGAAGGAAGCAGAGTATCTGCAGGAACTCTGAGCAGAGGCCTATGACCTGGGAGAAGCCAGAAAAATCTCATGGAACAATAGCATCTGAGCTGAGGCCTACAGGTCGAACTGGCCAGTTAAAGAAGGGGCTTGTGAATGGAAGGCTGGTGGCTGGGGTGAAGGCAAGGAGAGCAGCGTTTGGGTGGGAGTGGAGGTGGAGGGGGACCCAGTAGTCATTCTGCATGGCTAGAAAGTAGAGGGCCTGGAGAGAGGGTGACCAGGACAGCATGGACCCCAGGAAATGCCTGTTACCTGGTAGGGGGTTCTTTGGTCAGATGGTCACAGAGTGGGTCAGAAGTGGGGGATATGATCTTGCCAGGGTCCTGGATGAGCTTCCCAGGATCGTGCCCTCCAGAGCACTCACCTTTGCTTCTGTGCCATGTGCCCAGATCATAACCTCAAGGCTAAACCACAGGAGCATCCTACAATATGTCCTCCTGGGACCGCCAGCCAACCGTATTCACCCTCATTGACCACAGAAGAAACTTATTCTGCAGGTAGGCAGAGTGTCAGAACGAAGGCACGGAAAGGTCAGAATGAAGGCACGGAAGAGGTCCAGGGGTCATGATTTGTGTCACACACGTATAGATTCCCTGGTTATGTAACCTTGGGAAGTCAAACAGGCAGTTTCCTGCAGGACTTTTCAGAGCCTTTAATGGGCTCGGGTGATAGAGGACGTATAGAGGATGTACAGCATGGAGAGATGCCTGAATGCATTTGGCCATGGAATCCTTTTGTTTCTTTTCTTTTCTGTTGCTGTTGTTGTTTTGGGGGGGTAGAGGGAGCTGGGAGTGAGAAAGGTAATAGGTTTATTTACTTATATTTATTTTTTAACAGAGGTACTGGGGATTGAACCCAGGACCTCATGCATGCTAAGCCCTCACTCTACAACTGAGCTATACCCTCCCTCAGAATCCTTTTGTTTCTGATGGAGTTCTTGTCTCCACGGAACCACTCTGGGGCCTGCTGGTCTGGACAGTACAGTCAGAGACTGGACTTTGGAAGCCTCCCTGCCTTATGCTTTGTGTATGCACACTTCAGTGCTGTCCTTGAATTTGAGAGGATTGGTTCACTGAGGGGACATGAGCTTCCGGAGAAGCTCCCTGAGCCCCAGCTTCATGAGGTACTAAGGCTTCTGACCTTCTCCACTCTGCACCCATTGCCTGTCTGTGGTTAAAGTAGGGACACTCCCAGACAAAAGAGCCCCTCCAGGTCACCAGCGGCACTGGCAAGGGAAGCGCAAGGGAAGAAGTCACAGTTCCCGGCAGCACCGGGGCTCTGGGGGCCAAGGCGGGGAGAGCCTGGGAGAGGGGGTGTTGGAGGCTTTAAAGGCTAAACATGAGGGATTTGGACTTGGATCCTGGGGTATCAAAACCACAGAAGGTGCTTGAGACAGGGATGACTTGATCAATCCACAAACCATTCCAGCCTGGACTCACTCCCAGCAGAAGGGATTCCCGGCATTCCTTCCTCCCCGTGAGCTCGCAGGACTTGCCTCCCACCCTCCCCACCACGTGACCTCAGTCACAGCCTGTGACCTCCAGTCTCACCCCCGATGGAATGGGCCAGCCCTGACTCAGCCATGCCACCCCTGGCCTTGGCCCCCTCCCTGCAGCCTCCTTGACCTGGTGTCTCTGGCTCCATTGCCCGCCTCGGGCCCTGAGGCGGCCTCACAGCCCTGCCTTAGCAGACAACTGTGTGCCGGGCTTTCCCAAGGTTGCCGCCCCCCCCCCCCCCCCCCCCCCCCGCAGACCTCTCAGCGGCACCACCTGTACCTGCCACGCCCCTGCTCATCAGGCACATCCCTCAGCACATTTAAAGGAGGGTCATGGCTCTGGGGCACCAGGCATTACCCAGGCATCAGGAAGATGCTGGTGGGTGGCCTCCTCCTTGGCCCAGCCCGCTCTGCATCCTCACCTTCCTGGAGCCCGTCTCTGGCTCTCTGGGAAAGGGCCAATCAACCAGGCCAAAGACTGGCCCTTAGGGTCATCCTGACTAGGATGCTAGACACCTGTTACACTTATAATAGGCAGATGCTAAAAGCCGCCTGGGGAGAGTGGGTGGAGATAGAAGAAAGGGTCCTGAGAGGCTCAGACTGCGAGGACCCACTGCCCCCACCCCATCCCTGGGATGGTTAATGGTCCATAGGGCTGGGCTAAGGCTGCTGCCCCCTGTCCTCTGTGTCAGCGTGGGATGGGGCTGGCTACCTCCAGGGTTCTGACTGACTCATCCTTTCTTTGATGCATTAGTCCTTTGATGTGGTTCTCCGTCTGCCTTGAAGAGGTGGCTTTTCTGATCTCTGCTGGGGTCCTGGAGCCGGGGTCACTAGGGTCAGCATTTTTTACACAGATACGTGCACACATACACACAAACACATACGCACCATATTCGACACCCTGGAGCGCTTTCGTTGGAATTCTCTCTCCCGTGGCTTCCATGGAGGGTCAGAAGCCTGAGTACCTCCTGAACCTGCTGAAGGAGTCCCTGCTGGCATGTTAGGTATTTTTACAATTGTTTTAAATCCTATTATCTCATCCTTCTGAATAGGCTCTGCGACTGATCCTGGCTGAATACGTGACTGACCACCAGCCACCAGCCGGTCCCCTGCTGCCCTCATTCCCAGGGAGGTGACAGAGAACCCTGGGGCGGCAGAGAGACCGAGACCTCTGGGTCTTCAACAGACTTTCCCCTCCTGAGGTCGGGGTTATGGGAAAAACACAACTATAAAAATAGAAAGGAACAGTCTTGACCACACGGGATAATTGTAAAAAGCGAATGGTGTTTCAAAGAAAAACAGAACTAAAATGATAGCGCTGACAAGCTGGGAGCTCAGAGATAATTTTGATCTTTCTTTCTAGCCAGCAGTTACCACATTAGTGAATTTTATACTTCTCTGTGTTATTATTTGCTTAATTCATTCAACAACTATTTACTGAGCATCCAATCTCTGCCAGGGACTTTCTGGATCAGGGACAAAGCAAAGATACTGCCCTCTGGCTGCTTAGATTCCTTGGGAGGAGAGGGAGAGACAGGAAACAGTAGCAGTGTTCATAATAAATTAGCAAAGGACAGAAACATCAGAAGGTGGTAAGTGCTGAGGAAAACAGAAGCGGGGTAAGTGATGCCGGGGTGAGGGCAGGTGGCAGCCTTCAACAGAGTTAACAGAAGGGACCTCAGGGATGGCGGTTTGGCATGGCATTCTCATTATGAGAATGGGACGGGGCAATCTGCGGAGGAGGGGAGCAGCTTGATGGGTCCTCACACTTGTGAGAGCCCCGGGAGGTCTGCACCCCAACGCCTCCTGCAGGGAGTGGCACTTGCTGAGAGTTCAATAGATACTAAAAACCAATGGAATGAATAAATGAATGAATCCAAGCTGTAGATTATGTCCCCACCTTCCCAAAGAGATAGAAACCTTAGCTACTTCTGAACAAAAATGTTTCCAATCTGGTCACTGTATCTGGACCTGAGATTCTTGTCCATATCACTTGGGGGGGGGTTCCAAATTCCTCAGCCCCAGACCCCTCCCCGAAGTCCTGATTCCTAGGTTGGGTGGGGTCCAGCACGAGTGTGTGAGTGCAAACCCACCCCCTGTATTGAAGTGAGAAGCTTCAATCTGGACATTCCCAGATACCACCAAATCCTCCGCATTTGGCAGCACCTCCAGCCCCTGGGCACACGTTGAATGAATGAGTAAATGGATGTTGACTGAATTCACGAACATCTGAGTACACGAAGATGGAGTACGAATTGCCCTTCCTGATGTGTTTCTGCAGAGCTCTGAGTGGCGGGGCCCCTCCTCGAAGAGAGGATTGCTGAGGAATGAGACTGGATGAGGCAGCCCAGTGCCCCCAGAGAGCAAGGGCACCCACTTGGGAGTTGGGGCTTGGAAAGAGGTGGCCGTTTTCACTTCCCTTTCCACGCAAGAGAGGCCGCCCACATTCCAGGGACGGGGACCGATTTCTTCCTGTAGGAAATGCCAGGGCTGTGAGGACAGGACGGTCCCCGCCTCCCCGTTCCCTTCTTGCTTCTCCCCCTGGGCCAGCTGCCCCTCTGGGAGCATGAGGCCCAGCTCAGGGCGTCTGGGTCTCACAGACTCCTGGCCTGGCCTCTTGCTTGCAGGTGTTGGCTGCCAGAGATTTTTGCATGTGAACAGTAGAGAGCCCCCCTTATGATCTTGACATACTTGGAATAAGTATGATCATTTTTTTTCTCTCTTCCCAGAATTCAAAAAAGGCCAGAAATTCCACAAGGCCTCTGACTCAACTTCCATTTCTCCTTCCTCCTGTGCTTCCACCCCTAGCCCTGCGAGCTTGAAAGAGCCGCTCCGAGAGCCTGAGCTCCCCAGCCAGGCCGGAGGCTGTGGCCACACCTGGTGGCGGGAAGGAGTCCCCTGACCACTCTGAGAGGGCGGCTCTGCACTGCAGCAGAGCAGATAGCGGCGAGCGAGGGGCCCAGCACAAAAGAGTCAGGCAGCTGGGCTGTGAAACCTGCTTCCTCCACTCGTCAGATTTGCAGCAAATGTATTCCATCTCTGAGCCTCGGTTTCCTCATGTCTAAGATGGGTGTCTCAATAGTTTCTTTCTCTTAAGGAGGCTGTGAGGATTAAATGAGACAATACACAGAGAACACTTCACAGACAGTAGCTATAACTATCACATTTTTTTTTAGCATTGAGCACCTGTCATATATCCACTACTGTACAAAGTTCTAAGACCCTGAACTAAAAATCCTAAGCGTACAGAGATCACCTCACCAAGGAAACAGTCGAGGAAACAGAAAATTTGGGCTCCATGTAATATAATGGTTCATGACAGAGGGGAAGGTGGGATTAACCCTTTGCAAAGAGATCAAGACAGTTTCACAGAGGTAAGAGACCCTTGAAAAGGTTTTGAAGGTTGAATAGGAGTTCTTAAGATAGAGGAAAGAGAAAGGACATCCCAGGAAGAGGTGTTAGCACATCTCAAGACTCATCCCAAGCAAGTTGGGTTTGGAACTCCAGGGTGTAGGGACATAAAGTGGGAAGAGGATAAGGGTGACAATGAAACTCTCAAGACGGGCGGAGTCCCATCTTAGAAGGCCTTGGAGGCTTTGCCAAGGAGAAGCCCAGACTTCTCCCTAAGGGCACTGTTTTAGAGTGAAGGTTTCCTTTTAGGAAGATCTCTGGCTACAGGGGGAGGTGGTCAGGGGCAGACATTAGAAGAGACAAAGGCTGGGTCAGAGTTAGGAGATGGAGGCAAGAGGGCAGAGAAGTGGCCCCCAAGTGTAAGGCACTCCACCTGCTCCTTCCTGGTGTTCAGCATACCCATTACAACCTCAAATATGATTTATGCACTAGTTCCCTTTCTGTTGGATCAGTTTTTTGTCACTTCTGTTACACCATTACAGCTACTGCTTCCTATTTTCTGAACATATATGGAATTCCCACCCTCTTCAAATGAACGTGTATGTCCACTTGCCACTGGAAATCACTCTGCTTTCCAGGGGCACCTGCTTTGGGAAGGACCGATCCAGCTCTGAGCCCAGCAGCAGGGAAGGGAGAAGGGTCTGCTCAGTGTGTGGTGTCAGCCGGGCCACATCCCCTTGGTGGCTTTGTTTGGGGGTGGAAGGTGGACATCATGGTTGCAGGTCTGAAAGTGAAGGCCAGACAAGCTTCCTCCTGCCCACTGCAGCCTGGACTACACTGTCTTTAGCGCCTCCTGTCCAGGCATATGCGTCCAGCTCTGCTTGGAGCACAAATAGGCAAACATGCTTCCCCGGGAAGCGAGAGAGAGTTAGGCAGACCCAAGGGTGACTCAGCGGTGGAATCCTTTGTAAGTAACCGCATGGTGCTGTTTTAGTGGAAAATATGCAGGGGGAGGGAGAGAGAGGAGGAAGAAAGAAGGCGAGAAGGGAGGAAACGCATCATCTGATTTGTCTTCACAGGAATCTTGTAAGGCAGGAATTCTTGTGCCCATTTTACAGATGAGGAACCAACCTCAGAGACATTATACTACCTACCAAGGTCATGTCTAATGAGAGCTATAACTAAGTCCGGATCTGTCTGACTTTAAAGCCACTGTTTTCTTTTAAAAGAATAAGGTCCATAATCACACCACTGTTACCTTAGCAACTGTTTTTTTTTTAATCCCTTTCTAGTCTCTTCTTGCTGGTGTGCAAAAAATAGGCGTCTCTCCCTTTTATTCACCTCGCATGGTATCGTAAACATTTGTAATGTTGCTAAATAGACTTTACAATAATCGTTTTTACATGAGATTGCACCCCGTGGACATATCATGATTCACTAAGCCATCACTGAATGTCTAGGTGGTTTCAACATCTCAGGACTATGAAGCCTCCCCACTCCCACCCTCCCCAAGTCAGGCTCCCCTGGGATGAGTCCGGGCCCCCACCTGCTCTATGTCTGGAAGGTTTATGTAGGTCACAGGGTCCCGATTATGCAACAAGGCATTCTAGAGTCTCTCAGAAGGTGAGAGCAACTCAGAAAGTCTTGTCCTCTGCCTCCTCTCACACTCTGCGAAGCCTGGCATGATCTTGGCTTGACCACAAAATCGGATGGAGGCCAAAGCCTGGTTGAGGTGGATCCTTGCTGCTGGTGAAGCCAGCGCAGGAGTCTTAGAGGCCAAAAGGCACCCGAATGACTCCAGTACTGGGGTAGAAGCCAGCCCTCTGCAAAGGGCCTGGGTCATGACTTGGCCCTCATTCCCCTGAGAGGTCCATTCCAGAGAGTTCTCTGTTCTCTGCATCCGGGGGGAATGTGCCACATCCCAGGCCGGCTCCCCAGCAACCCCAAGATGGACTCTAGAAGCAGAAACACTCCTGGCAGGCCAGCAGACATGCACACGGCCTAAGGTGAATGGGCTGAAGATCACATTTTCAGGATGTTTCTGTTGTATCTGTTTGCAAAGCAGATATCTGGGGAGGTTAGGCTCAACATTGCTCCACGGTTGCCAACCTCATGGGAAATGGTTCGCATTCTTAGCATAGTTGGAGGGCTGTGAGGCAACGGAGATGACTGCGGATGACGGCCAGCCTGGGAGAACTCTCCAGGCCAGACCCGAGGAGGTGAGCCACCGCCTCGGCATCCGCTCTGTTCTAATGGGTTCCAGTGTGGGAGCTCTTGGATGTTCTTTCCAAGAAGGCAGAGTGATAGGCCATCTCCAGAGGGGCCTGCTTGGAGACAGAGTCATCACATTACTTCTGTAGGCCCAGGACCGAGAGAGCTTTCAGCGGTCAGGTTCTCCATGCCCCTGTCCGGTGCACAAGCCCAGTGCCCGCGGCGCTGACCTTTGGAGATGCTCGCAAAGTGCTAGAGAGACTGACTTTCTTGAGCCAATAGGACTTCAGTTTCCTCTGAGTATGTGGCTGTTTGCATTTTTTTCTTTTAATAAAACATGTGTACCATTTTCAAACAAAATCAATAAAGTTATTTTAAAATAAATAACCAAATAAGAGGGCCTCTGAGCCAGGGTACTTCATCTCTTGCCTGGATTGTAAACCCCAGGGTGTAGCAATCTTTCTTGTGGGAAAATCATAATGTCACCCCTATGTGCCCTTTCCTGTAGCTGCTTAGACACCTGGCTGAGCTGCTAAAAGGAGGTTGGGCGGTGGCCTTGGGTCAAACCTGTGACCAGTGCCCGGTCCTCACCGCGCACGCTGGCTGGTGGCCAACAGCCACACCTACGGAGTCCTCTGAAATGAGGAACAGCATTCCTGAGACCGCTCGGTGGAAACAGCCTCAAAAGGCAAGCTGGACTTTATTCAGGCCCCCCTCACCGCTCACGGTCAGGAAAGGCGGGGAGAGAAATCACCTTCCGGCACCACCTCTGCAGTCCATGTGAGGCCCCTGCCCAGCCCTGATGTGTAGATGTGTCCCCTGCGAGTGAAGGGTCCTGGGAGGTGGGTGGATGCCCACAGCTTCCACTGCCTCCTTCAGAGCTGCAGGAAAGTGCAGGGCAGAGACACGGATGGCAGAGGGAAAGCCAAGCAGCTTGTGGCCAGCTGATGACCATGTGACTCTTAGTGTGAAACCGGCAGAGAAATCTTCCTGGGAACCTGATGCCAGGTGTGTGAGTGGGATGTAAGAGAGGCCGGGCCTCTCCCTGGGGTGGCCGCTGTCCAGGAGGACGGAATGAGAGGCATGCCTTAGAAGTGCCAGAGCCTAACAGGTGTGTGTGCCCGAGGGCTGCCAGGCTGCCAGCCTCACGCTGCCTGAACTTCCTGTCAAGCAGAGGCTCTCAGCCCTGGCTGCACCCCACACATCACCTGGAGAGCTTTTCAAATTCCCAGTGCCTGGGCTGTACCCTAGACCAATTCAATCAAGCTCTTTGGAGGTGAGACCCGGGTATCAGTCTTTTTTTTTTTTTTTTAAACTTCCAGGTAATTAAAATACTAGCCATGCTTGAGACCTTGCTTTAAAGAGATATCTGATGCATCCCAGGCTCATCAAACAAAATAAGTGGGGCTCTTCCTGAGTGATTCATGGTACCGCCTTCTCCCTAGAGGCCCTCCTCACGCTCCAGTCTCTTCAGTTCCTGCCGTTCTTTAAAACCCACCTCAATCCCCACTGTCCGTGGGGAGCTCTCTCGCTGTCTTGGCTGCAGTGATCGCCTTCCACTGAGGTCCCCAGTCACCTTGGGCCTGTGTCATTGGCCACGCACGGCTATTGGCTGGCTGGTGTTTGCCTTATCTACAGATGGGGTGATCTGAGCCCATGGGGGCAGGTACTATGTCACATTGTGCTTCCTCGTAGCCCCCTGACCTATCATCACCCACCACCATTCATCACCCACATTATGTGCTCAACACGTGTTTTCGGGCTGACTTACATGCTATTGCATTTCGACATTTCAGGCAGTCCTGGTGAGAAAGTTGAAACAATGTCTGATAAACATTAGTGGTTTTGATGTAGATCACTGAGGGTGGTCACGGCAGTACGCATGCTGGGAACGGGGGCGGCCAGCAGGGGATGAAAATGGCTGTGGGAAGAATGGCCGAGAGCTGCCTGTTAGGCCGTCTTCCAGGAAAGTATGTGTAACCCGTATAACCCAGCTCTCACGTGGTCCAGGCTCCGCGCTGAGCCTCTTCAAAGACAGGGCAGTTCCACAGGGTAGTGGGTGGTGGAGGGGTGTTGCTAATTAAAAACACTGAATATTTACTGTCATCTCTCTTCTAAAAAATTTTTTCGTTGTATTTATTATATTTATTTTGGGGGGGCGTAGGTAATTAAGTTTATTTACTTATTGTTTTTAATGGAGGTCCTGGGGGTTGAACCCAGAACCTTGTGCATGCTAAGCACACACTCTACCACTGAGCTATACCCTCCCCCTCTAGTTCCGTCTCTTAAGGAAACTTGAGAATGGCAAAGTGAACCTACACTTCTCTATCTCCTCTCTACCTCTCTCTCCTCATAAAGCACATCTGAGGAGCTGATATATCAGCTAAGCCTTAACAAGTGAAGAGAGACAGAAAGGTGTTTTAGGCAGACAGACAAGCTGGGATGCAGTGCCCACTGGGCTCTCAGAATGGCCAGTGGTCCCGTGAGTGTGGAAAGAAGAGAATAAAAGGTGGGGTTGGTCAAAAAGAGACTGCAGAGGAGGACCAGGCCCAGTGTTTGAAGGGCCTTGAATTACAGGCGAGGGGGATAGACTCCAGGTTTTACCATCCAAAGCTTAAGACCGAGAAGTGGTGTGATGGGGTCACTCTGGCAATACTCAGTGGGTGGGGGACCAGCCCGGTCCACTGAAGGCTGCCAGCAAAGATGGTTCTGAGCCCCACGTCCTGCGTGGTGTGGTCTCAGGCCTGGGGCCAGTTTTGGAGGTGCTCCCACAATCCTTACACAGGAGACCCATCCAGAGGTCACCCCCAGACCAGCCACTCCACACTGCTCCTCCAGCCTCTGAGCTGCGATCAGAATCCCCCTAGGTGTTGGCAGGGCCACCCTCCACTGTCTTCCCCGACAGGACAACATTTTCACTTTATGTCCAAGTCAAAGGACATTTATAGTCACCATGAAATAGAAAACAAATAAGCAGATCTTTAGACTCAAATATGAAATATAGCTCGGTTAAACTGAAGCCTGGCTCTTTAATGCTAACATTTGTATGCAATTTTTACCAAAAGATTTTAAGAGTTTGGACTGCTTGGGTTTTCCAGGAAGCCAACATGGAGGTGGCTTTAGGAATGCAAGATGACTTATGGGAGAGCTGGGCAGAGGAACTAACACCTGTGAAAGAAGAGGGAGAAAACACGATGGAGCCTCCAGACTGCGATGCAGACCTGACAGTCTCCGCCAGCCTGCCAGGGACAGTTAGAGGAGCCTGTGTTGGGTGGAAGCGTGGAAATGCCCAGGCCCTTGGACCACCCCAGGAAGAGCTTAAACTTGGTCTGAAAGCTGGGTGGACCCAGCAGGAGCCAATAGCTATAGGCTGCCTGCTAACCACAGCCTTGTAGCCCGGCAGTCCTTTCTTAGAGAGAAACCTTTGTGTCTGCGGTGGAACCCCTCCCCATCAGCCTCCGGTCTGAGTGGGTCACATTTGGAGGGTTTGAGCCCTGTGCCCCTGTCTCTACAAGGGGTCCCTGCACTCTCACCATCCCCTTCCTTCCTTCCTGCCTCACTAGGCAGAGACCACCTCTCTCCAGGGATCTGTTCCGTCTTTCCCTTCCCTCCCCTTCTCAACAAGCCTTTGCCCTTCACTTATCCCTGCAGGATACTCTGCCCCAAACTCACCACAAGCAAAATCAAAAGAATGACTACCTGTGAAACCATCTGTATAACTTGAATCACCAGGGATTCATCCTCCCAAGATATAAAAAGCTCATCAAAAGTCACAGATGTAAACAAGCAGAAAAATGAGCAAAAGATATGAGTGGATGTTTCATGGAAAAGGAAGTACACAGGGCCCTTAGATGAAGAGATGCTCAACCTGACTCATGTAAAAGAAATTCAAGTTAGGATGACACAGATAACCATTTTCACCTATCAGATTGGCACAGAGCAGAAGGTTTGATTCAGCACAGCGCTGGTGTGAAAACAAGTGTACCCACATGCTGCTGGTGGGAATGTGAATTGGTAAAACTGCAGGGGAGACAATTTGGCCACATTCCTCTAAGTGACAAATTCCCACGACCTTTGAAAGGCAGTAAAACGTAATGGTTAAGAGAATGAACCAGAGTGGGGTGGGTATAGCTCAGTGATAGAGTGCGCGCCTCGTAAGCATGAGGTCCTGGGTTCCAGCTCCAGTACCTCCGTTAAATAAATAGATGAATGAATCTAATTACCTGACCCTCCAAAATTAATTAAAAAATAAATAAAAATTTAAAAAGAGAAGAATGAACTGGAGCCCCAGCACCTTGGTGTGAATCCCAGCTGCCCAAGTCACCTACTTCTCTCTGCCTCAGTTTTTCTCATCTATAAAATGGGATGATAATAGTACCTACCTCTGAAGATGCTTGTGAGGATTAAAATATATTAGTTCTTGTAAAGTACATACCACAGTGTCCAGCTCTTAGTAAATGCCATGCAAATGTTAACTATTATTATTATTCATTGACCCAGCAAGTCCATTGCTAGGAATTTATCCTACAGATATGCCTGTGCCTGTGCTGAATGAGTGTACGATGTTATTCACTGCAGCCCTGAAGCAGCTGGGGAGAAAACTACATCCAAAAGTCCAAAAAAGGCTAAATTAACTATGGTGTATGTGTGTAATAGAATACTATGCAGATACAAAACAAATTAATAACAGAGAAGCTCCTTAACACTGATCCAGTGTGTATAGAGTGTTACCAGAAGTTTTTAAATAAGTAGTGTAAACACAAGTCCACATTCCCTTACCCACAATTATGAAATTCAAAACTCTCTTAAAAAAAAAAACAAAAAACAGAAGTTGGCTTTTTCTTTAAACAAATTTGGCACAAACATATTTGGTAGCAAAACCTGAACTGAGCTGAACTGACTTAAGGCTGATTACAGCTCGATGTATCCCATGTGGTGCAGAAATATTAACGTGTTTCATCACAGACTCTCTGGGGCTGTGACACACATACACACACTATCTTTATACACTGCTTGAATTCCGAATTCCCAAACTCACCTGCCCCGAGGTTCCAGATAAGGAAATGTGGGCCTTTTTTCACTTTTTTTTTTTCTGTTAAAATATCTCTTTAAGAATGCACAGGAGAGGGGAGGGTGTAGCTCAGTGGTAGAGTGCGTGCCTAGCATGCACAAAGTCCTGGGTTCAATCCCCAGTACCTCCATTAAATAAATAAATAAACTTAGTTACCTCCCCCCCACCCCAAAAAAAAGAATGCACAAGAAACTAGAGAACCAGTTGCCTCTAATGAAAGTCACGGCCTGGCTGTGTGACAGGAACATAAGGGACAATTACCCTGTGTTTGAATCCAAGAATGTAAAGAGTCCATGGCTGTCTTACTTATTCAAAAAATAAATAAATACCATTGAAGACCTCCTCAGCCCGGGCTGCCGGGTCATCTGAAAGCTGGACCGCCCTCTTATTGGCATCTCTGTGGCAGCCTGCCTGGGAACTTGGACCTGGGAACTAGGGCTCAAGGGAGGGGGCAGGTGGGACGGGAGCCTCATCTCTGACTCACGGTGCTGCCTTGGGCAGGTGGCAAGGCCTCCTCCCTAGAAAAGTGGAGATAATGGGAGTGACTCAGTGTCGGGCCCTCGGATGGGCCGACTGTCAGGGAAGTCAAGTCCCTTACCCGCACCCTCCTGCATGCCTATCCTCTCCCGGAAGGAGGAGAGCCACCCTCCGATCCTCCTGAGCACATCTCCCAGCAGGGACGTGGTGTGAGGGCGTCCGATCCAGCTGTGAGCAGCAGGGTCCCACACACAAAGGCTCAGGGTGGAGGGCCAGGTGCACCACTGAGGACATACGGGAAGCTCCCAGCAACCCTGTTTCCAAGGGTGAAAATCCAGAACAAGCCACATGTGGACATAATAAGGGGATAGTTAAATACATCCAGGGGATGGATAGATCTGAATGTGCAGGTATGGAATAATGCCCATGCCCTGGTAATGTGTGAAAAAAGCAAATGGCAGAACTATATATATATGTATAAATGGGATGAGAAGATGGCAAGGGGTAGGAGGGAGAAACTAGTAAGTAAAAGATGTGAGTGCGTTTATAAAAGAGGAAGAGTAAGTGGCAGATGGACAAGCTGAAAGCCAAGTGCCAGACAGGAGGAGCCTGCTCTCGAGAAGCCCACACATTCGGGAATCAGGACCTGCGCACTGCAGGAGGGGCTAGAGCTGAAAGCAGGCCACAAGCTCACGGGCTGAAGACAGCAGTGAGACCCTGGCTCCCTCCCCACTGGGCAGCAGGCTAGCTTACCTCCCACCTGGAGGAGACTGTAAAGTTAAACCCTGGGACTCCAGGTCCAGGGGAACCAGGCACGGCACAGGGCAAGGAGGGACTCAGCACTGAAAACAGGGGATTGGGTGAGAGTCTAATGTGAAGGATGTGCCCACCAGCCCCTTTCTCCTTATACCCCCAACCACTGCCAGCCAGCCACACCGTGACCCCGCCTGCCCCACCTGGAGCAGATTATACCATTCTCGGTAGAATGGCCTCCAAGAAAGGACCCAAAGAAGTTGACATCTTGGTCCCCCTAACACCCTCCGGCGAAGCAAAGCTCTAGCTAAGCACACAGAATTTCCAGTTAGATTTTTTGAGCACCTCTCCTGAAATACAAAAGAACATGCAAGAATCACCAGTCACTTAAGAAAACCCCTGACACAAAAGACAGAAATCACAACAAAGAAACAGAATAAAGCAGACAACAGATAACGCACCAAGCAGAAGAAAACATCAAGGAAAACAATAATATCTTCAGAGAGACGAGAAAACAACTTCGGTTAAATTAGATCAGCATTTTTTTAAAGACAGAGAGAAAAAAATAAACCTCTCAGAAATTAAAATGGTGATTCTAAAATAAAAATAGAAAGATTTGGCTATGAGAAAAATCATCCAGAGAGAAGAATACAAAGAGACAGGCCTGGAAAGAAAAGAGGAGAAATTTTGGAGGCTTAATCAGAGGCCCAGTGAGGAAAGGAGGTTCAGAGGAAGCAGAGAGAAGGAAAGGATATGTAAAAATACCACAAGAAAATTTCCCTGCACGGAAGGACATGAGTTAAGTGCCTGTCAAGTGCATAGTACAGTAAATGCGGAAAGACCCACAGCAAGACAAGTGGTGGGGAGATTTCAGAATACCTGCCACAAAGAAGGTTCTCAGAAATCCATTTTTTAAAACGTGTCAAAATTGAGTTGTGTCTTCAGATACTGTATAAACAGTTGAATATACCAGTCTGGAATTCTATGGGTTTTAGTGCAATTTTTTTCTTTTTCTTTTTCTTTTTCTTTTTTTTTGCAGGACTCCTTCCTATAACCCATGAAACCACCTAGTGCCTACTGACCATACTTGTCTCTACGCCCAGACACACATGCATCTAAAAAATGTGCGCACAACTGCATACACACACCTATCCCTGTGCGTACATATGTACACATCTACCCGTAGGCAGACACACACACGTCCACGTGGCAGCACCTCTCGGACCTCTGACTGTAGTGTTTCATGAGGCCAGGCTTCCCCTGTCACCGAGCCAGCAGGGCATGGACACTAAGTCAGGCCTGTTCCCGGACATAGGATTCCAGGAACCTGGGACTTTGATTCAAGGACACCCCATCGAGTTGCTGAAACTGTCTTAGGACTGCACTCTCCCAGTCCCCTCCAGCAAACTCTCTATTTTTCACTCACAGTTTTTCCCAATAAACTTGAAATCTAACCCCACTTTGGTGACTTATTCTTGGAGGACCCAAACTAACAAAACACACACGATACACACATGTGCGTGTGCGTACACACACACCCCCCTAGGTTTTTAAATCATTGTTTTCCCTAAATATTGTAAATACTTTTGTTCATCTTGCTTTTCTTATTCTTCAACGTCTAGTGGAAATTTCTCATGGTATATCTCTATTTCATTCTTTTAAATGGCTGCACAACATTCCTATTATGAACGCACCATAAGTTATTGAAACTATAATCTTGGATTCCAATTTTTGGACACTATGATCGATGCTGTAATAATTATCCTTATCTTGTACAGATATTTGAGAATAGATGATAAAGGATAGATTGGCAGTCAAAGTATATTTATATACATATATTTTATACAAATTACAATACATCAAGTTATTAATTTTATATAATAATTTTAATTGATGCTTCCAGATTGACTTTTTAGAAAGGCTATAAAAATGAACATTTGCACTAACAACGTATGTGAATACCCCCTTTTCTGCAAGTTCGCTAGCAGTAAGGATTACCAATCCTTTTCGTTTTTTTTCAGGCTGATTTAACTACTTTGCTAACTACTAGTGATTTTTCATATTGTCTGATTCTTTAGAATTGCTTTTGAATAAATTGTCAATATTTATCTTTTTCTCATCAGTTTGTAAAAGCTCTTTGCTCCCTTTGTCCTGGTTTATAAACACAGTCTTCAAATCTCTTAATCTGTTGTCTCTGTGTTATCTTTGCCACACAGAGTTTAAAATTGCAACCTAGTCAAAAATGTTCATCTTTTCTTTCATAGCTTCTGGGTTTCTCATATTTGTTAAAGCTTTCCCCCATCCCAAATCTTTATGGCCCAACAAGGCTACAAGAGCTCCAGCCATACAATCTGTATTACAGGCAGCAGCATGGAGAAAGGGACAGGATAGGCACCCCACTTCTCTTTGAAAAAAACTTTCCAGAAACTTCTACACAATAATTCCACTTCCATGTCATTGCCACACTTAGTGACACAGGCATAGCTAGTTGCGAGGGGAATACTGTCGCAGCCGTCTTCGGGAAATGCAATCTACCACACCCTGAGAAGCAAGGGTGCCCTTGCCCTCGGCATTCAGTAGGCAAGCAGAGACCACACACTGCCAAGAGCAGGCTGGAGCCTGGAACCCGCTCCTTGGCAGAGAAAGAGCCTCTATTCTGGCCCCACTGGCACCATGATTAAGACAGGCGGCCTGCTAACTCAGGAAGGTCTCCGCTTTGAGGCTTGTGTGAACATAATCCCAGAGTGGCCACAGGCCCCAGAAGTGCCTCAGACCCCTCTTCCCTCAGTGCCTCCCCCCCACCCCAGGGGATGGGCCGCAGCTTTGTGGCTGGGTGGGGAGTAGTCAAGGCTGCCAGCACGGAGGGCTGGTGGCTTCTGGACTCTGGGAAATACCACTAGGCATTTCCAGGCAGATGGGGCTTTAGAGAATTACTTATGATTCATGCCAATCTGCGGGGCGTGTCTGGGCCAGAGAGGAAAGCGTAACATTGGAAATACTTTCTCACTCCCTCACCCAGTCCCTCACAAGCCCAGAGAGGGGCCAGCCACGCTACCCAGGTATTTCTTGCAGGTTTTCTTCCTACATTTATGCCCTCAGTTGAAGAAGGAAGAGGAAGGTCGACGGGAAGCAACCGGCCAAGAAGCAAGGCTTAGAGGTTTTGTTTGGAAGAAGTTGGGAAGCAAGAGACCCAGCCTGCCAGGCCACGGTGGTGTGGATCCCAGTAGGGCAGAGCTGCCTGCAAAGGCCGGGCCCACCATGCCTCGATGGGTCTCTGAGTCCCTCGACCTCGCTGAGCCTCAGCTTCCCCATCTGTAAAGTGGGACTGGTAATCCTGGCCCTGACCCTCCTCGTCTGCACTGGGAAGGGGGTTGATCGGGGGAGTCCTTCTGTCTCTCCAAGGTCAGAAAGCCCACGATTAGCTACACCATACAGTCCAGCGTGCTCTACTACAATTCTCTTGGTTTTTTTTTGAAATACCTTTCAGAAAATTATACAAGTATTGCATATTCACTGTTAAAGTAACCAAAAGACACAGACAAACAAAGAGAAAGCAATAAAAGAGAGACAATAAGAGGGAACGCTATTAACAGCTCGGCATACGCTCTTACAGTTCCCAGGACCTAGATATATTTTTAATAGAACCATACTTTATATACAGTTCTGTAATCTATTTTTCACTTGACACCACACCATGAGTTTATTTCTACGTCAATAAGCAAACTTTCATGACATACATTTATACTTATATGACATTCTGCCGATGCTGTATTTAATGCTGAACCCAGGATCAGTATCACTGATTTTTCCTTTCCCTCAAATTCCCATGCACCCCAGCACAGAACTGTCCCTAAGTCTATCTTTATTTAAAATTCTACTATCTTGCTCACCATGGATTAATTTTTATTTTTTAAAATTTTTCATTAATATATTATTCATCTTGATTATGGCATTTTACCCTAAGACTATTTTCAATTTTTCTAGTTAATGTGTCTCTGTATTTCTGGTACCCAGCACTGTGCCAGATACCTGGTAGAGCTCAGTAAATAGTTCTTGAAAGAATGAATGAATGAGTGAATGAATGAATTAGTGATTAAAGGAAATGCTACGATGATCGTTCGTGTGGGGCGGGTATCAAGAGACAAGGGCAAGATATATAAAATAGATAAACAAGAAGTTTTTACTGTATAGCACAGGGAACCATATTTAATATCTTGTAGTAACCTATGGTGAAGAATACGAGAATGAATATACGTATGTTCATGTATGACTGAAGTATTGTGCTGTGCACCAGAAACTGACACAACGTTGTAAACTGACTATACTTCAATAAAAATATGTCTTAAAAAATAAAAATAAATTTAAAAAGAGACAAGAGCAAGAGGCAGAAGTCACGCTGGACAGGGAAGCACACAACCCATGTGTCCCCCACATAGAGCCCAGGAGAGAAGGCGGCCCAGGACATGTGGCATGGGACCGCTCTGGTGGGCCAGGGGTGTCCTCTCAGTGTGTGTACCACCCAGGCCCACCTGGAGACCCCTTTGGAGGTCCCCACCATTTCCCAACAGAGCCACCACCACTCTGGCCTGGCCCTGGCCCAGACAGCTGGAACCCAAACACTGCCACGTCCCCGCTGCGGGACCAGCAAGCACAGGCTCACGCCCAGCCCCGAGAGCCTCCCTCACACAGGCTGACTCAGGCACTCACTGCGCTCACCCGGACATCGGCCCATAGGCCTGCTGGTGGGGCTTCTTCTTCGGGGCAGCAAGGGATTTTCCCAACCCTAATCAACCCGTGGAGTTTTAAAATAACAAAGACAGAGTCCAAGAGAGGAAATTCTAAGAATATGAAATAAGTCAGAAGAGCAGAGGTGGGTGCTTATTTTCCATCGAATGCCTGCCTGATCCTTGGCCTCCAAAGGCTGGGGGAGGAGTCCGGATTCAGATGTCAGCACCGCAGAGCTAAAGGAAACCCATCTTCCTGTGTTTGCCAAGGAACAATACTGGAGAGGCCATTCCAAGGCTTGCACCTTTCCTCTGCACAGAAGAATTTAGGTCCTGGTGCATTCCTGGGAGGGAGGCTGGGCAAGGAATTTCTAGATGTAAACATTCTTGTTTCATCACTCAGGGACATTCAGGATGCACTGGCTAGGATCCCAAGTGGTTTCCTGTCCTCAGATCCATACTGACCCATACCAGGTGAGATCTAATAGCAGATTGGGGGCCTTGGCCCCACCCTACAGCCAGTCAGCTGTAGAGTGTGGTCTCATCGACGTCCTCAGTGTCTACCTCCCAGTACTGAGTTAGGGTCTGATCACTCCCTTTCTGGACCATTGCCCAAGTCCGGCCTTCCTGGCCCTGACCTTCCTATCGTCACCCACAGGCCATCTTCCCACAGTGCACCTCCAGGTAAGGCCCTTCTCTGCTCCCAGTCCTCTGCACCCGCAGCACCCAGTGCCCCAGATGTATTCCAGGACCATTATGATGGCCAACCACACCAGTTTCATCTCCTGCCTGCTCCCCTCCTCAGCCAGGGAGGGACAACAAAACAGGAAGTTCCCCCATGACCAGTGTCCATCCTAAGCCAAGCACCTCCCTAGGGGTGCAGAGCTGGACAGCTGCCCTTCTCAGAAGCAGAAACAGCTACCCTGAAGGGAAAGAGGAGTCAGTGAATCAGGCAGAGCATTGAAGACCAGCTAGTATCTACTGAGCACCAACTGGACGTTGGGCACCACCCCCAATGTTTTATGGGCTTTGTCTCTCAGTCTCCACAATATTCCAAAGCATTCTGTGAAGTACTGCCCCTCTTTACACTCCTCACAGTCCCATGACTGTCCCCCTGCAGAAGGGGGCCTCCATAAACCAACTAATATCATGGGGTCAAGGGAGGTGGAACCCTGATCCTTTCTGTGACCCAGCTGGCAGTCTGGCAGGCGCCTTCGGGGAGGACAGGCTGAGGGGGGCCACTTGGATCACATGCTCTTCCTTCAGTCTCTGAACACAGGTTCCCTCTATGTAGAACACTGTTCCCTCATCTTTTGGGCTAACTCCTACTGGCCTTTCAGGTCACTTGGCAGCTTCCCCCAGGAAGCCTTCCTGGATCTCCACTCCAATCTGAGCTATTCCTTTGTGTTCCCCAACATCCTTGATTGCTTTGCTCTCTCTGGGTGTTTCAGCAACTGTCTCTAGAATCAGAATGTCAGCTCCTAAAGGACAGGGAATGCCTTGTTTTCACCTCTGTGCCCCCAGAATTTATTTAGCTCAGGGCCTTGCACAGAGCAGAGGTTCAATAAATAATTGTTGAATGAATTAAATGCTTACTCTTGGGCATTCAGTCCCTCCCTGGCTGGTCAAAGAGCACCTAATCCCAAACTGGATCATCTGCTTTTCCCTGCCTCTCTCCAGGCCTTGCCATCCACAGTATGCCTTAGACAAATTTAGGGTCTGAACCCTGCTTCTTGAGGCTGGTGGCAGAAAGGGTTGACCCGATCTCTTTTTCCAGCTATAGGTCCGGCCTTCTCAGTGCCTGAGCAGACTACTTCGGGTTTCCCTCCTTTTCTAAACCACACATGGTCTCAAAGCACTGCTACCTGGGGGCTGGTTCTGAGTCCCCGCAGGACCCTGTCCTCCAGCCGCCCGACGTGCTGCAGGCTCTGTGGGGCGGCAGAGAAGGGGCCTCCCGGCGCCGCTGCCAGGCGTTCTCCGACGGGAGGGGACCGAACTTGTACGTTCAGGGCGCGCAGTGAACACCCTGTGCACATTCCAGCGCCGGAATGCGGACAGGGGACGAGCCAAAGGCCGCATTCCTCAGCCCGGGCCCCGCCCACCGGACGCGGGCCCCAGCTGGTGCGGGCGCCCCCTGGCGGCGCGGGCGGCCGGAGGCGGGACCCGGGCCCTCGCCCTCCAGCCTCGGCCGCCGGCTTGCCCTCCCCGCCTTCCTCCACTTCCACCCCGGTGCGCCCCGCCTCACCCAGCCCGCCCTTTGGATCCAAGGATCCTCCATCCCCTTCCCCGGGAAGCTTCCAGCTTCCACACCCTGATTAGGACTCCAGAGCGCCTTTTGTTGCTTCCATCTCAGCAACCCTTCTCCAGAGTTGTTTTTGGTTTTTGTTATTTCCTGTCAATCAAATCAGTAAAAGCGAATGGCTCCCCAGAGCCATAACGAGAAATCCTATCTTAAGGAGGGCTTCCTCTCCAGCCTTCCCATCCTGTACCCAGGGAGCCAGCCTTGACCCTCCTCTGGTGAGTGCCTCTGCGGGAATCTCTCCTCCTTGCGTGTCATCTCCTCCCAACAGGAGCCAGCAGGACCCAAGAGCTGGATAAATGAGCTGCAGGCCTCACTCTGGCCCAGTGCCCCCACGGTGACTTCCCGCTGCTCCATTGAGGGTTTAGGAGAACGAAGTGCAGCCCGTCCCTAGGCCCTGTGGCCCTAGGTTGAAAACTGTGAGATGAGCCAAGCAGATCTGTAGGTCTGCACATTCGCTCCCATGGGGAAAAGCACCGCAGTCTCATAGCAGGGATCCCTGCTACTGATGGGAGTTGAGGCCCCAAGGAAGTTGAAAGTCACTGGCTGAGGATTTCCACGATGGCGTAGAGACCACTCCATCACATGCATACACACAACTACACCGGTATCAAAACACCACTAAAACAAGTAAGGAAAAAAGTACTTCTCCGCAGCACCAGGGCGGGGCTATACCAGTTTACATCACTTTCACCCTCCAAGAACTTGAAGGAGAGCAGTGTATACTGTTTATTTACTCCTGCACGAGGGGGCAGGTCACTTGTCTCCCCCAGATACCTGGTCACTGTGAGTGGTGGACAGTGCTGGGAAGGCCTGCGCTCTCACCCACTTTCTCAGATTGTCGTCCAGTATCTTTCCTGGTGGGAGAGAAGCTGCAGCCTAGCACTGTTTGCATGTGGAAGTGTGCATGTTTATCAGCCCAAGCCAGTTAGGCACTCACTCTGTGGTTAAAATGACACCTGGGCAGCCACTAATGAAGCCATGCATGCCTGGACCTTGCAATCCTCACCATCAGGGAGGGTTGTGAATGTTGCCAGGAAAGATGGGGAAGCAGAAGCCAAGCTTTCATTGGCCAGCACCTGGGCTGCAGGAGAGGGTGCGGCAGCAGGGGGCTGGATCAGTTGTCCGCCTTGAGAGCTGGCTTACCTTGCTTGGTTGGTTTCTCAGCCTCTAAGAGGAGGAAGAGACTCCTGGTTCTTTCCTACTTGGCAGAGAGGTAGGCCCAGAGTGACAAGTAGCAAGTGGCTCTGTTGTCCTGGTTTGAGATGGCAGCTGGCTCTGGGTCTGCCTCTTCCTCATGACACGGAAAATGGACGTTCTAAACCTTTCACATCGCCCTGGCCATTCTTGGATGGCAGTGCCAGGGCTCTATCTCAGTGGGGTGGGAGGGTGCTTGGGGTGATCATGAAAGATGCAAGAGAAGCCCCAGTGAGGAGTCTCTCTGCTTTAGAAACATTTACTGAACCAGGCCCTACCCTAGAGATACTCCTTGTCCGCCAGGGGAGGCAGACACCCAACCTGGCCAGTGCAATGCGGTGTGATGAGTGACCAGGTAGACCCAGGGTGCAGCGGGACGGCTGAGGGGGGTGTCGGGCCAGTGAGGGCGTGGAGCCTGCGCAGGACGGGCCTCCTGGGAGGGGCTGTTCTCCAGTGAAATCCTGAAAGAGCTGGTGGGGGGAGGCGGTGGGAGGGGAGGCTGGCAGGGCGGAGGCAGAAAAAAGTCTGCGGAAAGAGGGAGCTCTCATTCTTGCCTCTACTCTTGAGTCCCCTTTAGTCCTCTGAGGCCAACATCCAATATTCTAATTTTTTGCCAAAGAATCTCAATGGATTTTGCTGGTCATGTGGTTAGACTGGCCAGCGTTTTATCCCTGAGTTGTGAGGTCACTTTCTAGAGATGAGTAGGACTAGGGGGAGGGTATAGCTCAAGTGGTAGCGCACATGCTTAGCATGCACGAGGTCCTGAGTTCCATCCCCAATACCTCCTCTGAAAATAAATAAACCTCATTACCTCCCCTCCCCACCCCGCCCAAATAAAATAATTAAATAATACAATAATAAATGAATACAATTTTAAAAAAATAAACAAAGATGAGTGGGACTGAAATTCCCACTGGACCCAGGTAAGGGTATGATTTCAGCTATGAATTTGCCCCAGAAATTCAGCCCCTTCCCATGGAGTTACTTCAAGCCAGGATGCCCTTCACTGATGTGTGGAGGGTCATCTCACTGTCCACAACCCTCCGTGAGTCTGGTCTGTGGGCAGAACTGGGCAGGGAGGGCCAGCCCCCATCTGCTGGTAACTTGCCCGATCACTTTAGGCGAATGGCTAACCCCCTCTGAGCCTCACTTCAGGACTGCTCTTTGGACTGCGCTTTAACAACACCTGATATCGACGACTGTGCCCCTGTCCTCCGTGAGTCCACTTAGAATGTAACTGTCCCTGTGTCAAGATTTGGACAAATCCCTCGAGTTTTTTGTTTGTTTTTTAATCTTCTGCCCCTGAAAGGAAGCACATAGGGACTGGGGCTGAGAGGGAGGCCCTTCCGTTGTGCAGGGTGGGAAAATGTGCAGTAAACCAGGACAGATCCTCGGGAGTCCCATAAAGTAGACGTACTCCCAGGAGCACGAAAGAGGGCCACGCACAGAAGGGCCACGCCTTCCCTTCCTCCTCCTCTTATTCCCCCTCCTTCTGTGACAGGAATTGGGCATTCATGAAGCCGACCAAAAACAAACAAAATCCACCCAATTTGAAATGCCTCATCCAGAATCTGAACCAAATCTCAAAGGGTTATAGTTCCAATGTCTGGGCGATGAGCAATGTCAGCAACAATGTTCACAAAACCCAGTGCTTAGTTATTTACAAGAGCCAAGACGTGGAAACAACCTAAATGTCCATCAACAGATGACTGGATAAAGATATGCTACTCTGCCATAAAAAAGAATAAAATAATGCCATTTGCAGCCACATGGAGGGACCTGGAGATCATCATTCTAAATGAAGTAAGCCAGATAGAAAAACATCATATGATATCACTTATACATGGAATTTTTTTTTAAAAGACACAAATGAACTTTACAAAAAAGAAGCAGAATCACGGACATAAAGAACAGACTTATGGTTACCAGTGGGTAAAGGGGGTGGGAAGGGATAAATTGGGAGTTTGAAATTTGCACCTCTTGGGGAGTGATGGAGATGTTAGCTATCTTGATTGTGGTGGTGGTTTCATAGGTGCATACATCTATCAAAATTCATCAAAGTGTACATCTGAAATATATGTAGTTTACTATACAGAAATCATACCACAATAAAGGTGTTTAAAAAATAAAATAAAAATACTTCCCTGAAATTGCCCCCCCGAAAAAAACCCAAACCCCAGTGCTTAGGCCCTGGGCCCACAGCAGATTCAAAGAGCTGTCAGGACAGGAATGCTGGACTGCTGGCAGCAGCACACACCGTGATCTCCAAGTCTTTTGATCTGGGCTTCAGTCTCCAAACGTGTTTTTGCTTGCATCTCTGATACAGCACACAGGTGTGCTCCTGTCCCCAGGACTAATGATATCAAGACACAGCTACATTTGGTATTATAGCAAAGCTCATGACAAATGATAACAGACAGACTTTCAAATGGTTTTGACGGGTTTGAATTTGGGAGACTGATGTCAGATCTGAACAGACTGTCTTTTTTTTTTTTTTTTTTTTTTTTTTGTCATATGCAGCCAAGTGCTCCTATGAGGAGTGAGGTGACAGATCAGTCATTTCTCTTTCTCTGGATCACAATTCTCACAGGGCAGAAGAATTCCACGTTCAGACTTCTCCTTTGGCATCTGCAATGGCCAACCTCTCATGCTTCCTTTCATGTGGGTGGGGTGCAGGAAAGCTGAAGGCTGTGCTGAGGGCTGTGGTAAAGTGGGGAAGGCACCCTTGAATTTGGGGGACTCGCTTGGGTTCACAAGTCCAAGTTCAGACTGTGTTCTGTGGAGGACAAGCTCTGTCTCTGGGGGTCAGCTGCCAAGTTCCTGACCCGAGCATGGGGAAATAGCGGCCCCTGGTGGCTGAGACACAGCATGTCTCAGAACCCCACATCCTGCTGGAACATTTGCTGAACCCTGGCTTTGGTGTCCAAGTGTCGTGGCGTGGTGAAGTGCACAGATATGGGTAGGAAAGACCTAGGTTCCTATCTGGGATCATCTGTGTGATCCCAAGCAAATTAACTTCTCTGAGTCTTAGAGTTGTCGCTAGGAGTAAATGAGATGCAGAATGAAAAGTAGTGAACAATGCCGAGTGCGTAGCAAGAACTGCGCTGTGATGGTCGTGATGACTGATGTGGATGCCTCTAGACATCTAAAAGCACCTGGAAAACATCTCTAGGCATAGCCCTGGAGGGAGAGTGGGAAAGAGGTCCTAAGCAGGAACTCTTGTGTTTCTGTGCTGAGACACAGATGAGCAGCAAATGTGTCCTGAACAGGGGTGGTAAGTGTCCGCTTGTGCATGTGTGCACGCACATGCATGTGCGTAGGGGTGTGTGTGTGTGTGTGTGTGTACAGCACAGTCCCAGCAGAAAGGCAGAGAGCTCTGGAAGATGCTCAGTGCACCTCTCAGAGGGGAGCAGTGCTGACAAAGGGAAAGCCATTCCTGTTCCTTTAATCATACTGCAGAGCTCAACTCTGAGAGAGGATGGGAGTTATTGAGTCACACAACAATCACTTACTGGTCACCTGCTATGTGCTGGGCAAGATTAGCAAAATGGAACAAACACCTATCACAAGGCACTTTCAAACAGAGATCAGGGCTAAACAACAGAGCTGGTCCTGACCCAGTGGAGATGGCGGGGGGTACAGCTTAGATGGGTGGTCTGGGGACTAACAATTGTATTCCCTGCAGCCACCAGGACGGAATCCTGGGACGTGCACAAAGCCAGGCCCAGGCAGAGTAAGAATTCCTTTGCTCAGGTGGCCTGCCAGGAGTGCATCACCACCCGGCTCTTTGGAGAGTTCCGGGGGCCATGCAGTCCAGACAAAGCCAGGAAAAAGTCTGAGGTACAGTCTCTCAATACCCACTACCCCATCTCAGGGGCTTCATTCAACTAAAATTTGATTCTGTTAAAAACTAGCAACTTGAGAGCTCCCCAGCTTTCACCTCACCACCTGCAGAAGGGTTTACTGATGGAGGGGCTGGTGTCCCAAAAGAGGTTTTCAAGGTCTGCCAAGCCCTGATGGGCCCTTCTGGATCTCTCGGTCCTTCCACAACTCATGACATTAAATTATATCAAAATACATAGTGCTGTTCTCCCCATCCTGTCCCTAAGTCACAAACCTCTGACTTGCGTGGGATCTATCCAGCAGCCTTGAGAGGCAGCCTAAGCTCATATTATTTCTTCAACACCTGCTAGATGCTGGGCAGGGTTAACAAAAGCAAGGGTCTGGAAGGAAGGATGCTGAGATCCGGAAGGGGTTCCTGCCCAAGGGGAAGTTTCCCCTCCTCTTAAATTGGACTCTCTCTGCCACTCATCTCACCCCATTGGCCAGGCTGGAGACCTTGAGGGCTTGCCTTTGGTCTGCTTCTGCCTCCAACAAGCAGACTCACCACATACCCCCCCACCCAGCACGCCATTCAAGATCAACGCTAACATGTCAGTGCCAATTTGAATAGTGACACTGCTACAGGTTGATAACCTCCTGCAAAGGTCCAATACAGCTGATCAGCTTGTCGATGGGCTGGGGTGGGGCATGGGCTGGGGAACACCCACCATCAGAAAGACTTTCTGTAGAGACATTCTGAGCTTAGACACTGGACTCCTGAAGCAGGTTCTGGGGCCGCTGAGGATCTGTCTTCCCCTTTCCAGGCCCCGGCCTCTCCTGCCTCCTGTCTCTCCCTGACACTCTGATCCTGTCTTTCTTGGCTCTGTCCTCAAACCTCAAGAAGCAGAGAAACAAAGGAAGGAAGGCTCTTCCACACTCACAAGTCTTTTCCAATTCCTTTTGGAGAGTTTAGAGGCTTTAGTTAAAGGTACATGTAAAACTAAAGCAAAAACAAATTTTTTTAAAAGGTAATTATTCACTCCAGGGGAAAAAACAAAGGAAACGTAACCATAATAAACTCTTTAACTTGGCCATGAACTACACTCACATATTTACCTTCAAAAGTAACTAATACTTTAACAAAAAGCTGGGGCATAACTACTGGAACAGGATGGAGACTAGCAGTGGGGGGCGTGGAGGGGGGGTTAGCCCAAATCTTCATCTCCCGGAACAGGAAGTCCAAAGGTGACATCTGGAGTTGAGAAATACAGACGTACATATCAGAAAAATAAAGCTTAAAAGTGCAGGACGGTGGTATCGACAAACTGGATTAGCAGTATTTCTATTTCTACATTTTTTTTAAAAGCAAGATGAATATTGGAGAGATAATGTTGAAAAATATTTTCTTTAAGGGAGAATGAAAAGACCAACAGTTGGAAAATGTGAGACAAAAATAAAATGACTATATATATCTGAATCACTTTGCTGTACACCTGAAACTAATGGGACATTGTAAATCAACTGTGCATCAATAAAATTAATAAAAGTAAACAGAATTACACAAGGACAAACGTAGATGTCTGGATGCAGGGAAAAGGCAGAGAACACAGAGGTGAGGAGACAACTGGAGACAGAAACAAAGGACTTTTTCCTGAGGCAAAGAAAGACAGGTCATCTAAAAAAAAAAGATCCACTGAGGCCAAGAACATAAACGAGGAGTCAGGAAAAGAAAATTCAGACAGCCAATAAACACAGGAAACAATAAAGCTGTAAGTTCTGCTAAAGAAACACACATGAAAGCACCAATGTTTTTGCCTATCCAGATTGGCGTTACTTAGAAACCTTGAAAATAACTACTTTAATAAGTTAGTGGGGAATGAAACACTCTGATTACCTATTATTTTTTTAAACATACCTTTTCTAATTTTTTTAGATTTGTATTGATTTTACTTTTGGAGGGGAGAGGTAATTAGGTTTTTTAATTTATTTATCTTTAATGGAGGTACCAGTGATTGAATCCAGGACCTTGTGCATGTTAAGTATGCAGTCTACCACTGAGCTACACCCTCCCCTGATAACTTATTATTAAGAATGAAATGTGCAAACTTTTGCAGGGCATACTGGCAAAATATGATCGAAATATAAAGTGTCCTAACTCATTAATCTAGCAATATTAGGAATTTATCCTTTGCATATAGTCATTAAAATATGTCAGGATATCTATAATCTTTCAGAGATGTTTACTGCAGTATTGTTTGTAGAGACCTAAAACTTGAAATGATCTAAATGTCCATCAGCAAGGTACTGGTGTTACCAAACACAAGTGCACGTGTCCAATGCACAGTGAGGTCAAACATACTGAAACGTCAGAGTTTGGAGCAGAGAAACATTTATTGCAGAGCCAAGCAAGGAAGACACGTATCCCAAGCCCAAAAAAACCCTTGAGCTCCCTGAAGCGTTTCAGCAAAGCATTTTTAAAGGCCAGGTGAGGGAGGGATGGTTGCAGGGTATGTGGTCAGCTTGTGCACAATTCTCTGATTGGTTGATGTTGAGGTAACATAACTCCTTAGAGGCCAGCAGGTCTGGGGACTATATGGTCATCAAGTGGTTAATTTCTTCCATTTGGTGGTGGTTTTAGCATCTGAAAAACTCAAGAAATATGCATGAGATACTATAATCTAGGTAGTTCAGAAAGGAGCTACAGCAGAGGATATGGGAGGGGGGGTCTGTCCCAGGAAGGCCCCGTAGAGTCCTGCTTCGTTACACTGGTTATGTTACCAAGTCCAAGCTCAACAGACAGGCCAGTGCATTGAGATACCAGGTGTTGGAGCAAGGAATAGCAACTTTACTTGGAAAGCCAGCAGAGCGAGAAGATGGTGGACTAGCCTTCCCCAAGTTAGAATTCAAGCTTCTTTTATACTAAACGGGGAGGCGGGGTAATGGTTGTTGCAAACCTCTTGGTGTCAGAGTCCTTTGTTCTTGCAGCTGTCCACATAGGTCAGGTCATGATGTTCCTGTAAACCTCCAAGACAAATGTTATCCTCTGTTCTACAGCTTTTTATCTATGAATGGAAAAGTGTTATATCTTCAAAGGTCAGAGCCTTGAGAATGGGCTGTCTGTGTACTTGAGGCTATAGGCAACATTCTTAATTTGTAGTAAAAGCAATAGAATATAAAGGTTAAGGTAAAAGAAGCAGATCCAATATGGAGTCGGATTTGTTCCTCCCTACTACAGTTAGATCCCTGATGGAGTGGAGTGAGGGAAAGCTGACTGTGCGAACTCTGTGTGGTGTGTACGTTTAAAACGTGAATTCTGTTTGCCAGTAGAAACATCTTTCCCCTAAAGGATGGATACCCAATGAACCAATGAAGAAGTGGGGAGGGACTGCAGGTGAGGTCTGAGGAGAGCTGTACATTTTGTTTTTATACAGTACAGAACTGTTCCCCTCTTTGCATGATATTGTGTTGTTTTATGCTTTAAAAATGGCAACTGGATAGCCAAGACGTGGAAACAACCTAAACGTCCATTGACAGATGGCTGGATAAAGAAGCTGTGGTATATTTATACAATGGAATACAACTCAGTCATAAAAAAAAGAATAAAATAATGTCACTTGCTGCAACATGGATGGACCTGGAGATGATCATTCTTAGTGAAGTAAGGCAGAAAGAGAAAGAAAAATACCATATGATAACACTTATACATGGAATCTAAAAAAGGAAAAAAGAAAACACTAATGAACTCATCTACAAAACAGAAGTGGACTCACAGACATAGGAAACAAACTTATGGTTATGGGGGGAAGTGGGTGGGAAGGGGTAAATTGGGAGTTCAAGATTTGCAGATACTGACTAATATATATGAAATAAGCAAGTTTCTTCTGTATAGAACAGGGAACTATATTCAATATCTTATAATAACCTAGAATGAAAAATAATAAGAAAAGGAATATATGTATATATATGTATGACTGAAACATTATGTTGTATACCAGAAATTGACACATTATAAACTGATTATATTTCAATTTTTTAAAAATGTTAACTGGAATTATCTCTGTGGCACTATTGTTGCCATCTTTGTTTTCCTCATAATACATTTTGGTATTAAACCAAATAAATGTCTTGTTTTGGTTTTGTGTTTTTTTTAAGTATCCATCTGAGGGCCAAAGAGGATGACCAAAGAAACACCATGTTTAAATGCAGTTGGGTAAATTCCAGCAAAATCATGTAAACTTCCAGAAAGAAAAAAAATAGGTTACATATGAAGAAACAAGATTCAGCCTGACTTCAGATTTTGCATCCAATTTTGAAGGAGAATTACCTTGAATCTGGAATGCTGTAGCCAGCCATTTTACCCCCTCAAATGAAGACAAAACAAGGACATTTTTCTGAAATTCAGGGAGTCAGAAAATTTAACATTCATGCATTGCCTATGAAGATGTGACACTAAAGTAAAACAATTCAAAAAACAGTAAGTGAGATTTCTTAAAAAATAGAAGCTGAATGTTAGAAATATAAACATAGAGAAAAATGGACTTGGAGGCCTGGAACATTCTCCTTTGGCCCACAGATGTTTAGTAATTGAAGGTTGTTTTTTTTTCTTGAGAGTTCTGGTCATATGACTTGATTCTGCAGCAAATAATATTTACACAATTGTAACATTGGAATCACATGTTATAATAATATTATTTTTGTGGGGTTTAATATATTAGACTCAATCTGTAGACAAAACATGTATTGAAATGAACAAAACAGAATGTAAACACAAAAAACCTTGACATGGTAAAAGGGAAATTTTACTTTGCCGAAAGCCAGGGAACTAAATTCTCGAAATTCCTTTAGCTGCAATTAGTATATCAAAGCCAGGCCTGGCTGATTAGAGTCTAGGGTTCTATTAAACACAAAATTGGTGGAAGAGCCCAGACGAGATGTAAAGGAAGTGGCTCCAGTGCTGTACTGGACGCGTCTCTGATGGCTCCTTAGAGATGATTATCTTCATCTCCTCCTAACTCTAGTTCGAAATCAGCCACAGGGTGGATATTTACACCACAGATATGAGCAAACTCTACACGTAAGGGCTTTTTTTCCCTCCCAGAGAGCCTGTTGTTAAATCTTTATGAGCATACCTGAGGGAAAGCCTGACCCTTCTGGCCTGAGGATTGGAAGGAAAAAAAGTAAGATGATGGTGGAAGCAGTGGTGAAGCCCACAGGCTTAGATGGGTCAGGGGGGACTGGCGCCATTCTTAGTGAAGTCTTCTAAGATAGGACTTGGCAAACTTTTCCTTAAAGGGTCAGATAAATAGAACTAGTGCAAAGTATTCTACTCTGCCATCATAGCTCAAAAGCCTCCATAGACAATACCTAAATGATCCTGTGTGGCTGTGTTCCCATAAAACTTCCATTTACAAGACAGGTGGCCAGCCCATGGGCCATAGTTTGCCAATCCCTGGTAGAAGCTAAACCCCATAGGAAAGCACTTCAGATATGGCCCAGAGATTAGCTCCATGCTCACAGTTGGAGGGAGCTGGGAAGCTGGATATTTGAGCTAAAGAGCCCACCTCTGGTTCCCTGTGGCCTCCAAGTGGCTGGCAGGGGATCCAGAAGTACCTGTGTCCCAGGAAAAGGGACACAAAGGTGCTACATCGGGTAGGATTAGGTTTGGTTTATAGTAGCTTATGTATCTGTATGATGACAGATTTTTTTTTTTTTTTTTTTTGGTGAGAGGGAGGTTTATTTAATTATTTAATGGAGGTACTGGGGACTGAACCCAGGACCTCGTGCATGCTAGGCATGCGCTCTACTACTGAGCTACACCCTCCCCCTATAGTAGCTTAAAAACACATTTTTTAAACTTACACAGTTTATTAATTTCCATACATATTCCAATCATACAGACCAATGAAGTACATCGTTTAAATTTATAGACAGATAATGGGTTCCTTTTTACAACATTATTCCTATTTCTAAGGCTTGTAGAAATGAGTCAGTTTTGCTTCTTCCCTCAACTGAAGTTGTTATATCAAATCTGTTATCAAGGGTAAAATGTATGTTGAGTTAGTCAATCTTTTTTTGTTGTTGGAAGTTTCTTTTTAGTATACATATTTATATTATATATGTGTGTGTGTGTATTTTTTTTTTTTAATGGAGGTACTGGGGATTCAACCTAGGACCTCACACATGCTAAGCACAGGCTCTACCACTGAGCTATACCCCTACCAATCTTTTTTTAAAAACACAATGTAATGGTGACTTGGAACACACACGCAGATTTATTCTTTCATGTAAAAGCCTGGAGGCTGGCTCTCCAGGCTGGTAAAATGTGAGAGACCCTGGTCCCTCTGAGCTTTCCTGGTCCCTCTCCGGCATTCCTAGGCGTGGCCCTCGTCCACACGGTCCGTGGTGGCTGCTGAGGCTGCGTGTTATGCCCCCGACATCCAGCAGGCAGGAGGCGGAGAGCGGAAGGGGGCGGCCCTCCGCCCCCTCGGCTTCGTGGGCGCGCGACCTGTGTAGTTAGTTACAGAGGGCCCCGCGCGCAGAAGGGCCCACGCACCGTTTCATGGTGGATTGTCACCGTCTTGAAATTCTTAATAACGTTATCCTTCAACTTGTGTTTTGTAAATCACACACACACAAACTCCGATGGGACAACAGACCACGTCCATGAGCAGAGGAGGTCCGTGCAATGTGTGTGCGTGTCATCGGTCGCTGCAGCCCTTGTCACGCAGCGTGGGTGAAGCCGGCCCTGAGGCTTACCTTGTATTCCCGATCTGCACCCAGAAGGGCTTCCATGCAACTTCCATGCAAATGTTGATTTAACGCACGGATTCCTATTTGTTTGGTTTGGGGGTGGGGGGAGGGTAATTAGGTTTTTACTTATTTATTTATTTAGTTTTTATTAATGGAGGGACAGGAAATTGAACCCAGGACCTCGTGCATGCTAAGCACACCTCTACCACTGAGCTATGCCCTCCCACTTATTCCTATTTGGAACTTATCATTAATTCGATCTTTGAACCTGTGCTCTGTACATGCAGTCCAGCAGGACAGTGGGGGTATGGGATATGCATGCCTTCCATTTGCACAGGTGCCAGGAGCACAGAACTCCAGTGAACTCACAACGTATGGGCTTCTACCAAGACTCAAAGCGAGGACAGGAAAGCGTGTCATGTCCATGACTAAGTGGGAGATGACGGCCCTGAGAGGCCACGCTTTCCGTTGGAACCAGAACTTGCTTCAAATGCAGAAACAAAACGGTGGCATTTTAAGAAGCACAAATAACCAAGGAACCCCACCATATCCTTTCTCACTTGGATTACTGCCCTGTATTAGTGACTCACTCACTCTGAAAATGATGACAGATAACAACCCTGGGCAAGCCAGAGTTCCTCTGATGTGCAGTCCTCCTTGCTCAGCAGCAGGGTGAAGGTAGAGAATGTTGGTTGGTACAAGGTAAGCATATGAAGAAGTAAAATCAAAACAGTTTTATGCAGCGTTTCCACTGTTTGGTAGGAGTGAAACACAAACGTATGCATGATCAGTGAAATATAAATTGCATAGTTTCTGTGATTTTACATATGTTAAATGCTCTGAAGTTTTTTTAAATTTAAAACTGGCATTGCAGAATTTAAAGATGGGTGGTAAAATTCATAGCAACAGTGTAAATTTTTAATTTTTCTTTACTTAAAGATAGCATTCAAGCAAATAAAAAAACACTGTGTTGAATCAAGAGAGAGACTGCAGATTTTAGTAACTGTGGTAGTACTTTTTTCCTTCTTTGTGAACAAGGGGGCACTGGATCCTGCAAATTATGTAGCTGGTCCTGGAGGCACGTTACCCCAGGTGTCATATGGCCCCAGTTTCAAGTCTTATGTTAACTGATGCCTCTCTCTTCAAAGAGAGTAGGAGAGGTGCAGAGGACCTGGTATATTGAGGCCTCTCACCCCGATCTTCAGCGGATATAGTAAGGGCACTTACTTACCCAGATACCCAGATGGCATCTCGAGGGAAAGGGAGAGACACAGAGCTCAGAAGGACTGAGTTTTCCAAGAGACTATGGAAAACAGCCACACGAGGGAGTTCAACTCCAAACAGACTGAATAGTCAGACTGAGAGGAGACTTGGAAGTGGAGAGCCAGGTGCAGTGTTTGTTGGAAGGCAAGCCCAGGCTCCCCCCACCTCACACAGCAGGGTGGGACTGCCAGGGAAGATCTTAATCTGTGCAGATCCCAATGGCAAATGGCGCACGCGCTTTTGCAAGCCAACCACCCTGGATCCAAGGCACTTCCTAGCTGAAATCACTCCTTCCTGCTGCTCTTCCCTCACACTGCCCCCTAGTCCTATAACCTGGTCACCTGGCTAACTTCTCGCCTTTCTACACTCAGCTCAGGTGTCTACCTCCACCCCCAGGAAGCCTCCCTGCCTACTGGCCCTCACCGTCCCCGCTGGGCCCTCATGGCGACCTGCACACACCGAGTGTCGGAGGAGCAGTTCAAGTGACAGCTGGTGTGGGCCTTGCCATCGGCCACAAGCCCCAAGTGGAGGCCTTCCTGCCGCTCGCTTGCCCTCTTTGAGCCTGTTTCTCCACATGGAAAATGGGATGATCATACCAGATCCACCAACCTTATAGAATTTTTGTAAAAATTTAGTTTGTGAATAGGTTCTCCATATACCTAGCATACAATTCAAAAGTTATATGAGGACACAGTGAAAAGTCATTCTCCTTCCCCCTTCTCTCCTCCTGACTCTCAGTTGTCTTCTCCAAAGGCAATCCCTGTCACCAGTTTCTTCAGCTTCCTTCCACAGACATTTCACGTGTTTTAGGGCAGGTACATTGTACGTCACCACCTATGCAGCATTCTGGGGCCTAATCTGCATCTAACTGTGAGGAAACATCAGACAAACCCCAAATGAAGAATGTTCTGTTTCTTTTTTTTTTTTTAAGTGGCAGTTACAAAGCATCAAAATCATAAAACACAAAGAAAGGCTGTAGACATGTTCCAGAATTAAAGGGAGTGTTTGATTAGATAAAAGTGCTGTATCCATGTTAAACTGACCAAAGTTGATAAGCGTACAGTGGTTACGAAAGAGAATCCTTTTCTTAGGAAATACACACTGACGTATTTAGGAGTAAAGGGGCCATGATGTGTGTCTTATCCTTATATGGTTCAGGAAGAAAAATTGTGTGTGCGTGTGTGTCTGTACATGGGAAGAGGGAGAGAACACACGATAAAGCAAATGGGGTAAAATGCTAACGGTAGGTGAATCTGGGTAGAGAGTTGATGACTATTCCTGTAGTATTTAATTTTTGTAATTTATGTCTAAGTCTGAGACTATTTACCCAATAAAAGCTGATGTTCACATTCACGGGTTCTGTATTTGCAAATTCATCTACTTGCTAAGCTTTCCTGGGAACCCCCAAATCAGCCCTCGAGGCCCTTGCACGGTCATTCACAGACTTGTGCGGAGCAAGGAGGAATCGGAGACTCGCAACAAGCACGTTCCCAGATGAGGTCAAACAAGGTGGCACCCTGCCTCCCGGCTTCAGCTCTCATCCCGTAAACACATGTCCTTGGTGCACTCTAGGTAGTGTCACATTTTTTTGAATTTTCATGCTTTGTGCTAAAGATTTTGCTGTTTAAAATGGCCTCCAATCATAGTGCTGAAGTGCTGTCTCAGGTTCCTAAGTGCGCAAGAAAACTTTGTTGTGCCTTGTGGAGAAAATACACGTGCTGGATGAGCTTCGTTCAGACGTGCTGTCGGCTATGAGTTCAATGTTAATGAATTAATAATGCATATGAAGTAAGATGTCTTTAAACCGAAACTCTCATACAGTAAGTTACATATGTGTTGATCAGTTGATGAAAACACTGACCAGAGTCTGCAGGAACCTAACCCCATGTTTTCCCTGGGAACAATCTGCTGATTCAGTGTTTGTGGCAACTTAATAGAACATAACCTCCATGAAGAACAAGAATCAACTGTTTCTATGTATGTATTTCTTACACAAATGGTAGAATACAATCATGCTGTTCTGTACCATGTAACAATATTCTTAGAGGTCACGCTGTTAGTTTGCATTCATTCCTTCTTTTTTTTATTGAAGTACAGTCAGTTTACAATGTTGTGTCAATTTCTGGTGTACAGTACAGTGCTTCAGTCATACATGATGCATTCATTCTTTATTCTTTTTTTTTTTTTTTTGAGTCAGGTGAACAAAACATGTTCTATCAAGGTCAGTCTCTTTTCTCAGCCACCCCAGTGCTCACTCAATGGGCCCACGTAACCAAATGACCATGGTAGTAGGGTTTTGTATGTGTTTGGGGGTTTTTGTTTGTTTGTTTGTTTTTCATTCTCTTGAACAGATTCCCCATATGGGTGTTTCCTAATTGATCTAACTAGTCCTCTAGTAACAGACGTTTGGGTTTTATCTTTTCCGAATGTCACAGTCCTGCTTAAGTACTTCCATGGCATCTCCTGTCTCTTGGGATAAAAATGCAAGTCCTTAACCATGACCTGCCAGACACTCACACTGCGTCCTGGCATCTGTATGTCTCCCCTCCAGCTTTCTTCCACCCCTGGTGTTATCCACACTCCCTCCTGCCACAGAACATGTTCACAAGCTCCCTTCATGGGACATCGCCCCACCCTTCACCTTGGCCTGGTCAACCATCCTCTTCCTTCAAACCTCCAGCTCACAGTTTTTGTTCACCAGTGTATCACCACCGGGGCCTGGCATGGACCCTGGCATGTAGAAGATGCTCTGTACACTTGTGTTGAACAATCAAAGGAGTGAGGCAGGAGGCAGGCAAGGCAGGAAGCCGGCTGGTAATGATTATATTTCTGTGGTTCTCTCCTGATGAAACACTTGGTCTTAAACGCTCAGTGGAATGAAAACTGTACAGCTGCCTTATCTCCTGTCAGATTCTCAGCTCGTTAGCACTGGAGTGATTTCTGCCCTGCAGAGGGACCCCGAGGAGGTCGCCATACCTATCTATGCAGTTCCTCACCATGAGAAGGGGTGGTCGTATCTGCATCGAGCTGCTTGTGAGTCCCATATGTTAGGACACATCACAGGGGCTCTCTTCCCTGCCCCCAGCTCCAACCATCTATAAGACATTGCCCTGGTCTTCTAAGGATATTCTCAGCATATTGGCTCAAAACAAAAGATCCAAGCAGAAAGATCCAGTTACAAGTCACCTTTCCCCCACAGGCTCTCTCTTACTCTTCCTCCAGCCAAGAGATGCCTGCTGGTACCAAGCGAAGGGGAAGGAACCAAAAAGGAAGTGTCATAGCCAAAGTGCCCCAAACCTCCGGGGGCAGATCACATGCTCCTGAGCGGGGAGGGGCAGAGCTCTTTCAGGGCTGTCATCAGACTTTGGCTTCTTTCTACTTTCAAGCGACTAATTCTATTCTCGTGGTTTCTCTAAAACTATGCGGAACTTGTGGTAAAACCCACATCCTTCCCTCATGCCAATAGGTCCCCAGCCACATCCTCCCAATGAACACCACCGCTTTTCCTCTATTTTTGGTGGCAAAATGAAGCAAACTAGCTTACATTAAAGGTCTGAGAGAGAGAGGGAGAGAGACCACACAGGGGACTTCATGTACCCAGAATCCAACTAACAACTTCTCCCCACCAACCGACCTCCTCCCCAGTCTGAACCGCCCTCATTTCTCACCTGCTTACTTGCAACACCTCTAGCTGATCTTTCCGCTTTCACCTCCATGTCCTAAATCTTTCTCCAAGTATAGAGTTGCCAGATAAAATTCAGGACCTTGAATTGAATCTGCATTTCAGATAAAGAAAAAAAAAATTTTTAGTATAATTATGTCACAAATGTTACATGGGATACACTTCTTCTAAAAAATACTCATTAATTTTAAATGCAAATTTAACTAGACACCAGGAATTTTTATTTGCTAAATCTGGCAACTCTATCTGTGCAGCAACCAGAACCATCCTTTTACCGTGAGTGTTTTTTTTTTTTAATGGAGGTGCTGGGGATTGAACCCAGGACCTCGTGCATGCTAGGCATGTGCTCTACCACTGAGCTATACCCTCCCCTCTGGAATCATTCTTTTAAAATGTAAATTAGCTCATACTATCCTGCTGCTCAAATCCGCCAACAGCTTCCCATCTCTGAGCAAAGTCCTTACCATGCTCCGCCTTCCCCAGTACTTCTTGTATGTAATCCCCTACCACTCCCTTCCTTGGCCACACAACCCAACCACCCTGGCTTCCTTGTTCCTTCTTCGAGATTCTGCCCCTTCTTTAGGGTTTTGATTTCTCAGTGAGACTTTCTCTGACCATCCTGCAAACACTGGAACCACCCTACCTTCTGTCTCCTCCCTGCTTTCTCTCCATCTCATGGAGATGCATCACCTTCTAACACACTGCATCACACATATGTATGGGTTTGCTGTCTCTGCACTAAAAAGTTCAGTCCCTGTGGGCAGGTACTACGTTTTGTTCCAGCTGAGTATCCAGCCCCAGAACCCTCGTTGGCACACAGTAGACACTCAGTAAATATTTGTTGAGCCAATGATGAAACCTAAGGGCAAGAAACACAACCAGGAAAGTCCAAAACAAGGGAGGTTTATTTTGTTTTCTTTCTTGGCAGCCTTGTTCTAATCTTCCTCCACTTACTCATCTTGCTCAAGGTCCTCTTTAACCACCTTCCCATGTCTCACAGGACTTCTCAGGGGCGCCATCACATGACTGGATAATCTGATTGGCTCAGCTCACCTCCCTTCCTCTCTCTCTCTTTTTCTTTCTCTGTTCCTTCTTTCCTCCTTCCCTCTTTCCCTATCTCTCTTTGCCACTTATATTTTGAATGTTTTTAATGAATGAGTAATAATTCTAAAAATATACTTTGTTTTCTTTATGTTGAGTATGAGGAGGAGTGATGTGGGGGCTCTGGCAGCCAAAAGCAAATGCCACTAAACATCTTCCTGGTGTCCTGTCCCAGGCTCAAGTTTCCCACAGAGAATCACTGGTTCTCTGGTCTGGTTAGCCAGGAGAGGACAGCCTTCACTGTGGTAGCAAACAGGCTCAAAATCTTACTTATATAGAACAGAAGTTTACTTCTCATTTATGATATATGTCCAAGGTGGATTGGCAGAGGTCTGTAGTGCTAGGTCTCAGGTACCCAGACTGATAGAAGCTCTTCTGAATTGTAGCTGGGTCCTCTGGTCAACCTCTTCAGAGCAAGGAAATAGAGATGGAGAGATGCACCCTGGTTCTTAAATGCATCAGCCTAGAAGTGAGGATCATCACTTCCACTCACAGCCCTTTGTCCAGAATTGGTCACATGGCTCCACATAATTGCAGGAGGGTGAGAAAATGTAGGAGAGCATAGATATTTGGGAAGAAGTAGATGATTTTTCTTAGGCACAATCTTGGGGAAGGGGAAGAGAGGCAAAGTGGACGAGAGGTCTGTTCAGACATAGATGTTCTTCTGCTTACCTACTTCACCTCTCAGAACGCAGAGAACTCAAATGAACCCTGGCTATTCAAGAAGAAAAGACAAAATCTGAGCCAACCCTAAGCACCTGAACCAGGTCTGATGGCAATTAGAAAATAAGATGATTTTCCTGACCCCATATCTGCTATGGAAATAATAACACTACCTTGCACTTTTCCAGCACTGACACTTTTCAGAGAGCTTTTCCTTCCATGTGGGCTTCACAAGAAGTAGACAGAGATTACTACCTTTTTATAGAAGAGAAATCAGAAGCTCAGAAAGGTTAAGAGGATGGCCTAAAGTCACAGAGCTCATGGGGGCATAACTGGGACCTGAGCAGCTCTGTTTGCCTCCACCTGGGCCACAGCACATCATCACATCATACTGCCTTTGAAGGACCGGGCAGTGGGGAGGGAAGAACACAACTGGTCCCACACAGGTCTCTTCGGCCACACCACATACCTGGGAAACCATCACTCCTGTCTCCCTGTTATTCATAAACACGTTAAGATACAAAAATTAGGTAAAAGCTAGCTCTGTTCAGGAAACAGAAAGCATGTTATCATGTGGGAGGTAAGGAGCAAAAGTGGGATGGACTTTCCAAGCAGAAAGGTATGGGAACTTTCCAAAAATCACAGTCTTTCCATATATGTCAGAGAGCTAAATTATGTAGAGCTGAACAGGTTGGTGACAAGCAAGGGCACCCTGGGTTTGAATCCCAGCTCTGCCACTAACTTGCTACATAAACTTGAACAAGCAACAACCTTACTAAATCACAATTTCCACATTTGTAAAATGATCATTTTAGCATCGCCTTTATAGACTTTTGTTTGGGACACAGTGTATAGTGAACCTACATGGTGCATAGCACACAGCTGTCATTTGATAAAAGTCGTCTGTTTGGATGGGTGTTGGTTGGGTGGAGCTGTTGGATGGGTGGAGAGGAAGCCTGTGGGACCCTAAGGCTCCAAAAGGAGAGCAAAGAAACTGGAGGGCAGGGTCTTCCTAGTTCCTTTTCCTTTCTCCCTCTCTTCCTCCTTATCCCACACTAATTTATTTTTAGTTATAAACAATTTTTAAAAGTTTAGGTGCAAAGAACAAAAAATGCAAAGAAACACTCACAGCATCAGGATGGTAACCCAAACTTCTTGCTTTGTTTATACTTATGAGTAAATCTGCATTCTCTAAATCTTGTGTTTTGAGACTTTTTCTATGTTGCCTCTCAGGTTTAGAATACCTTGTGCTTCAGTATCAAACAACCCCCAAATCTCAAAGGCTTAAGATAATAAAGCTTTATTCCTTATTTCTCCAATGTCCCTTGTGGACCTGAGTGGCCCTCAGGCAGCTGTCTGCCACGGGGTGACTCAGAGACGGAAGCTGCTTAAACCTCACGGCACCTCCATCTGCACGTGTGGTCTTCTTCTTGATTGTGATGAAGGATCGTGCATGGAATCTTACATGCTTGAGCCCAGCAGAACATGTACCACTTCCCAGCCACGGGGCCATATTTTAAGTCACGGCAGGGTATGGGGAGACCCGGACAATGTATTCTTCCATGTATCCAGGAAGGAAACTGAGAGTTCCACGAGCCATCTTTTCAACTTTGTGTGCTTTTTCATTAATTGCACATTCCATCACTTAGAGTTAGACATTTAGATTGTTTGCAACTTTTCAATATTATAAATATAATCAGAACTTCCCAGTTTCACTGTTTGTAGTTGTGACCAGACTGGCATTACTCTTGTCATCTGCTCACAGCACCTCTGCTGCCAGGAACCTCGTGGAGCACTGCTGAGAACTCTGTGCCTCGACAGGCTGCTGGTCTGCGGCAGAGTGGAACGGGTAGGAGAATGCGCCTCTCTTTGTTCCGCGTGGCCCCTGACCATTGAGGCTCTGAAGCTGCACTGTTTGGACGTTGGAGTCTCACCTAGCCCTTTGTTAGTTCTTCTGCTTCTGCTTCTCCCATAAAGCATCAAAACCAGTGAGACAGTCAGTCCTATGGTGATGGAGATGTAAACCCTCTTGTCCCCCATGGTCCTCATTTTATCCTCACTAAGAACCTCTTAGTCATTCTTCAACTAAAATTCCAAAGCTGTCATGTACAACAACTGAGGTGGAGAGGGGTGTCCCCTAATGCCACGCACCAGGAGCATTATACACAAAAAGTCAGGTCATCCAGAACCCTCCGAGATGTCAGTAACACTCATTGGACATCACCGAGAAGAGTTCTTTTCTTCTTTAGATTATCTCACTAGGATAAATCCCCAGATGTGGGATAGCTGAGTCAAAGTATCAAAATATTTTTTTGTGGCTCTTAATTCAAGATGACAAATCGTGTTCCAAGATTTACATAGTGATAAGCACTACCTATGATATCGGTTCCTAGCACCGTCACCAGGATTAGGAATTATCATTGTTTTAAATTCTGTCACTGTGGTGAACAAAAACCACACATTTCCCTGGTTTTAATTTGTATTTCTGTGAATACCACAGGCTTTAATTTTTTGCCACATTTGTTTATAGTAGTGCACCACTTGTGTGATGTGTCAGTGCAGATGTTGATTTATTTATTTATTCCAGTCTTAATTTCTTAAACCAAGCTTTCTAAGTTCTTTATATAACAAAGATGTTAACCTTCTGGTTGTGGCAATTGTAGCTTAGAGCCTCCACCCTACTGCCCTGTTCTGGTCTTTTTGCTTTTTTAGTTTGGTTATTTTATTTTCATTGTTTTTGTTGTAGTGCAGAGTTTTAAATTTTAATTTGTTCATATTTGTCAGTCTTTTTCATTGTGGTTTCTTCTTCTTCTTTTTTTCCACTTCAGAGATTATAAATATATTTCCTGTCCAGAATCTTGATCAATATTTGATTCTATTTTCTTCTAGTTTGTCTTCTATGATTTGGTTTTTTTTAGTATTTAAAATTTTTCCCCCTGGGTATGCACTTAAAGTAGACTCAACTGTTTAAACATGGATTGCTTTTTAAATTTTTTCTTTATTTTTTCTTTAATTTATTTAAACTTAAAAAATAAAACAGTTTGCTTAATTCTCCTGCCCCTCCACGCCCCCACCTTGCATCTTGCAACCTTCGATCTGTTCTGTGAGCTTGGTTTTTGTTTTTGTTTTAGATTCCACATATAAGAGAGATCATGCATTATTTGTTTTTCTCTGATTTATTTCACTTGGCAGAATGCCCTTGCAGCCCATCCATGTTGCTGGAAATGACAAAATATCATATGTATATGAAATATACATTATATATAATATACCACAGCTTCTTTATCCATCCACCCATTGATGGATACTTCGGTTGTTTCTGTGTCTTGGCTACTGTAAATAAAGCTGCAATGAACATGGGGGTGCAGATACCTTTTTGAATTAGTGTTTTCTCCATTTGTATTTAATTGGCCTTAGAGGGGGAATTGGCTTTCTCTGAGAGGTAAGGAAACTTATTTTGGGTTTTTAATTTTGAACCCAAGGCACCAGGTATTAGATTCTCCTTGACATTCATTGGTTTGAAGCATTAGACATAACTCTGCCCCTCTTTTCAAGCAAACTGAACTATACAATATTAATTCTTCCAAACCAGAAACATGGAATATATTCTGAAATGTCTTTCATTAATGTCTTATAGTTTTCAATACACAGATCTTTCACTTCCTCAGTTAAATTTATTCCCAGGTATTTTATTCTTTCAGATGCAGTTGTAAATGGGATTGTTTTCTTAACTTCTCTTTCTGATAGTTCATTGTTAGTGTTAAGAAACACAACACATTTTTGTGTATTTATTTTTTATCCTACAACGTTACTAAATTTGTTTATTATTTTTAACAGTTTTTTTGATAAAGTAGGGTTTTCTTCTTCCTTTCCAATTTGGATATCTTTTATTTCCTTTTCTTGCCTAATTTCTCTGACTAGGACATCTAACACTGTGTTGAATAAAAGTGGTGAGAGGGCACCGACATTTCTTGTTCTTGATCTTCGAAGAAGAGACGCTAACTTTTTACTGTTGAGTATGACATTAGTGTGGGCTTGTCATATAGAGTGTTTATTATGTCTTCTGGAGGAAAGCTTTATACATGTCTTGTGTCAGGTTTATGCAGCTGATGCCCAGGGGACACCTCTTGATTGCCTCACTCTGGTGGCTGGAGGGGCTTGCATTCCTGGATCCCACAAGACTTGACAGGCTACCACCCCTGGGGCACTGCACAGAAAGCAGAATGAGGCACACCCACCAGCCTTTCTGTGAAAGATCCTCTTTGCTAATCCTGGAGCTGCACCCTGAGGGCAGGCTTCAGCTCTGGGTCACATTTAGTGGTCTATGGAGCTGCTCTCAGGAAACACAGGCTGTGGGTGCCATCCTTATGCTCTCTCTCCCCGCTTTGCTCCAGCCTTCTGGTATCTCCCAGAAAGGAGCTTATACACTCATCTGGAGCCCACCCAGTGGACACGTCCAGAGTGCCCGGCTCTGAAAGCAAATGGGACTCACCCTGGCAGCCCCTCAGGACTGTATATATTTGCATACTTTAAAAAGCTGCTGCCTGAGGGTCTGGCTTCCAGTCAACCTGAATCTAGGTGCTGAGATCCTCCACTTTGAAATGGTGACAAGTCTTGGCACATCCTCAGCTACTGGACAAAATATAACAGGCTGCCTGGACAAGCACAGAGGCTTGAGAGACAATCAGGAGCTGAGGCAGGGCTGAACAACAGGGCTCATCTCCTACACAAGCCACCCCTGCAAGGCTGGAAGAGGTGGTGGTTTCATCTACTGGACAGAAACCTACTGAGAGTCAACTAATAGAGATAAAATAGACAAACAACAAGGTCCTGCTGTACAGCACAGGGAACTATATTCAATATCTTGTAGTAACCTATGGTGAAAAAGAATATTAAAATGAATATATGTATGTTCCTATATGACTGAAGTATTTTGCTGTACACCAGAAACTGACACAACATTGTAAACTGACTGTACTTCAATAAAAATTAAAAAGGAAAAAAGAGAAACCAACAGAGAGTCAAGCAAAATGAAATCACAGGAATATGTTCCAAATGAAAGAACAAGATAAACTTCAGAAAAAAACCTTGATTAAATGGAAATAAGTAACTTCCCTAATAAAAAGTTCAAAGTAATGGTCATAAAGATGTTCACTGAACTAGGAAAAAGAATGATGAACACAGTGAGAACTTCAACAAAGAGACGGGAAATATAAGAAAGTACTGACTAGAAGTCACAGAGCTGAAGATACAATAACTGAACTAAAGAACACACTGGAGAGGTTTGACAGCAGACTAGATGAAGCAGAAGAAAGGATCACTCAACTCAGAGACAAGGCAGTGGGACTCACCCAATCAGAGCAGCAAAAAGAAAAAAGAATTTGAAAGTGTGAAGATAGCTTAAGAGATGTATGAGACAAAATCAAACAGACTAATTTTCACTTTATAGAAGAAGAAGAAAGAAGGGGAAAGAACTCTTATTTGAAAAAATAATGGTTGAAAACTTCCTTAACTTGGGAAAGAAAACAGACATCCAGATCCAGGAAGCCCTGAAGTTTCCAAATAAGATGACATCAAAGAGACCCACATCAAGACACATTATAATTAAAACGTCAAAAGTTAAAGACAAGGAGAGAAGCTCAAAAGCCGCAAGAGAAAAACAACTAGTTTCGTACAAGGGCACCACCATAAGACTATCAGATTTTTCAGCACAAACTTTGCAGGCCAGAGAGTGCAATATATTCAAAGTGCTGAAAGAAGAAAATTCCAACAAAGAATGCTCTACCCAGGAAGGTTTATTCAGAATTGAAGAAGAGATAAAAAGTTTTCTAGATAAGAAAAAGTTAAAGGAATTCATCACCACTAAGCCGGCCTTACAAGAAAAGTCTCAAATAAACAACTTAACTGTACACTGTAAGGCAATAGAAAAAAGAATAAATGAAGCCCAAAGTTAGTAAAATGAAGAAAATAATGATTAGAGCAGAAATAATTGATATCAATACTAAAAAGACAAGAGAAAAGATCAATGTAACTAATAGCTGGTTTGTTGAAAAGATAAACAAAATTGACAAATCTTTAGCTAGACTTACCAAGAAAAAAAGAGAGGATTAAATAAATTAAATCAGAAATGAAAGATAAGATGTTACAAATGATACCACAGAAATACAAAGGATTATAACTGACTAATATGAACAGTTATACACTGACAAATTAAACAACCTAGAGAAAATGCATAAATTCCTAGAGACATATAACCTATCATGATTGAATCATAATGAAATAGAAAATCTGACCACAACAATTAGTAGCAAAGAGTTGAATCAGTAATCAAAAACCTCCAACAAACATAAGTCCAGGACCACATGACTTCATTAGTGAATTCCACCAAGCTTTTAAAGAAGAATTAATATCAATCCTTCTCACACTCTTCCCCAAAATAGAAGAGGGTGGAATGCCTCCAAACACATTTTCTGAAACCACCATTACCCATTATCAAAACCAGACAAGGATGCCACAAAAAAAAATTACAGGCTAATATCCTTGATGAACACAGATGCAAAAATCATCAACAAATTATTAGCAAACCAATTTCAACAAAACATTAAAAGTATCATACACCATGATCAAGTTGGATTTATTCCAAGGATGCAAGGTTGGTTCAACATTCACAAATCAATTATGTGATACACCACATTAACAGAATGAGGGATAAAAATCATACGATCATTTCAATAGAGGCAGAAAAAGTGTCTGACAATACTTAACATCCAGTTTTAATAAGATCTCTCAACAAAATGATTATAGAGAAAATATTTAAATCTTTAATCCAAATGAAACTTATTTTAGACCTATACCATTTCTTTTCCCAACAAGTAGGAATTGTAAGACTTTCTACTATTCCTTAAGCCAAATAAATAAATAAGAAGTTTGACCAAAATTATCTTGAGGAATGTGAGGTCTGAGAATGGGCCTGGGGATAGGAATTTTCTTCAGCATCTCCGTCCATCCCCTGGTGTTTCTTGATGAATGAACAGAATTTGGAATGATCCATCTGGTCAACGTCTTTTCTATCAGAGCCCTTTTAGGGGGACAGAATAAACTCCTGTTGTTACAAATCTTGGTTTTTTTGGTTTTGGTTTTGGGGTTTTTTTATGTGTAACATCTACAGGGTTAAGAGTCAGTGTAGGGGATAGAGGGTTAGGGTAGATATCTTTATATCAGGATTTGTGAGGCTCTTTTTCTCAAGTTGTCTATGTCAGATCTGGGTGTTTGTGTCATAAATCAATATCATGATTTGCATCATCATGTATGTTCAGGTCTCTATCTTGAGAAAGCTGTGTGAGAAGCCCCTAGCAAAATCTTCTACGGTGGAGATGGGTCCAAGAGGTGTGTGGGGGCCAGGGAGTTCATTACGAAAAACAAAAATTCACTTTGACTTTTTTTCTTTTAATTGAAGGTGGAGAAATGGCTTACTGTTAATATAATAGAGAATGCTAATATATCTTTCCAGTCGCCAACGCAAATTTCATTGTAAAAGTAGATATGAGATATAGGGGTAAATAAAATCCAAGATATCTAAAGGAACTCACTCTTTGCATATGAATTTCCCTAGCTGAAAAATAGGATCAGCTTGGGATCCTTTCCCCCTTATATTTCAAGAATAAATGGAAAAGATTACATCACATAAAACCCTGGAGTTACGTACATTCATTTGAATGCTTAAACTTCATTAATTATTTAAGTCTCGGATCATATCTTTCAAATAACTGTTGCTTTTAAAATGCTGTCACTGAAACAATCCAAATATCTCTCAATAGGGGACTGGGTGTATCCACACAAAGGAATACTATGTATCTGTAAAACATAATCAGAAATGTCAATATATTCTGCGATGAAATGATCTCTAGGATATATCCTTAAGTGAAGAAAGCAACACAGAGAACAGTGTGTATGTATGCCTCCTTTACTTTAAGAAAGAGGCAGGAGGAATATGGCCGTGTGTATACATACAAATTTGATTATATATTTTTTAAAAAGGAAAAAATAGAAGAATAAACCAAAAAATTAAAAGGAACCAGGGCTCTCTGGAGAAAGCTCTTGGGCAGGAAATGTACAAGATGAGCCTGGAATATCCTGTGATACCAGAAAACAAGGAAGCCATCAGAGACTACTGGATTCATGCCAAAAGGGCACAACAGCAAACAGGAAGGACTTCCCACTAACCCAAGAAGGAACAATTTGGATATCAAAATTAACAAACAAAAAAATGTCTGAGAAAATAATGTCTTATTTGAGTACTTGATTGAAACAGAATAAGCATTTAAAATCATGAGTTCATAATGATATTAAAGATAATTTATTGGTCAGATAAGTGGATGCTAAGGAACCAACTCACTATTTTAAAAAGTGGTAAAGAATAGGGAAGAATAGAGAATTTATTTTGCCTCTTTCATACAAACTGTCTATTAGAGTAGCTGAATAGTTGACGAAGGAGAATTTTCCATTATAGATTTCCAGCTAATACATGCAAAGGAATGTGGTAACCAGCGATCTCAATGGTCCCCATGATCCCATCCCCTGCTATTCACATGTTGTGTAGTCCCCTCCCACATTGTATCAGGGCTGGTCTGTTTGACCAATAGCACATCGTAGAAATGGTGGCATGTCACTTCTGAGATGAGATCATAAAAGACTTTGGCTTCCATTTTGTTCTCTCGGTCTCTTTCTTCTCTCTCTCTCTCTCTCATTACTCACTCTGAGGAGGCTGCCATACTGTGAGACATTCAAATCATCTAAGAAGAAAAAAGTTCACTAGGTGAGGAATGGAATTTTTCAGTCAAGAGCCGGTAGGAACTTCCCCTGCCAACCATCATGTGAGTGAGCTTGAAGGCAGATCCTCCAGCCCCAAGTGACTTTAGCCCCAGTCAGCAGGTTGATTGCTATGTCATGAGTGACTCCAAACCAGAACCATGCAGCTACGCCTTTTCCAGTTTCCTGACCCACAGAAGCTATGAGATAATACATGTTTGCTGTTTAAGCTATTAAATGTAGGGATAATTTGTTATGCAGCAATAGATAACTAATACAAGGAATGATAGAGTTGAATATCATAGATTTTCACTGACTAATGATCAACAGTAACTGCTAAAATCGTAAGTGCAAGATTAAGGGGGAATTTTATAGTAGGTAGGTCTGCAGACTGACAGTATCTGAGCTTAGTAATCACATTTTTAAAACAACTGGGTGATTTAAGGTAAATCCCAGACATCATATCATTTCACCCACTGATCAATGTTACAAAAAGAGAGCCAAATAGGCATTATATGTCTTCTGATGTGATGTAGTTAAAAGTTCCCTATACTATCTATGAACTATTATTGTTATAAAAAAAAATTGAACCTAAATTTATCAGGTAGTTTCTGGTGACCAAGTTTCCATTGAGTAGGGAGATGGAAGCCAGACTGGAATGAATTAGCAAGGAAATGAAGGCAGTGAACTTGACAGTGCATCTGAGAAATTCTTCAGGGATGAAAAACAGAAACGGCTTAGAATAATACAGTTGGGGCATAATCCACAACCCACACCTTTACTATCTACCCACATGATTTTGTATGGAGTACAGCTCTGGTTCAGGAAGCTGTGGAGAGCTCATGAGTATGGATTACTTTGTGTGACGATTATAAAGAGGAAGGAAAACAAATGGAAATTGTTTTCACTGTGCATACATTAAAAATACATATACTATCTTTTAACCAGCTACGACAGTGGCAAAGGAAGACATTAGCTAAAAATGTTAAGTCTAATTCAGGGGTTAAGTTTTTTTTTGAAGCAAGACTCATCTCTCAAGGCAGGGGACGGAGAGAGTAGGTAAGTGAGAATGGGGGAAATGGGGCTGCATCCCTGGGCAGAGCGTCTGACAGGAGAGACCAGGAGGTCTTCTCAGCACCATCACATGTGAGGACCAACCCTTGGAGCAGACTGCCCCGAGACGGAGCAGCCTGGGGAAATTTTCCACCTCATAACTTTGTGAGCACTGCCCCACTGTCCCCTCACTTTCCCACAAGAGCAAAGCCAGAACTGATCCTGAGACTCCAGTTAATCATTGCAGGGCCTTCCCTCCTGAACAGAACAGGAAACCCGAGAAGCCACGGAGACAGCATCTCCTCTCTCCCGCCCCCGGCCCTGACCCGCTGCCCCTGTTCTCCATAACAGACAGGTAAGAAAAAAAGGAAGAGTGATCATCCATTTGAAAAGCCACCGACCTCATCTTTCTTCTCCACGTATTTTGAACTAGCCTTCGAGGAGGGGGCATTGCTGCTCTGAGAGGTAAGAAAACTTACTCTGGGTTTTGAATTCTAAACCCGCCGCACCAGGTATGCCATTCTCCTTGGCATTTGTCAGTTTGAAGGATTAGAGATAACTTTGCTCCTCGATTCAAGCAACTGACCTATAAACGTGGCCACTTCGAGCCCTGCTTGTTCTGCTGCTTTGGCTTTGTAAATTTCTTCCTCATACCTGGGCCAGGACTGCCAGACAGGCCTGAGTTTCTGTCTTTAGACAAGGAAATGAGACATCCATTTAATCAGCAGCTCTGGCTGCTCTGTGGCCACACTTCGCCCAGAGGTGCATCCACAACATACACAATCCACCTCCAAAAGTTTGCAGGGGAAGACTGACTGTTTTTCCGAAAAGGGGTAACACAGGGGAAATCATGCCACCCACCATGGCAGCCACTCCTGGCTCCTATTCTTGGAAAGAAGGGAAGTCGTCTGTCATAAAATGCCCTCTACCGATCCTCTGGCAGCTTGTTTCGCATCCCCTCCCCTCTTCCAGGCTTCTCGGCCAGAGCAGCCTGCTACGCTCAGCTTCTGCCCCTTCCCTCACCACCCCTCACCTCAGCAGTCCTGACTGGTCCTGACAAGGGTTTCCTGCTGTTGAATGTTATTAGTCAAAAGAGGTATAGGGGTGGGGGGCCCTGTCCCCAGTGACAGGACTCCTGTTTTATTTCATTTCTTATTTTTTTTATTGTTTAATTGAAGTATAGTCAGTTACAATATGTCAGTTTCTGGTGTGCAGCAATGTCTGGTGTGCACAATGTCCCAGTCATGCATATACATATATTTGTTTTCATGTTCTTCTCATTAAAGATTATTACAAGGTATTGAATATAGTTCCCCGTGCTATACAGAAGAAATTTGTTTTTTACCTATTTTTATGTATAGTAGTTAACCTTTGCAAATCTCAAACTCCCAAATTTATCCCTTCCCACACCCTTTCCCCCAGCAATCATTAAATTATTTGCTATGTCTGTGAGTCTGTTTCTGTTTTGTAGATGAGTTCATTAGTGTCCTCTTTTTTCTTTTCTTTTCTTTTTTTTTTTTTAGATTCTACATATGAGTGATATCATATGGTATTTTTACTTCTCTTTCTGGCTTATTTTTATTTATTATTTTTTAAAATAAATTTTATTTCATCAGGTCTTTTGGAGGGGATAATTAAGTTTATTTATTTGTTAATGGAAGTACCAGGGATTGAACCCAGGACCTGTGCATGCTAAGCACCTACTCTACCACCAAGCTATACCCTCCCCCAAGGGACACCCATTTTAATCACTGAGGTCCTTTGGGTTTCCTACTGCTGCTGTAACAACTTGCTCCAGACTTAGTGGCTTTAAACAACACGGACTTACTGTCTTACAGTTCCATAGTTCAGGAGTTATAAATGGGTCTCAGTGGGCTGAAATCAAGGTGTCCACCAGGCTGTGTCCCTTCCTGGAGGCTCCCATGCCTTGATTCATGGCCCTTGTCACCTTCAAAGCCAGCAGTCGCATTACGCTGACCTCTGCTTTCATCGCCACATCTCCTTATCTGACTCTGCCTCCCTCTTCCACGTTTAAGGAACCTGTAGATTACACCGGGCCTGCCTGATAACCCAGGAGAGTCTCCTCATCTTAAAGTCAGCTGACTCGCAGCCTTGATGCCATCGGCAAGCTGAATCCCCCTTTGCCACATAACAGCATAGTCATAGCTTCTAGGGAGTAGGATATGGACGCCGTGCGGGGAGGGCATTATTCAGTTAAGACAGAGTTCAGAGGTCCATGTGGCTGATGGTGGGTTGTGGGGAATGGTCCCCTCCTCCTTTAGCCAAAGGCCTAAACTCGACTCAAACGGGTGGGTAAGGGGCTGAGCCCCTTAGGATAAGAAAAAACCTTCCTTCAAGTTTAACCTCACACAGCCCTTCCCAGTTTTAGCTCTGCTCCAGTCCTTGTCCTTAACCCCCATGTTAGTGGGCAAGGGTGGGTGATGAGTGACTTTCAGAAGAAACACAGATGAACAGACACTTTATCCCTGATTCCCCAGGGACATTTGCTCTCCATGATTTCTTCCATTTTCTCCTGGCAACCTCTCAGCTCACAGCACTGAGCCATCCAGATTTTGTGGGCGGCTTGGCATTTGAAAGTCTCTCCCATTTCCAGGTTAATGCCAGAATCACACGGACTCCTTCTCATTGACTCAGAGGGGAGGGGAAGCACCATCTCCCTGAGGCTCTGAACTGTAAATGAAGAAATGCAGGATGGTCACTTGTTTTGACTGGGGAGCGACCATCACTCCGGATCCCATGCTTACAAGGTGTGAGATAGTCTCCAAAGATGGCTGTCATTAATTCCTGCTGCACCTGCTGCTCCTCACATCAAGATGTGGAGTCTAATTCCCCTGCCTGGTCTGGCTTGAGTGACTTGCTTGACCAAAAGAATGTGGTGGAAGTGATACTCTGGGTCTTTTGAGGCTAAGTCACAAGGCTCTTGCACGATCTTCTTGGGTATTCGTTCTTGGAATCCAGCTATAATTATGAGAGAGCCCAAGTCACATGGAGAGGCCAAATGTAGGCTCTCTGCTTACCAGGACCTGCTGAGCTCCCAGCTGACAGTAGCATCAACTGCTAGTTACAGAAGTGAACCATCCTGAACAACACACACCGAGTCAAGCCTTCAGCTGACTTTAGCCCTGGTTGTTATCTGAATGCAACAGCATTCAAGGTCTTAAGTGAGAACCATCCAGCTGAGCCCAGCCAAACCCCAGAACTGTGAAAAATAAAAATAAATTGTTATCTTAATACACTAAGTTTTTAGGCAAATGTGTTACAAAAGCAATTGACCTGTAGGGTATACTGAGACCCTTAGGGAACCCAGAACAAGTCTAGGCAGTGTGCCAGGTGGTGGGGAGGCTACCAAAAAGGGCTAGATGCAGGTAGAGATAGACATAATTATTAAAGACCAAATGTCATAGGACTTTGGAGGACGGAGATATCGCTCCTGGGGAACAGGTCAAGAAAGTCTTCCTCGGAGAAAATGAGATTGAATGTGAGTCTTGAAACCTGGGTGGAGAATAGGGATGAGAGAGACTATATCTGAAAGAAGTAACCTGGACAAAAACAGCAAAGCAGAAGAACAAAGAGTAGATGAGACGTGTGAGTCGACTTTTCTGAGAACACTCATCTTTCAGGAGGCAATGCAAGGGCGCCCTCTACTGGGCAGCCTCCTTCTCTTTCCTCCATTTTCCTACTTTCTACCCGACCCGAACTGACGTTCACACCTTTTTCGTAGCACCAGGAATAGTTTGGGCTACTCTTAAAAAAAAAAAAAAAATTCTTGTTATGGTTAGAGTAAAGGTAAATGTCTATTTAAAAAAACCTCCCAAAATATGGTGGCTTAAATTATGTGGATGTTTATTTTTCTCTCCTATGTAACAGTTATAAGGTGAGACCTGTTCCTTATGATCATTCAAGGACCCAAGTCCTAAGTCATTGCTCTGCTATCCCCCCAGTCAATGTCATTAATTGTACGCTGGCAACTTGGTCACCACCAGACCCAGCCAGTCTGAAAGAGGGAAGAGAAGTGGAGGGGGCGAGCCTGATGCCCTGGACCTGGAAGAGGCACACATCACTTCCCTCATGTACCTTTGTCAAGAACTCGGTCATATGGCCTCACCTAAGCCCCAGGGAGGTGGGGAAATGTAGCCCAGCTGGACAGCCTAGTAGTTCTATTACTAGTGTGAAAGGGGGGCCTGGGAGCTCCTTGAGGACAGAGACCACATTTTTTTTTTCTGGAACAACTGATTATATAAGAAATATATTTATTATTTTATTTTATTTTTCTGTTTCCTTTTTTTTTTTTAAACAGAGGTACTGGAGATTGAACCCAGGACCTTGTGCATGCTAATCATGTTTTCTACCACTGAGCTATAGCCACCCTCCTATTTTATTTTTTTGATTTACAATGTTGTGTTAATTTCTCCTGTACAGCACAGTGATTCAGTTATACATATAAATATTTCTTTTCATATTCTTTTTCATTATGGGCTATTACAAGGTATTGAATGTAGTTCCCTGTGCTCTACAGTGGGACCTTGTTGTTTATCGATTCTGCACATAGTACTTTAGGAACCACATTTTCTCCATCTCTGGTCCCCAGCACTGAGCCTGCTGCCTGACCCGGGGCAATGTTCAGTCCACGCCTGCTGAATGGATGAAGCTATTGCTGGAGCGTGGGCTGGACGTGATGAAGGTGTAAGCCACTGCGGGGACCCGACCTGAGAAAGAGAGAGGAGAGATGTGGAAAAATTTAATAGGGAAATGCAGAGGGCTTGATGAATCTTGCCAGAACAGAGAGCTTTGAATGTTACGATCTTTTCGTGATCCAAGTTGACAGCTCTTTGGCTCAAGTTGAAAGAAAGTGAACTGAACACCTCACCTCACAGAAATGTACTGAGTGCATTCCAAAGTTAGGAAATTCCTCAATTATTTCAAAATCACTTTAGGCAAGAGCAGAACTCGAGCTTGAAGACTTTCAGGGTTCTTGTTCTGTACTTGCCTCTGCTACTATTAACAGGCTGGAGCACCAAACCTCACATCAGGGCTTCCACCTGGCGGCCCTTCCACACCACGGGCCATCATTCGTGCCCCATCAACACTTTTCCGGAGGGCTGGCAGACCCCCAGAAGTGGACGTGTCTGCTTCCTCACTGATGTCCAGACACAGGCTGCTCTCTAGAAACCAGGCTCTGTGGCTAAGCCCAGTTGGGACACGTCATTCTTCAGCATCAGCTCTAGCTTTGGAATCAGCACAGACAGAGCCTGAATTCGAGCTTTGCCATTTACCGCCGGCTTTGGTCAAGTTACACCACCTGTTTAAATCCCAGCTTCTCTCCCTGCAAAAAGGGGGGCTACATCACTTGGATCTATGAGGATTAAATGAGGTTTGGGGGTAAAGCACTTGGCCCTTAATATGCTCGTAATAAACAACAGCTCTTAAACTGTTAGGACAGCTAGGAGTTCGGGCCTCTGTGGCCTCTCGAGTCAAAGGATATTAACAGCATAATGAAAATAATAGCCAGTTATGGCCATTCACAAAACTCAGTTGTGTAAAATAGAACCTTATTAATTCCTTGAACTGTTCTTATTTTTTTTTTCTTCATTTTTTAATTGAAATATAGTCAGTTTACAATGTGTCAATTTCTGGTGTTCAGCATAATGTTTCAATCATACATATACATACATATGTTCTTTTTCATATTCTTTTTCATTATAAGTTACTACAAGATATTAAATATAATTCCCTGTGCTATACAGAGAAAATTTGTTGTTTATTTATTTTATATATAGTAGCTGGTAATCGCAAATCTCGAATTCCCAATTTATCCCTTCCTATCCCCTTTCCCCCTGGTAACCATAAGTTTGTTTTCTATGTCTGTGAGTCTGTTCCTGTTTTGTAAATAAGTTCATTAAGTTCATTTTTTTTTTTTTTAGATTCCACATATGAGTGATATTATACGGTATTTTTCTTTCTCTTTCTGGCTTACTTCACTTACAATGACGATCTCCATGTCCATCTATGTTGATGCAAATGGTGATATTTTGTTCTTTTTTATGCAAACTGGCCTTATTTTGATGCTGTGACTCTGGCCTGGCCTCTGAGGGACAAGCTGATCCTGGTGGATGCGTCCTAGTCCAGGACTGCTCAGCCAAATTTGGGATGATTATCCAGTTGGAGCTCAGAGATTATTTTCTCTTCCTCTTCACTGCTGCCTGGTCCAGCATAATCTGAGACCTTCTCTCATCACTCACCATGCAGAGGGAGAAACATCCCTTTTTCGGTCTCCTATGTTTCCGGGACCCAGGCTGTTGTCAGCTACTAATGTCCTGTGGTCTCTGGTGTTCTCTCAGAAATGATGGTGTGACAGCTGTGGTCAGTGGCACATCCTGTCCCATCCCACGAAGCCCCACCTCACCCTTCCATCAGTGCTAAGGGTCAGGCCTGTCTCTCTACCTCCTGGGACAGGCCAAGCTCATCCCAGCCAGGCCAGCTTGTATCTCACTACGAGCTCACAGAAGCCTCCACGCCACTCTTGGGCCTGCAAAACACTGGGGTCCATTCACATCTAAATGTGCTGCTTCCCTCAGTGCAAGAACCATCTGGGCAACTGCACCTTGGACACTGAGCCCACAAGCCTTTCCTTCTCTGTGGTCCCCAGGGCAATGCTTCTTCCCCCCTCCCACCCTCCCCACATCAGAATCCCGCTGTGAGGAAAACAGTTCCATCGCTTATCTCCCTTGCTCTTCCTCCATAGCTCTGTCTCCCGTCTCCTTCCTCCTCCAGCACAAAGCTCTTTTTATGGAGGTGGAAGAAATATGTACACACACACACACACACACACACACACACACACACACGGCGGGGAAAACCAGTTCTCCGAGTTTATACAAACTTTCCAGACTGTTTTGTCTCCATCCACTAGAGAATAGTACCTCTTTGAAATGATAAGCTAAGGCGTCCGCCATGCTCGTTGCTCGCAGGCTTGTTGTGGTGGTTACAGGGCGTGAACCTGCTATTTGATGTCTCAGCCGTTAGTCTGCCACAAATGAAGACTTCATGTTTTAGCCTGTCTCGTGAGCTACGTGGGTTTTTCCTGAGTTAACGTAGTTGGAATGAGGTCTACCAGGCTGCTCAGTCCACGGGGCGGGCAGAATCCTCTTCCTCATGTTCCAAATGATGGTATCCCCTTTCAATCTTTTAACTTAATTTTTTAAAATCAAAGTTATACATACATATTATTGTAAAAGTCAAATAATTCCCTACAACATTAGAAAAACAGTCTTCTGGTCCCCAGTCCTGCCCCTACTCCCATTCTCACTTGACTCCTTTAACATGTTTTAAAATATTTTCCTCCATAGTGCTAAGAATGCAATTTTATTGCGGCTTCTTGATTTTTAGGCATTATTTACTGATTGCCAAGTATGGGAGATAAAAGATTTAGCTTTTTTAAAAGACTCTCACACATACTAACTCCCTCTCCTGCCATCAGTATTTAGGATTTATGCTATTTTGATAGTATAAATACTAGTCACAGGTGAGCCCCAAAGTATACTTTAATTGCCTTTGCTTTCTTGAACAACTTTTCATTTTCCTTGGATTTAATAATTGTCCTTTTCCTGCTGTGCTTGATTTTCTAGGTACTTATCTCTAAGTCCGTGTCCTCTTCTTGGAGACTGTTCCCAGGTCCTTCCGTCTCACACCCTCTAGCCCCCTTGGTTGACAGATGCGTCGGGCATCCCTCAGATCTTGGCTCCCCTGGCAGTGTTTCGCAGATGTGACACACAGCTTTTACTGGACTACACTCGGCTGCTTCTCCTCACTCTCTGCTCAGTCCTTTTCTGTAGCTTCTCTTCCCCTCTGGTCCCTTATGGTGATGCACTCAGCATCATCTCACCTCTCTTTTCCCCTCGCTCTACACATGCTTCCCTGATTCATTCCAGACTAACCACCCTGGCCTCTCCTGCCACCTCTGGATGGATGGCCATATCTCTAGCTCAGTTTTTCAGCTGAGCTCAGACCGACATTTCCATCTGCTGGTGGGACATTTCTGCCAGGACGTTCCACAGGAACCTCTAACTCGGCGTGTCCCAAACCAAAATCACTATGTCACAACCTGAAATTGTTCCAAGTGCTTTTTGCTGTCTGTGAAACTTTGGGAAAGTTACTGCATTCTCATGGGATGCTACTGAATAATAAAATGGGATGATAATGGATTCCTTATAGGATTAAATGATCTCATGAATCGCGATGTGTGTCAAGCACGCATCAGAGTGCCTTGCCATGCTGTCTGTGCTCAATAAATGGCCCTGATCATTAGTGGGAGCAGGAGGAAAGGATGGTAAGGGAGGTTAGCATTAATATTATCCTCTGTCCACAGTGGCATCACCATCACCTGTTCCCAAATGCAAACCCTTGGGATTCATCCTTGGCCTCTGCTTCCTCCCCACAACCTTACTCACTATCATCAAGCCTACAGATCTTATTCCATAAATATCTCTCGCATCAGGCCCCCTGGTCCCATCCTCACTGTCCTGCTCTGTTCAGGCCCAGCCCTCTCTCACTTAGTGTATGTGGAAGGCCTGCTGCCTGGTTCCCCAGCCTCTGATCTTACATTTCACTTCTAGCCCATCCTCTAAATTTTCACCAGAATGAACCACATGACATGCTTGTCTGACTGTCCTGTCTCTCTAGGCGTATTTCAGTAATAATGATAATTGTGGCACAGAGGGCAGAAAGCTAATATTTAAGATCATAACAGACTGCAGCTGCATCTCCCCCCCAGGGCGTGCATTCCTCCTGAGCACAAGGCTCTTTGTTTGACAAAACACCTGGGTGGATGCATAAGGTGAACAACTGAGAATCTAAAACAGAGAGACAGTTAAACTCCTCTACAAAGGAAATAAGCCAAAATCTGGGGAAGTTAGAGGACATCTCGAACGGGAAAGCCTTGGAGGGGGTACCATCTAGCCAGTGGGTGACTGGTGAGAATTGGGCCACGGTGGGAGAGAGACTCACATAAAGATCAGAGGTGTCTCAAGACTTGGACCATTCTGTGCTGGTCTAAAACCCCTCTCATTCTGCCCTCAACCCCACTGCCTTTTACCCCATATCTTTAATAAAGTTTATTACGTAAACACTGCCCTCCACGATCCTGCAAATGGAGGAAAGGGCTTGGTTCTGTCTGGATCTGCTCGGACAACTGAGAGCAGGGGTGGAGTGTGCCCCTGGTGACACTGGGGATTCTGAGTAGGACGAAATCAGAGCCTGCAGATCCTAGGAACACAAGGGCAATCTTTGTAGGGGTGTGTGAACCTGAGTAGAAGCAAAGGTGGGGTTCCAATCAATTATGTTTAAATCTCGAAGAGTGTCGCCAGCTTCCCTCCAGTGGGATCATCACTAGGACGATGATTTCACAGCCATGTTTCCTATGGACCAGGCAACCGGTTGAGTGCTTTGCATGCACAGCCTCGTGTGCTCCTCTCCTAATCCCTGCTGCAGAACGGGTGTTACTGCGAGGAAGGTATAGCTCAGCAGTAGAGCGCGTGCTTAGCCTACCTGAGGTGCTGGGTTCAATCCCCAGTATCTCCATTAATAAATAAATCTAATCACACACACCCCCAAATAAATATATTAGAATTGGTGTTATTGACTCCATTTATAAAGGACCTATAACTTGCCTGGGGTCACAGAGCTGGAGAGGGTCAGGGAGTTGGGGTCAGAGCCCAGATCTATCTCATTGTTATTCAGTGTTTTCTCCTTACTGTTGGATAAACTCTCAGACCCTCCCATGGGTCCCAATCTTCTAACTGTGGTCAAATAAAAAGGCAGATTCAATTTCAGTTCTGAATAAAAAAATCGAGTCTGCGCATATCATTTTGCAAATTGCAAGAGGTTGCTCCAAGGAAGCACAGTGACCCCATCAAGGGGACCCAGTGGATTAGAACAAAGTTTCTTTCGATCTAAGCCCAGTGCGTCTTCCACTATACCAGTTTCCCAAACGTGGTCTACAGAATTGGTGATGCCACTAGGTGCACTGTGAGAAAGCATCATGCAGTTAATCAGTACGGAAGTTATTGAGTAAAGTTTACCAGGACTTCTCCGAGCAAAGCAATGTACCTTTGCTTCTCCAAAAGCAGGCATTGGCATGCCATGTTTCCTAAACTTATAAAGTTTGGTGGAGCAACTGTAAGCCTCTTATCGAGCCATTGTATCATAGAACAGAGTTTGGAACTCTGACTTTCCTCGGACAAGCACTTACCTGGAGGAAATGCAGACATTGCGTTAAGCACGGGTTTTAAGTAGTGCAAACTGACCACCGACAAAGATGATATTTTCTCCAGGGAGAATGAGGAACCCCAGTCCTGCAGGGTCTCATGTATTTCCCGATAGAATTGGGTGGTGACAGACACTGAAGAGAAGGGATCCTACTGAGTAAGGGAAGGAACTCCATGGGCTTTGGAGAAAGGACAGAATCTGTGTAGAATGAGACCAGGTCTAAAAAACTCACACCTGTCAGGTAAGGACTACTCCGCAGGACTCAAACTGCAAGGATGACATACAGCTTTATTTTTCTCAGTCAAACCTTGCTCTGAGACCCACTCATAATGGTCAGCAAAAAGTCCTGTACCAGTCACTTTTGGTGACTCTTACCCCTTTCCTCAGGTCACACCAGAAGCCCAAGCTTGTCTAGTCCAGAACAATGGGGAAAGATGAGCTTCTGGTCATAGAAGACCCGTGGGAGGGTTTTCAGTGTTACTCCTGCCATGCAGATTTGGACCAGCACTGATGCTCCAGGGAGAACTCTGAAATGGCCCTCCCAGGGCCATCATCACAGACAGGGCTCAGTTACGGGGACCCTGTGGCAACTAGAGCCACCAGGCAGTGTCCACAGACAACCAGCCTCCTCACAAAACCTGAGACTCTCCCCATTTCCAGCCACAGTGAGGTTTTCTCAGCAACTGGTTACATCCCTCATTCCCTGGAAGTCCTAACCCAGCCCCCACCTCCACTCCCAATTCATCCAATTTAGCTTCTGTAACCAAGCTCCTGATAACACAGGGCTGGTATCTCTTCTGGGGTTCAGGTGAGCCAGGCTGACCTTAGGCATTAAAAATACCAGGAACTTAAAGATCCTCTCAAAAAGGGAGGGGAAAAAATGACTTTTCTTTCTTTGGCTGATGAATCCATAGCAGGTACACCTAACAGCATCATTCAAAGAAGGAGAGGGAGGAGGAGGAGGTGGGAGGGGCGGGGAGAGGAGGAGGAGAGGCAGGAGAAGAAGAAATTTTTCAAGAATGCATTATTGGGAAGCATAGGGCTTAGTGGTAGAGTGCATGTTTAGCATGCACGGGGCCCTGGGTTAATTCCCCAGTACCTCCATTTAAATAAATAAACAAATAAACAAACCTAATAACCTACCCACCTCCAGAAAAAAAATGTTTAAAAAATCTTTTAAAAAAGGGGGAAGGGTGGAGCTCAGTGGGGAAGGTTTAGCTTAGTGGTAGAGTGCATGCTTAGCATGTGCAAAGTCCTGGGTTCAATCCCCAGTACCTCCATCACGTACATACATACATACATACACCTGCATCCTCAAGGACCAACATGGGTTCAGGAGCCCATGGAGGAGGAGGCAGTCAAGAGTCAGGAAGTATCTGAGGAAAACCAATACCTAAGAGAGAGCAGCAAACTTGACAAGAAAGACTGATGACTGAGGAAAGAATGAGAACAAAGACCAGAGTTTAAATGCACGTGAGCAGTTGCTTCAGAATGCACTTGGGCTCCTGATCAAACTACCTGAAATCGATTCCCAGCTCTACCACCTTCTAGATGTATGGATGGAATTGGGCCAAGAATGTGCCTCGATTTCCTAATCTATAAAGTGTGGATTTAAATAATCCCAATATGGTAGGATTATTGTGCAGATTAAATAAAATAATCCATGTATAAACACTTACCTTGATTAAGTAGCCAATAATAAGTGCTCAGTGAATGTTAGATACTTTATTATTATTATTAAAAAAAAAAAAACAAGAACTGGCTGTGGTAGAAAAGTGACCGTTTGAGAATCTGTAAATTAAAATCAAATCTATAGCATTTTTTTAAAATGAAAAGGATGAAATGAACAGTATGACAGACACAGATAAAAAGGGAATTAGGACTGACATCTGGCCAGTGTACCTCAGAGGGGAGGGGTGGCAGGCCAGGGGCCCAGCCTTTAACTGGCCTTCCCTTCTTCCCCTCCAGGGAGGCAGAGCTCTGGCTGGCATGCCTGGGAGTGGGGAGTCGGGGTGGAGATTGGTGTGTCTGGGGCTAACTTTTGGCAAGCAGGACCAAGAGTGTGCTTACCTGTGGAAGGACTGAACAGATAAGCAGATATACCGAGGGTGGTGGGAGCCAGGTTTCTGTCTGTCGGAGGAAGGAGTCACAAACAGGGAATGAGGAAGAAATGGTGTGAGAATGAAATCAGAGGTGTTGACGAAAAGTCATAGATTTCATAGATCCGTGGGGGGGGGGGCACATATACACACAGGAATGTACATACATAAATATGTACATTTCCTTGCTCTGTCTCCTCAGAGGGCCTAGACCCAATTATACCCCAGTAGCAATAAGTATACTTGAGCTCCCAAATCTTGATCTCTGAATACCACTCTCTCCTAAAAGGAACTGGGGCTCCTAAGAGAAATGGGCTGATTTCAGAGCTGGGACAGAAAAGTACAAGAGGAGACAAGAATATTTTGTTGTCCCATAAAGTAAGAAAATGCTCAACCAATGCTAGAGACATACCAAAAGACATAGGGACCAAGTGAAGGGGCTCCCACTGGCCAAATCTCAAATATCCCCAAATATATTTTGAGGCTGAAAATATATGATAGTATGAGATTATAATCATTGAATAAAATAAGAATTCATGAATCCATACAGATATAAATAAATTATAAAAATAAATAGGAGAAAAAGGAAAGGTCTCCCTTTTGGTTGAATGCCAACTGAATATGGAACGAATAATAAAGTTAGAAAATCATCAACGGGTGATCAAACTAGTGGATAAAAGTTTGATGAAGAACCGGAGATTTACATCATCTCAAAATATCTCTACCCAAATTTCTTACTAATTGCAAGGGGAAAAACAGCAATTTTACAAAAAGAAATGCATCAGACAGCACAGTAATCAGGTGATCAAGATTAATAACATCAGTTTGGGCCAAACCAACATCATTTGCCTTCTGATATAATGCATTGAGAAAAATATATGGTTTCTGTGATGTTCTTGCCCAAAATGTGTAAACCTGAATCTAATCATGAGGAAACATCAGGCAACACCAGTTGGGTAACATTCTACAAAATACAAGAACAGACAAAAGAAAGGTTGAGGAACTTTTCAGATTAAGGAAACTAAAAGGACATGAGAGAAAAATGCAATGTGTGAATCTGGATTGGATCCCAGAGCAGGAAAAAACAGTTACAAAGACTTTGAGACACTTGATGAAATTTGAATATGGACCATGGGTTAGAAAATAGTATTGTAATCAGAGTTAAATTCTGTATTTTGAAAATTGTACTATGTTTATGAAAGAGAATGTCCTTGTTAGGAAATGCACCACGAAGTGCTTAGGGGTAAAGGGGTATAATGTCTCCAACCTATTCTCAAAGGGTTCAGAAAAAAAAGATGGGTATTTATCTATCGAACTGTCTAGGGATGATAAGGGAAATGGAGCTGAGAATTTCCTGGAATTTTTAAAAGACACCAGATCCAGGAATCTCAATAAATTTCAAGCAAAGTAAATGCAAAGATAGCCACATTTACATACACCCTAGTGAAACTGTGGAACACCACTGGAAGAGATCTCTTTAAATAGCCATAAAGGAAAGACAGATAATGAGTCAAAGTGGCAGTTAAGAGTTACAACTGACTTTTCAAAAGCAACAATGGAAACCAGAAGACAAGTAACGAAGAGTATGTTCAGAATACAGGAGATCTCTTAGGATGTCCCTTAGTTTACTATGTTCTGTGATTAGGGTCAATGACAATGACTATGACAATCCAATCTGTTGTTGGAGAAGAGGTTTTTGCCTCGCTCAGGAAAGAATTCAAGAGCAAGGCATGGTAAAGGGAAAGCAAGACTATTTAGAGAGAAACACACTCCATAGACAGAGTGGAGTCTGTCTCACTCAGAAGGGAAAACAGCTTAGGAGATACATATTCCATAAACAGAATGTGGGCCGTCTCAAAAGGTGAGAGGGAGAGAAGCCGAGAGGTGTTGGGTGTTCGGTTAAAAGTAAAAGTAGTAGATTTAGGTTTTATGGGCTGGGTAACTTTTATATGCTAGTGAGTAGGAGGATTATTCCAACCACTTTGGGGAAGGGGCAGGGATTTACAGGAATCGGGCCGTGCCCACTTTTGGACCTTTATGGTCAGCCTAGGAATTATCATGGCTCTGTGGCTGTGCCATGAGGCTCATGGTCTACTGGAAGTTGAATCTTCCGCCCTCTTGGTTCTATTCAGTTTGTCCTGTCCTCAGTTGCTGTGTCACTCCTTCAGTGGTTGTGCTCAGCCCCCTTTCATCCTGTCTCAAATCCAGGCAAGATTAGTAATGGCCAGACCGTTTAGGAATGCAGGTTTGGGTCATCCTACCAGATGAAGAACCAAAAACCAGCTGAGGTGCTCACTGAAGGCAAATGGAATACAGAATGGGTAGGAGAAAAAGGTAGTTATAACTACCAGCTACAATCATGTGACCAGCTATAGCAATAAGGAGTGTAATTTTAATAAATTTTGTCATATTTATTTCTTCCATTTGGGAACTATTTGTCCCAAACACACTTTATTATGAATAAAAATTTATTTTGTTATGAATGTTTGAGTATACACATATATTAAGCAAATATCTTTGATTTCTTTCCATTCTTATTCCTTCGTCATGTAACATAAGATGTATTGACTTTATATCAGTTTATTAATTTCACATCAGAGTATGTAAGTTGCATGATATCAGGAGAAGAATAAACATCACTCAAGGATTTTCCCTCCTCTTCTGGGGAAGAAATTAGCGTGTTTTCAGGTGCACACAGGATAGTTGTATCATGCTGGCAGAGTTATGATCTTATTATTGTTTTACTTAGAGATTAAGTATAGTTTCAGGAGATGAGAATGGGTGCCAAGTTTACAAGAGGTGGACTTGTGATGGTCAATTTTATGTGTCCACTTGACTGGGATACAGGAGGCTCAGATAGCTGGCAACATATTATTTCTGGATATATCTGTGAGGGTGTCTCTGGAAGAGATTAGCATTTGAATCAGTGGACTGAGTAGAGATCACCTTCACCAATGAGGGTGGGCCTCATCTGATCCAAGGACGACTTGAAAAGAACAAAAATGTAGAAGAGAACTCGAATTCCTTCTCTGCTTGAACTGAGACATCTATCTTCTGCCCTCTGAATTCAGCACTCCTGGTTGTCAGGCCTTTGGCTAGGATTTAAATTACACCATTGCCCCCAACCCCTTCTGCACCCTTTGGATTCAGACTGAATTACACTGCAGGCTTTTCTGGTTCTCCAGCTTGCAGACAGCAAATCCTGGGACTTCTTGACCTCCATAATCATGTGAGCCAAGTCCCATAGTAAATCTCTTATCTCCCCTCTCTCCCTCTTTATATATAGATAGATAGATTATTATATATGTCTATATAATAATATAGTATGTTATTATATACCATATAATAATTCTATATAATAATATATTTTCTAAATAGTATAACATATAATACATATAATAAATAAGTAAAATATGTATATTTATTTACTTACTAAATATATATATTTACTTATTTATTTATGTTTATATCCTATTGACTGTTTCTCTGGAGAACCCTGACTAATACCTGAATAATACAATTGGTTACAACAACTAAGAGTGGAATAGTCAATAAATGCAATAAATAGTGTTTGAGAGAAATGGCTCCCCATATGAAAAAATAAAATAAAATAGTGTCCTATGCTATATAAACATAAATTCCAGACGAATTAGGGAGCTATTTTTTTAAGGTACAAAGGTATTAGGAAAACACAAAAACTATTAATTGTGGAGTTTTTCTTAAGCAAGACCCAAAACGCAGAAGCCATAAAGGAATCGACTGTCAGATTTATCTAAAGTAAAAATCCAAAATTTAAATTAAGTAAAGGACATCACAAGTAAGGTTAAATGACAAGCGTTACAGCAAAAGAAAATAACTGCAAATCAAGAAAAAGGACAAACCACCCACTAGAAAAACAGGCAAAAGCTGTAAATTAAGTGGGCAGTTAATACCCACCAGAAGATGCTCAATCTCCCTCGTGTCGACTAAAATAAATGCGCAGCCTAAAAGTTGAGAGTTATGTTTTATTTGGTGGAAGAACTTGAGCCGGGATGACAGCCTCTCAGATGGCTCTGAGGGACTGCTCCAAAGAGATAGGGGAGGAGCTAGGATATATAGGAGCTTTACAACAAAGACCAGGTAGTTGGAACAATAAAAGATTGCTTGTTATCTAAAGAAAATCAGGCATCTCAAGTTTAAGAATTTAGTGCTTTTCTATGTATGGGAGGCAGCAAACACTTGGGCTCACTGAATTCATTCCTTTGACAAGCACCTAGCTATCTAGGGCCAGTATCCTGTCCTTTTTTATTCTGAGTCCCCTCAGAGTGCACCACTGTGAGTGGCTGCAGAGGCCGGGCTGCAGGCTTGTCTTCACTGGGGGTGGGCGTAGCGGCTGATGACTTGATAGTTTCAGCATTCTTTGTTTACTGATATGGTTTGCAGTATTTTTCATTCACACTAGTAATCAGAGAAATGCAGATTAAACAAGTTATTTTTCTTTCCCCAGACTGTCGAAAGCAAAATGAAAACCAGTGATACATTACCTTGTCTTTCATACATACCACTGGTGGAAGCCTACATTGGTAAAAATCTTTCAGAGGGCAATTCAGTGGAATCTACCAACATTAAAGGATAACTCCCTTCGACTCTTCTGAGAATCTACCCTTCTCAATATCTACATATGTGCACAAAGATGCAGGGGCAAGGATGTATGGTCCATCACTAGCACCATGAAATGCAAGCATCCTCGAGACCTCAACTTATTTTGTTCAGGGAAAAAAGCAAGTCATGTCAACTATTACCTTTGGTACGATCCCATTTCTGAAAAACTGAAAGAAACCACATACACATATAGAGTTGCCTGTCTAAGTACATATATATGTAGGTAAATTTTCAGACAAAGGGCTCTAAAAACACACACCAAACTGGGAGGTGGTGGAGACAGATGACGGCTTATGTCAAGAGGGATATTCATGTTTTCCTCTGTGTACTTCCGAGCCACTGGACTCTTTCACAACACAATGGGTTAATATACTTATTACTTGTGGAGGGAGAAGGTTTAAAAAGTAAACTGCTCACAGAAGCGTTCCCAACTGCTGCTTGCAAAGGAAGGAGCTATTTTCAGAACTTAGAGCCAGTCCCCTTGTTTTAGATCCCTGCCCCAGCTGAGTGAGCGCAGTCCAGGTGGGGGAGCTGTTCTCAGGGCTCCGTGTGTTGGCGTCTATCCTTGTGGACACGAGCTGGGACTCTAAGTGGACATCAGTCTACGCATGATCACCCCAGTCATTTCTGTTAACCCGGAGGCCCCACCGCTTCCCGCCCGACCCGGGCTGGCTCAGCGCTGCCACCCATCCACCCTGCTGCATCTCAAGCCCACGGCTGGCCTTTTTCAGGAGCAGTGAAACAAGTCTTGGGCAGATAGTATTTTCTGGGGCTTCTCAAACTTGTCTCCCAGAGGAGAATAAGGTTGACCACAGTGACAAGCAAAATCAAGAGCGGGGCAGTGGGTAGAGTAGGACCATATCTGTTGCCTTGGTTTCCTCCAGGCAAAGAAACCTCAGGAGGCTGGAGTCAGGGCTTCCCAGCATTTTCACACTGAGGCTTACTCTGAAATTTCAAAAATTACTACCCATACCCTGATAAGGGAGGGAGAGGGGACTCCTTCAGAGATGGGTTAGGGGTTGTAGGAAGACTTTTGTGTGAGACCAAGTACCCCACAGAGACAAGAGAGACTGGGAACTGGTTCCTCCTCTGGGGAGTTAAAGTGTTGGGAAGTCACAATTTTAATCTTATTCAGAAGTTAATGTTTGAGTATAGATTTGAAGAAGGGAAAGATGAAGCCATGTGGATGACATGAGGAAGAGCATTCCAGCACGAGGAAGAGTACAGGGAAAGGCCCTGAGGTAGGATTGTGTCTGATGTGCAAGGAAGCCATCGTGACTGGAGCTAAGTGAGTAGGGGGAGAGTAGAAGGAGGTAAGATCAGAAGGGTAGGGAGGAAGGCAGAGTGAGAACTGCCTTTACAACTTGCAAGGACTTGGCCTTTTGTTCTAGATGAATTAGGGAGCCATTGGCAGTCTAAGAGCCAGGGAGTGACATAATCTGGCTAAGGTTTATCAGGATGGCTCTGGCTCCTGTGTTGAGAACAAGCTAAAGGAATAAAGGGAAAGCAGAGAGGCAGTGGGGCGGCAACTAAAGTAGTCCAGAAGAGAGTGTTAAGAGCTGAGATTTTCTTGACAGAGTGGTCAGCATCACCTGGAGGGCCTGTGATACACTTTGGGGGACAGGGACTCCTTAGAACAAGTGATGAAATGTACATGTCACTTCTCTGTGTGTAGCAGTCCACTTCGCAGAGTCTGGGGTGGAGCCTAGGAACTTGCATTTCCACACGTTCCCAGGTGATACTACTACTGGTCTGGGAACCACACTTTCACAGCCACTAACTTTTTCTTCATAGCACTGATGAAAATGTGCAATAAATATTTGCCGTACCTCCTCAAGGAAGCTCCTTATTCACCCCTGTTTCCCAGTGACAAGTGTGATGTCTGGCATTAATGTCTCGAGCTTGACTCTGGGCCAGGCATGATGCTAAACTGGATGAATTTCTTGAGGATCCCTGGTTTGAACGGTTTAGAAGTAACTGGTGAGGAAACTTTCCAGGAAGTGGTCATTAGAGGGAAGGGATTAACTATAATAATAATAACAATGGGTGTGACAGCCACCCACTCCAGTGTCTGCCTAGGTGTTTTACTCACATCTTCTCCAGTTAAATCCTGTAAAAGCCCTGTGGGTCTGGCATTATCACCCCTGTTTTATGAATGAGGAAACCAGAGGCTCAGAGAGTTTAAGTAATTTTCCCAAGGTCACACCACTAAAAAGTACCAGAACCCAGCCAGGCCTGACTGACAAACAGCTCTGAGCTGTTTATATCACAGACTACCTCAAGAAGTCACTGATAAGAGGAGATTGCCTTGAAGACAGGAGCTTCCTTACTTGGTGACTGTGAGTCATTTTCAAACATGCAGGGATATGCCATCCTTTAAACAAACAAACAAACAAACCACTTCCTGTCTGAATTGAGAGCCTGTTCACACAGCTTCCCAGCCCCAAGCCCTTCTTGACAGAATTCTGGTCCCCCAATAGGTAGCAGTGTTTGCCCCCAAAGAAGTATTTTTGCTGACCTTTGTGATTTTATCATTCTCTGGTGGAGCACTCTTCCTCAGCCCTCATCCTCTTCCCAGCTTCCTTTTGTAGAATCATGGGCACAGTATTCTGTGCTGGGGAGCTGAGGCTTTAAGTTTGAGGCTGGTTTATCTCTAAATGGAATCCATCCCTTGCTAAAGAAGGAGAGAAATCAAGTTCCAGGACTTCCCGTCTCATAAGCCCCTCTCTTTTTCACGACTCTCCCCACAGGATAAAAATAGCAGCCTCCCAGGGCCTCACTGCTGGTGCAGCAATTGTGCACTGAAGCTGGGCCTGGCCGGGGGCAGCTGCTCCCAGAGGCGCGGGCCTGATGCGAGGTATAGGGGCAGAGCAGGGTCCTGCCCACAGGGGCGAGGTGACCCGGGCCTGGCCGGACGCTTGGGAGCCTGCGCAGAGAGAAAGGGACCCTGGAGCAGGCTTAACCGCGGCAGTGGGTTGCTCACATAAATACATCACGAGGTGAACGGGCTCTCTGAGTTGCCTTTAAAACAGACGAGGTGTATTCGTGATTCTTAACCTCTTTGAGGGACAGGGACTCCTAGAACAAATAATAAGTACATACCACTTCTCTGTGTGTGCTCAAGCCTGCACACAGCACAGGCTGCGAGACACACACTTTTGTACACAGTTTCATACGGGGTAGGGGGAACTGTCAAAGCCTGCATGGACCACGGGGTAACAACTTCAAATACAGGTTGATTATACAGACGCCGAACGATTATTAAAAATAAAAATGTGTAACGTGTAAGAATAAGATTACTAAAGTTTGCTGAGTAAGATCTTCTTGGAAGATAAATGTATATAGTATGTATAAGTGCGAAAACAGACAGAGAAATGTTAATGTTGACCTCTGTTGGCAGGATAGAAGGTGATTTCTATTTTTCTCTATTTTCTCTCCAAACAAAAAGCCTGTTTCTCTTTGCAATCAGAGCAGCCGTATCCAGGCATTTCCCTGGGTCTGCTCAGCTGTAGGAGGGGCGCGGTCGTGCATGGACCCTCCGTCCCGGGAGTGTGTGTATGTGTTACAGACAATAGACGAGCAAATATCAGGCTAGTGACAACGTGGGGTGGGGACACTATCCTTAAGAGGGTGACCTGAGACCCCCTCGCCCGCGGAGGAACTGGAAAATCAAAGCGCCGGAGCGGAGCGGGCGGTGCGTGCGCGCGCGCTCTCGGGGCGGCAGCGGCGCGCACGGGCGCGCCTCCGCGGCCCGCCCCCCGCAGCGGACGATGCCGCCGAGGAGGCGGCGGCGGCGGCGGCGCGCTCCGGTGGTGTGAAGCGGCGGCCGGCTGCCACGGGCCGGCGGCGCGATGAGCTGGGCGGCCGCCCCCGGCTCGGGGCTGTGAGGGGCTCGGGGCCGGGGGTGGGCGGCGGCGGCGCGGCGGGCGGCCCACGCTCCTCCTCGGCGGCGGCGGCGGCGGTGGCCATGCGCGGGACGGCGCGGCCGGGGCCGCCGGGCCGGAGCCGCCTCCCGGGGGCCCGCGGCCTGAGGGCCCCGCCGCCGCCGCTGCTGCTGCTGCTCCTGCTCGCGCTGCTGCCCGCGCCCGGCGCCGCCGCCGCCGCCCCGGCCCCGCGGCCCCCGGCGCTGCCGCCCACGGCCGCGGGGCCCAGCGTGAGCCTCTACCTGAGCGAGGACGAGGTGCGCCGGCTCATCGGTGAGTGGGGCCCCTCCGCCTGGGCGGGCAGGTCGGGCCGGGCCCCGGTGCTTCCGGCCGCCGACGGCCCAGTCCTCGTGCGTTGGGCCGCGGGCGGGTCGGCTCCCGGTGCGCGGGGTCGCCTCCGGGCCCCGGCCTCTGCCTGCCTTGCTGGCCGGGAGGTGTGGTCCCTGCCGGGCCCCCACCCAGGCCAGCCTTCTGGCCTCCCCCCGCCCCCTCCTCCGCCCCGCGCCGCGAAAAGACCCGGGGACCCCTCGGCCGCGGTGGATCCAACCCCATTCCATCCTCCTTACAGCCTCTTCAGCCTTTCGCCTTATTCCCTCTTCCTTCCTGCCGCTCCGAGTTTCTTTGACCATTTCTGTGCGTGTCACTCTAGAGCCCTGGATTTTCGGTATCTCGAAATCCACGTTTTATTTTGGTTAAACCCGCAAACCCCGGGCTGTGGTTTTGATGCCCTAGTAGAGGCCACACTACTGTGCTCATACTTTCCAGTTATCATAGTTGTTTTTTTTTTTTTTAAACTGAGAGAGATTGGTTATAAGAGCACTACATTTTTCTGGCAGTCTCCAAATCTTGGGACCAATAAGCATATTTTACAATCGTAAATGAATCTCCAGGGAGCAGACCTTTTAGCTTCTTCAGTACCTTTTTGGTTTTTGTCTTGGATATGTTGGAGTTCGGACTGATCCTGTATTTCTGGGCCACTCTCCTACTTTGAATACCTTGTGGGGGAAGGAGAACTTGGCTTTGGGTCAGTTGGTGGTTCTGTAGTACCTAATTAGCTTTGTCATTTGGGTAATTAATTTGAAAAATAATAGTGTTCCCGTTTGGACTTTGGATTCTGAAAATGACTCCTAAGAGAAAGGTCTAATAGAAATGGCACCAAATGGAAGGCTTTGGTAGTTGCAGATAGCTAGACATTCAGTTTCTTTTGTGTTATTATGGGCCCAAAAAACCACATTTTTTTCATCTTTATTTCTCCTCCGATTTGTGATACATCTGAGTGTTTGAAGGAAAAAAATTATTCTTTTAAGCATCCATTATCTGTTACTTCATTTTATGTTTTTAACTTATAAGACTTTCTTGAGGTCTCTTGAGGTCAACTCAGTGCTGAAATGAAATTGCTTTTAGCAGACTGTTCAGACATTGTTACATGGATTTGTAGTCTTTAACCAAAGAAGGATGCTGTGTTTTTGTTAATGTCCTGCCTTTCTAAATCCTCTTTTAGTCTAGCTGAATTAGCTGAATTAAGTTTTGCTGAATTAAAATTGCAAATTGGATTAGTACTTGTAAAAAGACTGAGTTTAGGAAAAATAATGAATGCTTATAGACTTATATCACATAAGTTAAAAAAAACTAATGTATTATGCGTGGTTTTGTAAATGTTTTTTGGTTAAAAGCCTGCATATAATTTGTGACTTTGTTTACATGTAAGAAACCAACTGGGTAGGGGTAGGGGACAGGGGACACCCAGAGGTTGACATTGATTGAATGCCTGCCATATACCTGCCCCTACATGTTTTATATACATCACTGCCTCTGATTTTCTTTTGTCCCAATGAAGTAGACATCATTATTCCTGTTTTAGAGACGAGAAAAGCAAGACTTTAAGTCACTTGCTCAAGGTCACAAAGTTTATAATCTTAAAAAAAAAAATCAAACATAGTGTTGACATAGGCCATAAAATTTTATTAAATGAAATGAAAATTGTTTATATAGAAGTTTGATTATGGCATGATGAAAAAGGAATCATAGTTCATTAGTACTTGAAATGATGTATTTATTTGTTTCCTGATTGATGAGCATCCAGTTTATGCCCAGAAATGAGCTATTGGGAAGAGAGGTGGGAGGGTTGCCTTGCTGCTCAACCTCTGTCTACCTCTGGGGCTGGAGGGACCAACAACAATTATTTTCTCTAATGCATGTAGAGTTGATCTGTTACAGTGGGTCTCTTGCCTCTCCACCCTGCCGGATTCAAGTCTTTCCTTCCATCCTTTTCCATTTGCCTCAGGTGTTCTAACTTTGTAGTATTTATTCCTTAGCCACTCCTGACTGGGGAAGAGCAAGTGGGTAGAGCTGAGATGTATTCCAGGCATACTGAGTCCTTAGAATGCAGTTTCCCACAGAAACTCTTACGGTGTTTAAGACTACTTGAAATACTTTATACCATGTTTCTGTATCCTTATGAATTAAATGCCTTCTGAACTTGGGAAGATTTATAATATTTCTAAGACAATGAATTTGGAATTCCAAGTAAGCAACTTACAAATGAAGTTGTTGGTGACAACTTTATAAATCGAACTAATTGTTCTTGACTTGAGAATAAGTGGTTGTTTTAATCCAGTTGATACATGCATATAGGTTTTAAAAAAAAGTGCAAAAAGACTTAACAGTGGTCTCCTGTCTTTGGCCTTTTTATCCTCCAGGCCCTGCTTTCCAGTGGAAGCTACTATCTCAAACAGTCCCCCCCCCCCCCAATCTGTTTTCATATTTGAAATCAATGTAGAATAAGCATTTGACTTCTTAGTATCATAACTGTGTACTTGCCCTCTTCTCACCTTCAGGCCCCTCAATACAGATACATAATTTTTGGTAAAACCAGCAGTCCATATTTACATTATTGTGTGTGTGTGTGTGTGTGTGTATTACATTTTATTACGTCTTACGTTTATATACATATACATGCACTTACATACATAAACTCACTTCTGAGTTAAATAGTGACCCATGGTAGTGTTTTCTTTTCGTATACGGTTTTGTTTTTCCTGGAGCAAATAATTGCCTTTTAAACTTTTTGATTACTTTTTATGTTTCTGTGGCTATGTTCTCTTGAATACTCCAAGAAATATGTTAAATGCCTTTTGATTTGTTTTTTCCAGGTAACACATCGCATCATCTATCAGTTGACTTTATTTCCTCTTAGAGACTCCCTGCTTTGAAGCCTTCCATCCTCTTCCAATCTGGACAGTAGGATTGTTTTTCCTGCATCTCCTGTTCCCTTCTGTCCTGTTTTAGAGCCTCTGTTTCCTCCATGTCTTCCTTTTTCTTGGTTTGCCTCGTACTGCTAAAGTGTATCCTCAGTAGCTTCCCTTAAAGGGTTGCGTGGAGGTCAGTTATTTGAGGCCTTGCATGTCTGAAGGTGTCTGTCCTGTCCTCATGCTTTATAGATGACATGGCTGAAATTAGAATATTAGATTGAAAATAATTTTTTTTTGCAATTTTGATGGCATTTTTATATTCTTTTCTGGCATTTAGGATTTTTAATGAAAAATCCAAAGCCACTCTGATCCCTTTTTCTTTTCTTTTCTTTTTTTTAAAAGCTCAGAGTCTTTTTCTTAAAAAAAATTCTGTAATTTCGTAAGCTTTTGTGTGGGTCCTTCCTTCTGTCTGTGTGTCGTTCCTCTTTTGGTGAGCCCTATCAGTCTAGAGACTCATATCCTTCAGTTTTCAAAAATGTCTCTTACTTTTTTGATAATTTCCTACCCTTCATTTTTTGTTTTTTCTACCTGAAATGTCTATTGGTTTGGTTATTGAATCTCCTGGAATTGCTCTTCAGATATTCTTCACTTATGTTACCTCTTGTATCTCTGTATTTGGAGGTGGAAAGAGGGGGAGAATTCCTCAATTTTGCCTTCCAGGCTTTTACTTTTAAAATTTTAATGATGATGATTTAAAATTTTAGAACTCTTTTTGTTCTCTGTTTCCGTTTCCGTTTCATTTCATTTTTTTCTTTCCATTTTATTTTAATTTTATGGATGTATTATCTTATCTTTGAGGCATGCATATGTTGTTTTTAACTTTTTCTATATGTTTACTATTTTTAAAACATTTCTGCTTCCTCCAGTGTGCCTTTTCATTTCAGGGTTCTTTTTATGTTTATTCATATTGCAAATATCTGTTGATCCTTGGCTGTCTGTAATTAAGAGCCAGGTACTGAAAAGTTGATTAGCAGAGAGGGAGCATGTGCATGTGTGTGCAGTCCAGTGACTTAACTTGGAGTGTGGGTGGATTTTTCATTGGTATCCCCGCCACGCGCACACACACACACACATACACATCAGCACCTTCACATTTTCTTGGGGACTGGTCAGTGTCTGCAAAGAAGACACCTCCAGCCTGCTGCCTCTGATGTGCTTGGTGATACACCAGCTGTCTGGATTTGGGTTACGTGGTTGGGGAGCGATGGAGGGTGCTGCTGTTCAGGCTGTAGACTTTGACTTTTCCTGTTTACAGCTCTCCTGCCTCTGTGGTTCAGTTTCTTCAGAAAAAACTTTGGGTCCCCAGCTGGACCTGGCGGTCTGACAGCTTTGAATACCCCCATCAGAGGCTCCTCATTTGACAGGTCTGAGTCTCAGGCTGGCCTTTGGTGGCCCTTGGTGCACCCAGGGATCCTGAGAAGTGGTGACCATTCCTTCAGCTGCTTCCCATCTTGTAAAAGTTTGTTGAAATGTATGAAGTATTGTTATCTTCTTTCCCTTTCTGTTTGTCTTTGTGGTTTAATGTTTTTGTGATTTCATTACTATCATTTTAGAGGCGTTTTGGGAGGAAATGAGGATAAAGGCTAGTGGTCATTCCACGAAGTGTAAATGGCAGTTAGGGTTGGGCTTTGACTATTGAGTGGGTGACGTGTAGCAATTTTTGGTGATTATATTAGAAAAAGTAAAAAAAAGTAGTGGCAGTTGCAGTAGTGGTTGACACTTTTTAGAGTGCTGCTGATAAGTGGCAATCTTCTGCCTGTGTCAGGCACAAGGGTATCCCTGTTTTAGGTGTGTATGTTCCATTTTGCAGATGGGGACACAGATTTGGAGGACGTATATAACCAGCTTATTCCTTGGTAGTAGGGCAGGCAGTCCCAGTGGAAGTCCCTTGGTACAGAGAGTCCAAAAGCCTGAGGAGCTGTTAATCTGTAGGTGGCATCTCTGTGTCCCCAGGCCCGGCTTCATTGCTCTTGTTTACTCCTCTTGCCAGGCTGCAGTATAGGCATCCATTTGCTCATTTTGCTGATGAGGACTCTGATTTGGGGCCCTTTGGGCCATGAGTAGAGGGCCAGGTCTTGACTCAATCTGGAATCCATATGCCTCTTTGTTAGCTCAAGAGGGGCTGGGAGTAACCAAAATGCTCAAGTCGAAGAATCTGCAGGTCTGCTGCTGCGTGTGCTCCTCTGTGGTCTTAACTATTATCTGCATCCTCTCCTGTCTCTATGATTGATTAATTCTGGGAGTACTGGGTTTCTGGAAGTCCAGAGCTGGTGAAAGTGGTCTGTTGCTGCGTCAGTGTTAGGGGTTTGGGAGCAAAATGCTGATGGGTGGGAGGTATAGTACAAAGTGGTCATGGTGGCAGTGGTGGTGGTGATGCGGAATCCGTAGGGGTCAGAGGGACCTCTGAGAATAGACTCTGCCTCCCACCAATTAGAAATTCACCTTGGATAACTTGCTTCTTGTTTAAAATAAATGCCCTCTAGAAGAGTTAAGCATTGTTCACATCTTATTTGTAATCAGTTCATTACTAGTTGAGATCTTTGCTCCCCAAATCAGTCCAGTAAAAATTTTTGAAGCCCAACCAAGTACCATTGTGGTAGAAAATGGCAATTCAGAATTACTAAATTCCTTTTCTTGGGTAACTCAGAATTTCTTAGGGAAGACTAACAGTTGTATCTATAACTGTAACACTGAGGTAAGAGTTACATTGCTGGTTATTGTGAGAGTGATTACTTTTGACTTTAGAAGGGCGGAGAAGGGAGAGCCTTAGGGGGTTTAAAGAGGGTGTTCCAGGAAAGAATGTATAATGTACAAGTGTGTAAGATGTACGTTTGAGCCTCATCTTGAAGAATGAGCTTGAAAGGCAGAAAAGAGGAGCATTTCATGTCAGAGAAAATAGTGTGAACAAAGCCATAGATGTGTGGAAGCAAATGTGTGTGAAATTAAGCAGTAGGAAGTCTAATTTGGTTAAGATGAGAAAACCTGGCAAAGCCTCAAAGTGTCAGGGTGTAAAGCTGGGAAGTAGGTTGAAGCTGGATTAGGAATTTGAAATTTATGTTATAGGTAATGAGGAACTATTGAAGAATTTAGGGAAGGAGAGTGCACGGATAGGACTGGGTTATAGAAAAGATAATCTTGGCCCCAGTGAAAAGGGTGTCTTGGAGACTGAAAAGCTAGGTCTGGGAAATGGGACAGAGTCAGCCTTGTGCTAATAAGAGGGACCAACTATGGCAGTTGAAGAGGTGGGATGGGTTTGTGAGGAATTTGCATGGAGTTTGGGGAAGACTTAGTAGAGGAGACCTGAGGGCTAAAGAAAAGGGACGAGTCACAGAGGAATCTAGTTTCAGATTTGGGCAGCAGAACTGAATGACTCTCTAGGAAATGGTTGAGGGAAAGAAAAATGAGATGAGCCATGTGCTCCTCTCCTCCCAGCACCTCTGGTTCTTGTGAACCTCAGGCCCAGTGTTTGGCGGGGGAGGGCAGTGAGGGTGTCCTCTCTGCGGAGGTGTCTGGCATATCCTGCCGCTGCCCAGACTCTGAGAAGGTGGGGCGCTGGTGGAGACGGGTTAGGGCCCTGCACAAGCTCTTCACCCTGGGCCTTTGGGTGGGGTTGGCGGCACTGACGCAGCGTTAACTTGAATCCATGTGTTGTTCATCAGAAGAGCAAGGCTGAGACATTGTGCAATTGTGGGTTTTGAGTTTTTTTCCTTCTTCGTGCTACACACGTGGGAGACCGCTATCAAATTATGTCTAAACCTGTCCCCTATGAGTCACATCCTGAATTGACTAGTCAGTTCTGAAGGTGCTGCCTAAAATACTGTTTGGATTTTGAGGATAACTTGAGAAACAAATGAAACATGGGTATTTTTTTGAATATCCTGAATTGACGAGTTCCACAGCTTTTCTCTTGGGGTTTTAATGCAGTCATGCCCATATTCTGAAAAAACTTACCAGCTGTACATACTAAAACAAAACAAAAACTTGACATGAGATAGAGCCGTTAGCTACTCTGAAATTGTATCATACTCAGAAGTATGCTTTTTTGTGTTATTTTTGTTGATGTATGTCAAGTACAATCTTTTCTAATCAAAATGTTATTAAACAGCTTTTATCTGAAAATGTGATGTGCCGAAACAAGTGTGTATGTTTTGCTAAATTACACAGTAAACATTTATTGAAGGATTCTTTTCTTTCAATTGAAGTATAGTCATTTTACAATGTTGTGTCAATTTCTGCTGTACAGCATAATGTTTCAGTCATCCATATACATACATATATTCCTTTTCATATTTTCCATTATAGGTTACTACAAGATATTGAATATAGTTCCCTGTGCTATGCAGAAAAAACCTGTTGTTTATCTATTTTATATATAGTAGTTAGTATCTGCAAAGTTAAAACTCCCAATTTATCCCTTCCCACTCCCTTTACCCACTGGTAACCATTTGTTCTCTATGTCTGTGAGTCTGTTTCTGTTTTGTAAATAAGTTCATTTGTGTCTATTTTTTTTTTTAAGACTCCACATGAGTGATACATGGTATTTTTCTTTCTCTTTCTGGCTTACTTCACTTAGAATGACGATCTCCAGGTCTATCCATGTTGCTGTAAGTGGCATTATTTATTGTTTTTTAGGGCTGAGTAGTATTCCATTGTATAAATATACCATATCTCATCCTGTCATCTGTTGATGGACATTTAGGTTGTTTCCATGTCTTGGCTCTTGTAAACAGTGCTGCTGTGAACATTGGGGTGCATGTGTCTTTGTGAATTATATTTTTCTCCAGATATAGGCCCAGGAGTGGGATTGCTGGATCACAGGGTAAGTTTATTTTTAGTTTTTTAAGGAACCTCCATACTGTCCTCCATAGTGGATGTACCGATTTACATTCCCACCAACAGTGTAGGAGGATTCCTTTTTCTCCACATACTCTCCAGCATTTATTGTTTGTATAGTTCTTAATGATAGCCATTCTGACTGGTGTGAGGTGATACCTTATTGTAGTTGTGATTTACATTTCTCTAACAATTAGTGATGTTGGGCATGAATGATTCTTTTTAACTGTGCCCAGCAAGTGACAGTGCTGAATAGTAGAATATTTCTGAGAAGTAATTTCATAGGTCCAATTCTTGTTCATAAGACATAAAATGTTGTGTCTTGTTCATAAATAATGAACATGTTCTTATATGAATATGTGTCTTGTTATGCATCAAGTATTTTCCATGTTCTCTTTTGTTTTATCAACCATTAGAAGTAGACGGCATTGGCTTTTTTTTTTTTTTTTTTTTTAATAGATAAAGCTGAGGCTCTGGAAAATTACAGAACTCTCTGGAGGTCACAGAGATGTCTGGGGCTGTGCGACTCCACAAAGTGCATGTTTTCTTTACTGTGCTGCCCCTGGAAGTTAGCAGTTTACTTAGTCTTTTATCTAACCAGAATCATTTGAGGAGCTTAAACAGAATACAGATTCCCAGACCTACTCTGAGCAATTTGTGTAGGAGATCTGAGATGGGGCCCAGCTAATGAGCCTTTTTTTTTTTTTAATCAAAATATAGTTGATGTACAATATTACTTGCTACAGGTATACAAAATGGTGATTCACAGTTTTTAAAGGTTATGCTCCATTTATAGTTATTATAAAACATTGGCTATATTGCCCATATTGTACAGTACATCTTTTTAAAAAATTAATTAATTAAAAAATTTTTTTTCGTGAGGGGAGGTAATTGGGTTTACTTACTTGTTTTATTTTTAGAGGAGGTGCTGGGGATTGAACCCAGGACCTTGTGTATGCTAAACATGCACTCTGCCACTTGAGCTATACCCTTCCCACCTTAATAATAAGCCTTTTGAATTCCATGTTTCATAGATTATCAGATGTACAGTTTTTCCACATTTGAACATCTCTGAAATTGGAACCATTGTACAATCAATGGTGAGTCATCAGTTAATTGACAGCTTTTTTTCTTTATTAGTAGCACAGAAAATAATGATGTACTTTAGACTGAACGATAGTACTGTAAAAAGGTGGTATTGTACAGGAGACTCTTAGACATAGTTTGCCACCTTTTTGCGGGGGGGGGGTACTTGTCACAACTTTCTGTCAGAGTTGTAAAGTTCACTGGTGGTATTTATTATTTATTTGTGGTAATGTCCTTGCAGGGAAGGCAAATGATGGCAGTGAGATATTACCCTTAGATGTAAGAGCAGTAGCGACTCACTTTTCACTTAGAAAGTTGCTGGCAAGAGAAATATCTCAACCTTGTTTTGTGAAAGCCTCAGGGCCTTTTCCTAGACAAGGGTGTGGATACCTATACAAATTAAGTTTTACATACTGTGTCAGGGATTAGACTTCGAGGGCCTTGCAGGGCCCCTGATGAAAGCTTACGGGTGCATCTGAATCCCACGAAAGCTGATTCTGGAAGGGGGCATCTGTTATATTCTGTATTTCATCCTAGGATTCCCTGACCTCCTAGATGATTTTTTCCTTACAGTTTTATTGAGATATAATTGACATACAGCACTGTATAAGTTTAAGGCGTACAGCATAATGATTTGACTTACATCCATCATGAAATGATGACCACAAATGGTTTACTGAACATCATCATCTCCTATTGATACAACATAAAAGAAGTAGAAAAACAGTTTTTCCTTGTGAGAACTCCTAGATTTACTCTCTTTAACAACTTTTGTATGTATCATACAGCATTGTTAATTATATTTATCATGTTGTACATGACATCTCTAGTACTTATTTAGCTTGTAACTGGAAGTTTGTACTTTTTGACTACCTTCATTTTGTTCCCCCTTCCCCTGAATTAAAAAAAAAAAAGCATACATTAAGGTTTACTCAGTTGTAGTATATGGATTTTATAAATGCATCCACTATAGTATCATATAGAATAGTTTTACCACCTAAAGAATCCCCTGTGATGGAGGCATTTATATTTAATACCTCCCCTTATATTTTAAGTAAATTTGCTTTTAAAATACATTTATTATGGAAAATGTCAAACATTCAAAAGTAGACAGAATATTATAATGAAGCTCTATGTATCCATCATCCAGCTTCAACAACTGTCATCTCATGGCCTGTTTTGTTTGGTCTATACCACTCCACTCCCCAGTCTACTCCTTTGTCGTCACTCCCCTTCTCCTCTGCTTGGATTATTCTGAAGCAAAGTCAGACATAAAATTTTGTAAACAACTTTTTGGTTTTTGTAAACAATTTTTTGTAAAGATAATCACTCTTTACAGTTTTGTAATAACCATTATCATACCTAAGAAATTAACAGTAATTCAGAAATATCAAATATCTAGGCTTAGATCTCCCTGATTTAGAAATGAATGTTATGTAGAGATTCTTGCCTGCCACCTGTTTCCTCTCTTGTCCCTGCCCCAAGACCACACCACTTGTAGTTCCTTTGATCCCAAGCTCTTCTCACCCCAGTGTCTGTATTTGATGGTTGCTCTGCCTTACATACTTTCCCCAGGTCTTTACATGGCTGGAGCCTTCTAGATCTCAACTTAAAATTACTTCCTCAGACAGCCTTGCCTTTCTAGGATTGACTCCTAGTGTCACTCTGTTCTGTCACTGTGGTTTATTTTAAGCACCTGACACTTTTGTTGTTTCCATCTCCCCCTGTAGGAAAAGTTAATTTTGTTTAAGTAGAGACCTTTTATATTGTTGTACTCTATATCCCCACACCTAAAACAGTACCTGGCATATAGTAGTTGTTCAGTAAATGTTCACTGAATAAATAAATGAATGACTCATATTTTTTTTTATTGGATTCACTATCTGATGCCTTACGGGGGTCATCATTCTCTTGATCATTTCCTGTTGCCCGCTAAGCTGTTACGCATAAGGTGATTGGACCGAACTTGTACTTATGAGTGGAAGTTTAAATAAATCAGTTCTGATAACTTATTTCTTCTGAAGTTGCCTAATTTCCCCAAGTCTTTGTCCCTTGAACCCCCTGTCCCCCAGGGAAGGTGCCCTGCATCTTGGCTTCCATAGCTCTATACTTTGTACAAACACATCTGTATCACTGTACCCATCACATTCTGTCTTTTCCCTATTTTGCTAAGGCCACCTCATGGTTTGGCACATAGTAGTCTCTCAGCTGATTGGTGTTCCACACTACAGTTAAAAGATGTAAAGTATTCAAGAGAGATTCTGCAAAAGCCTCTTCAGTAATTAAAAGCTGGCTGGGAAGTAGAATTTCTCACTTTTTATTCTGAAATGCTAACATGCTGTTAATCTTAGCCAGTGTATTTTTTCATCTCATACATTGTAGCTTTCACCTCTGGAAATTTGATTTGCGTCTTTTTATATCTTTTGTGTCTCTACTTAACTTTTTGACCATATGGGGTATAGTTATGATAGTTGTTTCGATGTCTGATAACTCTAACATTTGTGCTAGTTCTGGGTTGGTTTCAGTTGATCGATCTGTCTGTCTGTCTATCTATCTGTCTATCTATCTTGCTTTCTTTGCATGCCTGATAGTTTTTGACTGGGTGGCAGGCATTATGAATTTTACCCTCCTGGGTGCTGGATATTTTTGTATTCCTATAAATATTCTTGGATTCTCTTCTGGGACTCAGTTAAGTTACCTGGAAACAGTTTGATCCTTTCAAGTCTTACTTTTAAGACTGATAGGACAGGAGCAGTGATCAGTGTAGGTCTCATTATTCCTGATTACTGAATCAGGACCCTTCTGTATACTTTCTCCAGTGACCTGTGACTCATGAGGTTTTTCAGTCTGGCTGGTGTCAAAGATGATATTCCAAAACCTGTGTAAGTGCTAGGCACTGTTAACGTTTTATCTTTCTCTGTCATTGCGCAGCTTCCTTATACGTGCGTTGATTAGTACTCAGCTGAAGACCAGAAGGGCAGCCCCCTGCAGATCTTGGACATTCTCTGTCTGTGCAGCTCTTTCCTCTCTGGCGCTTTGTCATGCGTACTCTACCTGTCTTTGTCTTTCTGAACTCTGACATAGTTTTTCTGTTTTTTAGTTATTTCAGATAAGAGGGTTAATCGGGTCTTGTTATTCTTTCTTGTCCAGAAGTGGGAATAGCCAAAGATTATCTTTTTGATTGTTTGCTTCTTTTCTAAGGTTGTTTAACACCTTAGTTTATTTGTTAAATGAGACAGTTTAGTCCCATTTCAAGAAAAAAGTTCTAAGGTTTGTATATGTGTGCATGCACATGTCCAGGTATGTTGGTTTATAGTAGAAAACATGGTGTGGGACAATACTGGATTTGAAATCTGTGTGAGTTTTAATTTCCATCTCTTCCATCTGCCGTAGATAGGCAGGTAATTCGTGTTTCTGAGTGTTGGTTCCCTCGTGTATGAGATGCTTTTCAATGTATAACAGGATGTCTGTTATCCCAGTTGCTATAATGTATGTGAAAATGTTACACAATCCTCAAAATAATTTTAGTTATTGGTCAGGGATTTGCATGTTTTTGGATGAAAACCAAAATCATAGAATGTTGGAAAGAGAAGTCATTTAGATGCCATCTAGTGGTTGATTGCCTTGATTAGCAACATTCATTACTCGCTGAAAAATTATTTGAGCATACACTAGGCCTTATTTTAGGGGCTTGACATATTTTGGTGAATAAAGCAGATAAAGATCCCAGCCTTCATGAAACTAGCTTCTAGCAGAGAGCTAAGTGACTTGCCTGAGAAAAGAATTGAGGTAGCTTTGGAATATGACTCCAAGTTGGCACTGGATTTGCTGGCAGGGAGGAGTGATGCTTATGAGTTCTCCATTGTGCTTTGAGCTCCTGGTCATGACAGCTAGCGCTGAGTTACTGAGGCCTCCACAGCTGACTGAGAGAACGTGCTCCTATTCAGAGTTGGCTATGAAAGAAGTTGAATGATGGTTATGTCAGACTGTGAATAAATTAGTCCATCTCTACTGTAGAGCTGTACCTGCAGTGCATGTATGAGCTGGTGAGATCATTTTCTTCCTGAAATAAAGCAGGAACCAATGATAAATTATTTTCCAGAGGACCATTTTACCAGATACTGGAAGATTCTGGCTCTATGGCAGGGCACGCTTCATGTTTTATGTTACGGTGCTGAAGATTATGGGCTATGTTTTTGTTACTTACTATCCTTGGATAGGAATTGGGAAGCATCTTTAACATCTCTGCAGTTGTGGTATATATCACACCTTTGGGGAAATTCTTTTATGGGTTTTTTTTTTAATGACAAATACATTAATTGGATGTGAAAGCTTGTTTTCTGATCCTGTGTTTTAGTGTCCAACTCTCTTGGTAATTTCTTACCCATTTGCTATATTATTTTTGGATAGGGAAGATGACTGAATTATGAGTCATCCATTTGAAATCAAAAGTGGCAATACTCTTGAAGAGAAAAAAAAAGTGACCATACTCTCCCTTTGATTCCACACAACTTCTCCCAAAGCTGATGTTGTCACAGGTTCTAGAGAGGTAGTCGTGAGCAAAGCATTTGTGATGCATAGCTTTGGGTTTCCATTTTCAGGGATCACAGAATTACAGTGGAAGCTGTGTACTGAAATGGAGGATGGGGAGGGGGGAATGCTGAGTAAGAGAACAGTCGCACCCTGTGGCCTGGTCTGTTAAGGCAGTGGCAACTAACAGCCACTCCAGTGGATTGTTTGTAAGTGAGCTGTTGATTTTGATCATATCATGTACTCTTCCTAAAGTGACAAAGTAAGGAAGGTGCTAAGTGATCGCAGGTGCCCAGCTTTTCCTTGAGGGGATCAGGAGACTCCTTTCCGTGCCTGGTGTTTCTTCGGGAGGATCAGGAGATTCCCTTCTTTGACCTTGACTCCCTAGCTACCTCTCAGGGACCAAAGAGTGGGTCCGCTTGCTTTTCCTTCGAAGAGGCCAATTTTAGGCTGGAGATGAGGAGGCAGCCTGTAAGAAGCGGGTGGAAGGAAGGGCATATTTACTTTGTCTGTTATTGATCATGCATGTCTTATTTCTCATAAACGCTCACTTTAATTCTTTTTATACTCTCTGTGTGTACATGTATACACTCTCGACTGGTTTTATCCAGACATGGTTGCAGGAGAAATATAGGAGGAAAATGCTGAAATGGGCAAATATTGCATGAAAAATCTTAATCTACAAGATAATTGTTTAAACAGCTGTGGGGGATTCAAGATTTATGTGCTTTTTATTTTTTTAACTGTGAAGAAAGAATACCCCTTTCCTACAGTCTAACACTTGTAAATTCCCTGTCTTATGTAGTTAAATATTAGGTCTCACCAAATTTTCTACATATAATTTGACTATAGCTAGATTTATGAGATTCTGATGGGCAAATTGCTACTTTATTGTATCTATTTCAGCTTTTTAGTCTCCATTAACTAGGAAAATTTGAAATAAGAGCTCCATGTTTATTTCCTTTTAGCATTGGTTAAAATATTTAGTGGTTTCACTATAGACATGTGGAGGCTAAACAATATGCTACTGAACAACCAGAGGATCACTGAAGAAATCAAAGAGGAAATAAGAAAATGCTTAGAGACAAATGCAAATGTCCCCCAAATCTCTGGAACACAGCAAAAGCTGTTCCAAGAGGGAAGTTTATAGAGATACAAGCCTACCTCAGGAAACAAGAACAATCTCAAGCAAACAACCTAGCTTTACACCTAAAGCAACTAGAGAAAGAAGAACAAACAAAACCCAAGGTTAGTAGAAGGAAAGAAATCATAAACATTAAAGCAGAAATAAATGAAAGAGAGACTAAAAACCAGTAGGAAAGATCAATGAAACTAAAAGCTGGTTCTTTGAAAATATAAACAAAATTGATAAATATTTAAGCCAGACTCATCAAGAAGAAAAGGGAGAGGGCACAAATGAATAAAATCAGAAATGAAAAAGGAGAAGTCACAACTGACACCACTGAAATACAAAGGATCATAAGAGGCTACTATGAGCAACTGTGTACCAAAAAAAAGGAAAACCTAGAAGAAAAACCTTCTTAGAAAGGTACAGCTGCCAAGACTGAACCAGGAAGAAGTAGAAAATATGAAAAGACCAATTACCACTACTGAAAATGAATCGGTAATTTAAAAACTCCCAACAAACAAAAGTCCAGGACCAGATGGCTTCACAGGTGAATTCTACCAAACATTTAGAGAAGAGTTAACACCTATCCTGAAACTGTTCCCAAAAATTGCAGAGGAAGGAACACTTCTGACCTCATTCTATGAGGCCACCATCACCCTGATACCAAAACCAGACAAAGATATCACAAAAAAAGAAAATTATAGGTCAATATCACTTACGAATATAGCTGTAAAAATCCTCAATAAAATGCTAGCAAATTGACTCCAGCAATTCATGAAAAGGATCATGTACCATGATCAAGTGGGATTTTTCCCAGGGATGCAAGGATTTTTCAATAGCTGCAAATCAGTCAGTGTTCTACACCACATTAACAAATTGAAAAATAAAAACCATAAAACCATATGATCATCTTAATTATTGCAGAAAAAGCTTTTGGTAAAATCCAATATCAATTTATGACAGAAACACTATAGAAAGTGCGTATAAAGGGAATATACCTCAACATAATAAAGGCCGTATATGACAAACCCACAGCTAATGTCATACTTAATGGTGAAAGGCTGAAAGCATTTCCTCTGAGATCAGGAACAAGGAAGGATGCCCACTCTAACCACTTTTTTTCAACATAGTTTTAGAAGTCCTAGCCACAGCAATCAGAGAAGAAAGAGAAATAAAAGGAATCCAAATTGGAAAAGAAGTAAAACTGTCACTGTTTGCAGATGACATGATACTATGCATAGAAAATCCTAAAGACGCTACCAGGAAACTACTGGAGATCATCAATGAATTTGGTAAAGTTTCAGGATACAAAATTAATATACAGAATCAGTCGCATTTCTATATACTAACAATGAAGTGGCAGAAAAAGAAATTAAGGAAACAATCCCATTTACCGTCACATCAAAAAATAAAATATTTAGGAATAAATCTACCTAAGGAGGCAAAAGACCTGTACTCCAAAAACTATAAGACATTGATGAAAGAAATTGAAGAGACACAAACAGATGGAAAGATGTATCATGTTCTTAGTCTGGAAGAATCAATACTGTTAAAATTGCCACACTACCCAAGGCAATATGCAGATTCAGTGCAATCCCTATCAAATTACTGATGGCATTTTTCACAGAACTGGAACAAAAAATGTTACAATTTCATGGAAACACAAAAGACCTCAAGTAGCCAAAAGAATCTTGAGAAAGAAGAATGGAGCTGTGGGAATCATGCTCCCTGACTTCAGACTATACTACAAAGTTACAGTAATCAAAACAGTATGGTACTGGCACAAAAACCACATAGATCAATGGAATAGAATAGGAAATCTTGAAATAAACCCATGTACTTATGGTCAATTAATCTATGAGAAAGGAGGAAAGAATATACAATGGAGAAAAGACAGTCTCTTTAATAAGTGGTGCTTGGGAAACTGGACAGCTACCTGTAAAAGAATGAAATGAGAACATTCTCTAACACTGTATACAAAAGTAAACTCAAAATGGATTAAAGACTGAAATATAAGACTGGATATTATAAAACTCCTAGGAAAACATAGGCAGAACACTGACATAAATTGCAGCAATATTTTTTTTTCAAACCAGCTCCTAGAGTAATGGAAATAAAAGCAAAAATAAACAAATTGGACCTAATTAAACTTAAAAGCTTTTGCACAGCTAAGGATACCGTCAAAAAAAAAAACAAAAAACCTACAGAATGGGAGAAGATATTTGCAAATGATGAGACCGACAAGGGACTAATTTCCAAAATATACAAACAACTCATACAGCTTAGTATAAAAAAAACAAACAATCCTATCAAAAAATGGGCAGAAGAAGATATCCAGTTGCCTAACAGGCACATGAAAAGATGCTCCACTTGCTAATTGTTAGAGAAATGCAAATCAAAACTACAATGAGGTATCACCTCACACCAGTCAAAATGGCCATCATTAAAAAGTATATTACTATTAAAATAATAAAAGCCGGATAGGGTGTGAAGAAAAAAGAATCCTTCTACGCTGTTGGTGGGAGTGTAAATTGGTGCAGCCACTATGGAGGACAGTATGGAGGTTCCTTAAAAAACTAAAAATAAACTTACCCTATGATCCAGTAGTCCCACTCCCGAGCATATATCCTGAGAAAAATATAATTCACAAAGACACCTGCACCTCAGTGTTTACAGCAGCATTATTTACAGTAGACGAGACATGGGAACAACCTAACTGTCCATCGACAGATGACTGGATAAAGAAGATGTGGTCTTTAGAGGGTAAGGAGGCTTCTGAGGAGGAAGAGGAGGAAACCACAAGCCACAAGGAAAGAAGATGAAGTTTGAATAGTTTCTTCTATCCCTGTCTTTCTCTATTTGAAAGAAAGGACTCTTGGGTTTTTATTCTGTTACTTTATCAATGACAGAGCCTTCTGAGGACATTCCAAGAAAGTATACAGCCTTGTGATCTACTTGGAAATTTGTGTATATAACATTTCAAGAGAGAGAACCCTGTTGGTTTCGACTAGATATTCATATAAACTTTTTAAAGATATGAGTGCTAGAGCTAACCCTTTAAAAAAAAAAAAAGATATGGTACACACAGTGCACACACACACACACACACACACACACACACACACACACACACACACACACCACAGACTAATGGACTATTACCCAGCCATAAAAAAATGAATGGAATAATGCCATTTGCAGCAACATGGATGGACCTAGAGATTATCATATTAAATGAAGTAAGTCAGACAGAATCTTGTAATGTCACTTATATGTGGAATCTAAGAAAAAAAAGACACTAATTTTATTTACAAACCAGAAATAGACTTAAGAACATAGAGAACAAACTGGTTACCAGGGAGGAAGGGGTGGGGAGGAATAATTTAGGAATTTGGGATTAATAGATACACATTACTGTATGTAAAATAGATAAACAACAAGGACCTACTTACAGCACAGGGAACTATATTCAGTTTTTTGTAATGAGCTGTAATGGAAAAGAATCTGGAGAAAAGAAAAGAAATGGAAAAGAGTATGTATATAAGTATAACTGAATTTCTTTGCTGTACACATGAAACTAACATTGTAAATCAACTACATGTCAATAAAATAAGAATTAAAAAATATTAAGTGGTTTCATACATCGTAAGTGGTTTTGGCTTTTTTCCTCTGGCTCATGTACCACACTGTCCTCAGAACCTTGAAGATTATCTTGACTAAATAAATGTTTAAGTTTTGACTAGCATTTGGAAACTGTAGATGATGTCATAGAATAATAGAGTTTTGGCTGACATTTGGAAACCATGGATGATATCATAGAATAATAGAATTTTGTGGCTGAGGAGGGACTTTAATATCATCTGGTTTAACTCCCTTGTTTTGAGAAAATTGATGCCTGGAGAAGGTGGTTAAATAATTGATTGCCAAAGGTCACTCAGCTACTTATTAGGAAAACCTCTGCTTTAGTTCTATTTCCACGACATCACTTTTGTTTTTCTGCTTTAACTGATTCCTGATGTTTTTTTAAAAATATCATTTCCCTTAAAATCCATCTTTAATGTAGTTGATTTCTATCAACAGCAGCCATTAGTGCATCTAACATTTGAGTAGCTGCACATATACTAAACCCAGCCTTGTTGTGAGATGTGCAGGGTAGTGGGGGAGACGGACATGTGAACAGCTCCCTGAAATGTATTCTTAAGTGCTGTCAGGGTGACTCTTTTTTAATGGGAGGTGGTTTGGTCATTGGCACTAATTGACCTTTGGAAACTAATAGTTAACTTTTAAAAATTATTTGGAAAAAATTTTGAACTAATGAATTATTTGAACTTGAGCTACAGAGGCCAGGTCATGTAGAATACAGGCCAATATGAACTTAATATTGTCTAGCAGAAAATGAATTTTTCTTGATGGATATTGAGAGTTTTGTAGAAATAACTAATGGTTTTCAGTTTGGAATTTGGGTTGTTTAAAAATAAATTTATAACAAATTTCATATTTTCTAACAAGAGAGCAACATTCCCACTTTGCTGGGATTGGCAGTGAGAAAATTTAAGTCTGGTTACTGTAGTCGAACAACTGAAATGTTTTTCATCTTAGGTTGGAATAGAGAAATTCTATGCATTCTAATAACAAAATGCTGCTTTCCCCTTCAGTCCATGGCTGTGTGCTCTTGTTCCTGTGCGCCTTCCAGCATAGCCCCTTTCCACCCTCCATCCACTGTAGTTTGCCTGCTCTGTCCTCCTTTCTGCGGAGACTTTCTCTTTTATCTTGTGGCGCTCCAGTGCTGCTTTGAGGTCTCCTCTGACTCTTTCTTTCATAGTGCTGCTGTATCTCTTCCCGTTAACTGAAACCTGATTTCCTCTTGTGGGTGAAAATTTCCTCATAACCCTTTCCATTCATTGGAAGCCAGTTTTAGTATACTCCCTCCCCATTTGTAGGGGAAGAGCCAGCTTTTTTCTTTCCTTTTTAAAAAATAATAATTTGTTGAGGTGAAATTCACATGACAAAATTAACCACTGTAAAGTGAGTAATTCAGTAACATTTAGTACATTTACTATGTTGTGCAGCCACCATTTCTGACTAGTTCTAAAACGTTTTCATTGCTCTAAAGTAAAATTCCTCACCTGTTAAGCAGTTTTTTCTCATCTCCTTCTCTCCCCAGCCCTTGACAACCACCAGCCACCAACTTACATTCTATTTCTTTGGATTTTCTATCCTGGATATGTCATGTAAATGGACTCATATGATATGAGACCACTTGTATCTGGCTTCTTTTATTTAGCATAATGTTTTGGGGATTCATCCACATTGTAGCCTGTGTCAGTACTTCATTCCTTTCTAATGGCTGAATAATACTGCATTCTATGTATATAACACAGTTTATCCATTCATCTGTTGATGGACGTTTGGGCTGTTTGTATATCTTTTCTTTTGTGAATAATGCTGCTATGAACATGTTTGTTAAGTACTTGATTGAGTACCTGTTTTCAATTTTGGATATATACCTAGTAGAATTGTGGGTCATATGGGAATTCTGCATTTAACTTTTTTGAGGAACCACCAAACTTTTTCACAGTGGCTGGACCATTTTGCAGTCCTGTCAGCAATGTACAGAAGTTCCAGTTTCTCCAAATCCTCACTAACACTTGCTGTTTTCTGTTTTGTTAATTAAAGCTATCCTAGTTGATGTGAAGTGATGCCTCATTGTGTGTTTGTTTTTCAATTGAAGCTATCCTAGTAGATGTGAAGTGATATTTCATTGTGGTTTTGATTTGCATTTCCCTACTGACTAATGATACGTGTTTGTTGACAATTTGTGTGTCTTTGGAGAAATGTCTATTCCAGTCCCTTGCTCTTTTTTTTTTTTTTTTTTTTTTTTAATGGAGGTACTAGGGATTGAACTCAGGACTTTGTGCACGCTAAGCATGTGCTCCAACACTGAGCTATCCCCACCCTCTTGCTCATTTTTAAATTGAGTTGTCTTATCAGATACATAATTTACAATATTTTCTCCATTCCCTAGTTTTTCTTCACCTTCATAATGTCTTTCAATGCACAGAAGTTTTTGTTTTTTATTAAGTCCAATTTATCTACTTTTTTTCTGTTGCTCTTGACTATAGTGTCATATCTAAAAACCCACTGATGAATCTGAGGTCATGAAGATTTACTCCTTTATTTTCTTCTAAGAGTTTTGTAGTTTTAGTCCTTATATTTAGGTTGTTGATCCATTTTGAATTAGTTTTTATATACGATGTGAGGTTGGGGTCTAATTTCAGTCTTCTGTGTGTGGATATCTAGTTGTCCCAGCACCGTTTGCTGAATGGTCTTGGCACTCTTGTCAAAAATCAATAGGCTGGAAATGTGTAGGTTTATTTCCAGACTCTCAATTCTATTCCATAGGTCTAGATGTCTATCATGCCAGTACCACACTGTTTTGGTTTTGTGCCTTTGTGATGAGCTTTGAAATTGGAAAGTGTGAATCTTTCAACTGTGTTCTTCTTTTTCAAAATTGTTTTGGCTGTTGGGGGCCACTTTCAATTCCATATTAATTTGAGAATCTGCTTTCCATTTCTGCAAAAAAGGCAGTTAAAATTTTGATAGGGATTGCACTGACAGATCCCTTTGGATAGTATTGCCACCTTAACAATAATAGTAGTAAGTCTTCTAATCCATGAAGATGAGATGTCTTTCCATTTATTTAGGTCTTCCTTAATTTCAGCAATGTTTCATAGTATATAAATTTTTCACCATCTTTAAATTTATTATTAGGTATTTTATTCTTCTGGATGCTATTATAAATGGAATTGTTTCTTAATTTCCTTTTTGGATTGTTCATTAAGGGACCAGCTTTTATCATACATTATATCCTTCCTTTCCTACTTTGATTGTTTTGTCCCAGGACAGTGACTCAGTATCGTCTTCTCTTTTGACATCAGTGATAGTTACTTAGATGACCTTTGACCCATTAGGGTTGTTGGAGTCACTCGGATGCAAGATGATCCTCAGTACTAATACCCTTGTTTTCATTATTTCCCTCTCTTAATTCCAAAGGATATTAAACCTTCTCAGTTGTTACTCCTTTGACCATGCTGGTGTCTCACTTCTCAGGTCTCTTTTCCAAATAAGGCACTCATTGAAATGGCCACTTCAGACTTGGTCCTCTTCTCAGTCCTTAGAACTTCCTTGTTCTGATCAGGGCACTTCAGCCTTTCTTCTCAGTCACTCACTGCTGCTGGAACCAGGCTCTGGGTCCTGATCTCCTAGAGTGTTACTTTCTGGCTTGCTGCAGAACTGGCTCAGTAAAGCATTACTGAATAAATTGTTTCCCTCACTGCCTCTCTAACCATTCCTCACTGCCCACTTCACTTCTGTGGAGCCTACCACACCACTCCCAGACAATGATAACCCCTGACATCTACTACCCCTGCTTTGAGACTTCATTTAATTATTATTTTTGTATTGGAAACACTAATAATTAGTAGCAGTTAGAAAGGTAGATTATTTAGATCCTATCTTCATTTGTCTTTTATGTTTCTCTTTCTTAAAAATTGTTTTTGAGCATATGATGGGGAAGGAAAGAAAAATATTACATACAGAAATAAAGTATGACATTCTCTACAGATTTCATCTTTTTCTAAAAGTCAATTTGTTTAAAATTCTTTTTATTTTAACTTTATTTCCTGATTATCAAAGTAAAAACATACTTATTATAGGCCATTTGAAAAGTGTACAAGACCATAAAAGGGAAGAAAAGTATACATTATTAACCATGCATTGGCAGTCTTTGGTAAATATCTTTCCAATATTTTTTCCATGTTCTCATTTGTCTATATATAGTTGAAATCTTAGAATACGGGTGACTCTTTGAGATAGATGGTACTTCAAAGTCTATAATACTAACATTTTCCCTTCCTTTCTGTCTCCTTACCAGTGGTCAGATTGTGGTCTGAACATCTTCTCCTTTATAAAACTGATTGTTGTTTTCCTTATAGCTGATCACTTTTTCTAAATCTTTTATGGATGCTTCAAGAGAATTGAATTTCCTTTAGAGTACTATCTTGGTGTGTCTATCTGTCCACTTAGCTATATTAATTATGGAGATATATATATGTATATACACACACATACATATATCCTCTGCATGTTAGTATCATAGACTGATAGTTTTGTACCATGATTATACTTACATGGGGTTCTTTTCATAGTTCTAATATTTTGGGCAGGTTGTACTTACATTGGGTTCTCTTTGCATTTCTAATATTGGGATTTTTTGGACTCTTTGCATTTTGATTTAGAGCCATAAAGATCCATGATTACACTCAAATTGTCATACAAGAAGTATACTTCTCAGTATAAAATGGTTATCTCCTGTTGAAAATAAAAGTGTTCTTCTCAGTGTGTTTTGGAGTAACTTTTTGGGAGAAAGAATACATAGTTAGTATATTTTCTGAGACCGTCTGAGAATCTGTTGTCTTTGCATATGTTGAGCATTTGAATGGGAATACAGTTCCTGGCCTAAATCTTGTTTGTTGCCTTCCCCGTCATCTTCAGGATTTCCCATGTTATCCTCATTCAGACAGTGAGCATGCGTAGTCCAAGGATTTTCTTCTCACTTCAGCCCCATCGTCAGTGGTGCATGTGGAAATTCTTTCCGAGATTTGATCTTTTCTTTTCAGTTCACAGTGCTTTGCCAAATTTCACCTTTTGGTTGAATATTTTAAAATGAAGTTGAAGGAAGTTAATATGTTTTTGAAAACCAGTTTTTATTTTTCCCAGTTTAACTTAACTTTCACAGAAAATTTAAGAGAAGAAAAAGAATAAAAACATGCAATAAGAATAATCCGTAATCCACCATTTATAATCAACTGTTCACACTTTTTGGTATTTCCTTTCTTATTTGAGAAGTGGAACATACACATTGTACATATACATTTAACTTTAATTTGCTAGACATTTGTTGAACACCTGTTTTATGTGCAAACTATTCTGGGTGCCAGACATTGTTAAAAATTTGCATTATGTAAGTTTGTACCTTTCCTTGTTCTTATTTGCTGTACCATTCTAAGCAAAGCTCAATTCATTAAAATTTATAACTGTCCTATTATGGCTTCATAGTCTTTTTCAGTGTTTTTTAGTCATTAAAACTTGTCTTCAAAGGAGAAGCGCAGTATGTCACATTGATGAACAGGGAGAGATTTGACTGAAAGGGTGTAATGGCTTGGGGTTCCACCTCCTTCTCCAAAGAAAGAGAAACTGTTGAAAACTGTTGTTTTCCCTTTTATGGCTGTATTATAGTTTATTAATTGCTACTCTGTTGCTGACATTTATATTGTTTCTTCAATTTTAAATATTATTTTGATTAGTATTTTAATACATAGACATTTGTATCTATATTTGGTTTCCTTAGGATGGATTTTTAGAAGTGGACTTACTGAGTTGGAGTGTAAATATTTATAAAACATTGATGTATGTTCACAAATTGGTTGCTTGGCACACCCTGCCTCACATTCAGTATTGTATTGAAAGAATATAAGCATTTCTGTTACAACATCAAATACAGTCCTAAAAATTAAACAAACAAAAAAACCTTCAAAATCACCATGTCATTAAAAATAACAAGATTTATGGGAAAAATAAGGTTAAGGGCAGACCACTGAAGACCTCTGCAGTTTTCAAACCAAGTACTAACAAAATCATATTTGGTACCTTATGCGTTAACTTGGGCAGCCCAGTCAAACCACGTAGGTTGGCTGAGGCTGCTTCAGAGAGTTAAAGATGTTACAACGTAATAGGATGGAAATCACTGGCTTGCATGACCTTGAGATAGTGCAGATGAAAGTAGCTTTCTAAACCAGTGGGGCTGCCATGAAGGTTAGGCGTAAGAGGAAGTGCAGCTTGCTAGGTCCAGGAACCATGCAGAGACTGGCAGTACTCCTCTGGGGAGGGGGCCCTGGGTGCTCATTTTTAGTTTTCTTAAAATAGGCCTGGCAGTACTTGAACTGAACGAGGGTCTTTTCGTTTTCCACTGAAAGTTGTAATTCTTTACCTGCTGTTCAGTTCCCCTTGCCTGGGGAAATTCAAATGTGAACTGACACAATTTCTGTATTACACTAGTATCATTATTTTATTTACTAACCACATGTAAGCTAATTGGTGTTACAGGAAACTGTCTTATGACAAAACAGTGCATTTGCTAATTTGATAGGTGAAAATTTGTATTTCATTTTAATGGTTTCTTTGAAGAAATTCAGACCCTTTCAACCAAGGAATAACTACTGTAGTTAATAAAGAGTGGCTGTATTTCAAAACAAATGGTTTCAGAATCTAGTCAGGAAACAGCAACTCTGTTTAACGTCTGTGTTACAGTTTCAGTACCTCAGTCTAGGGTAGTGGATTTCAAATTTTCAGTTTATCTTGGTGGCCATTAAGTGTTTATAGATATGGATCATAGGGCTCCAAGGTGTCAGTAGCTTAAGAATATTAATTTATTTGTTGAGCACAGAAGTCAAGATTTTGTAGTGACTGTCATCAATCGTTGTTCTGCAGTTAGTTGTGAGTTTGGAGTGCTTGTGAAGGAGGTGAGCTTAGGCTCCCTCTATTCTGCCATCTTGGCCACTCCTCAGATGTTGACTCTGTAGTGACATTTGTGGAAATAGCTTTATCCAGGATGTAGTACCAGAGAAAACAGGGAGTAGAGGAGCCAAGTCACTTCAAGATTGGGTGTTTAAAGGGTAGGGTATGCATATCTGACATAGGCTGTGGGGGAAAGTTGAGGGTGCTGGTGAGAAAGTCATTACAGTAGCTGGAGTTGAGGCCAATAAGAAGAAAATGAGGAAATGATTGTTACAATTGAATGGGAGAAACAAGAAGATTATGGACACTACATATTATGAGCCCAGAAAACAGCTGTTGTAACAATAAAGGGAAGGAGCTGAAGAGCTACTAACTATTGAGATACTACAGTTCAAGATTTTGAAGGTAGAACAATTTATATATTGCCACTGTCCATAGAAATGGGTTGCTTTGGTATGGATTAAGGTTGTTGGAGTTGAGGAATAAAAGGAACATTGAAGGACAGGTTGAGAGTCGGTTGGTTTCAAGGATGTTGGGAGACTACCATAATAAGTCACAGGAGAAGGTTGTACAGAAATTTTATGAACTGGTTCCAGAATTTCCAGTGAATGAGGCAGCCAAGATACTGAGAAGGAGCTTTATGGGGAGTTGAGTTTACAGAACCCCTGGGTGTTCTTGACAGTTTGAACTGTCTGGAAAACTTAAATATTTACACATTATTGTTATTATTACAAGTAATAACATTATAGCTGTTATTTATTAGTGGAAACAGAATTCTTTATTTCCCTGTGGAAGATGTTTGAAGTTTCAATTTTCTAAAACTTGTTATGTTGATGCTGGTAACAGTCTATGGTATTCAAGCTTTATAAAAACTATTGTTGGCTCATTTTTCCCGTCTTTAAAAAAAATAAGTTTACCTATAATGAAATGTGCAGATTTTAAATGGACAGTTGGTTGAGTTTTGAAAAATGCATACACCTGTGTAACTACCACCCGTTAGATACAGAACATTTCCATCATCCTAGGAAGTTCCCTTTGCAATCAGTTCACCAGTCTCCCACCCAGTCTCTTTCCCAGGCAACCACAGTGATCTGATTCCTATCACCATAAGTTAATTCTGCCTACTCTAAAACTTTATGTAAATATAACTATGTAGGGTATCCTCTTTGTGTATGGCTCTTTCACACATACGGTGTGTGAGATTTGTCCCTTTTGTTACAGTCTCAACAGTTAGTTTATTTTCATTGCTGAAGAGTATTCCATTGTATGAATATATACCACATTTGGTTATTCATTCATCTGTTGATGGACTTTTTTGTTGTTTCCAGTTTTGGCTATTCTGAATAAAAATGCTATCAACATTCACATAGAAGTTTTTTTGTGAAATCACATGTTTTCATTTCTTTTGGATAATTAGCTAGGAGTGGAATTACTGAGTCATAGAATAGGCATATGCTTAACTTTATAAGAAACCTCCAGTTTTCCAAGGTAGTTGCATATTTTTATATTCCCAGGAATGTATGAGAGTTACACTTGTTCCTCATTCTTGCCAACATTTAGTCATTCATGTGGTGGGCGGAAATGGTATCTCATTGTTTTAATTTGTATTTTGCAGATGACTAATGATATTTAGCACCTTTTCTTATGCCTATTGTCCATTTACACATCTTTTCTTACGAAATATATGTTCATATCTTTTGCCTGTTTTATTTAATTGGGCTGTCTTTTACTTTTGACATAAGAGATCTTCATATCTTCTAGAAACAAGACATTTTAGATAGATCTGTTGTGAATCTTTTTTCCCAGTTTGTGACTTGAACTTCATTTTCTTAATGTCTTTTGTGAAACAAGTTCTAATTTTGATGATGACCAGTTTATCAGTTTTTTTCTCTTTGGGTCCATGGTTTGTGTGGCCAGTCCAAGAAATCTTTGCTTAACCCAAGTTATGAACATATTCACTTACATTTTCTTTTAGAAGCTTTATAGTGTTAGCTGTTCCATTTAGGTCTGTAAGCTATCTTGGGTCATTTTTGTGTGATATGTAAGATAGAGCTCAAGATTTTCCCCCTGTACCTTTATCCGTTTGGTTTAGCATCAGTTTAGTTGAATTGCCATTGTACCCTTGCTAAAATTCCATTTGTGGGCTTATTTTTAGATTCTCTTCTGTTCCATTGATACATCTACCCTTACACCAATACCACACTGTCTTGATTACTCTAGCTCTTCATCATGTTGTGAAATAGGTGATGTGAGTCTGCCAACATTGTCTTTTTTTTTTCAAGATTGTTTTGACATTTAAATTTCATTTTAGAATTAATTTGTTTCTTCTAAACTGTTAAGATTTTGATTAGGATTACTTGAAGTCTGTAGATCAATTTGAGAAACTTCTTAATAGTGTTGAGGCTTATCTGAGAGAGTGGTATCTCTCCACTTACGTAGGTCATCTCTCAATTTTTCTTAACTATGTCATATAGTTTTCAAGTGTAGAGGTTTCACTTTAATTAGAATTATTTCTAGATACTGACAATTTTTAATGTTATGGTATTAATTTTTTAATTTTATTTTCTAATTGTTAATATATAGAAATACAGTTGATTTCTTAATATTGGCCTTGAATTCTGAGACTTTGCTAAATTCATGAATTGGTTTTAGTAGTGCTTTAGATTTTATAGTGTTTTCTACATACATAATCCTATCATCTGAATAATGAGCTGTAGTTCATCCTCTCTAACTTCCATCGTTTTTGTCTTGTCTTACACACTGACTACGGCTTCCAGTGCAAGGTTGAATAGAACCTTGGAAGTGGACATCCTTGCCTTGTTTCTGATCTTAGAAATAAGAATTTAAATTCACCATTCAGTATGATGTTAGCTGTAGTGGGTTTTGTTTGTTTTAGTTGTAGCGTTTTTGTAGATGCTCTGTACCAGACTGAGAAGTTCTCTTCCTAGTTCGCTGACAGTGGTTTTTTGTTATTGTTTTGGTGGGGTTTTTTTTTGGGGGGGGGTCATTATTAGACTCTGGATTTTACCAAATGCTTTTTCTGCATCTATTGAGATGATCTGGATTTTTGTCTTTTTTCTGTTAATGTGTTTAATTATATTGATTTTTAAAAGTTCACCTTTCATAAACACTTGGTCATGATATATTATTCTTTTTTCTTCATTACTGGACTCAGTTTGTTAATGTTTTATGGAGAGCGTTTGTGTCTACTTTCATGAAGGAGGTCAGTCTGTGATTTTCTTACAATGTCTTCATCAGGTTTTAATATCAGTGTAACTTAGGAGTTAGGAAATTCTTTCTTTGATTATTCTCTAAAAGAGTTTGTGCAAGGTTGGTTTTATATTGTTCTTAAATGTTTGATAGAATTCATGTGGACCTGGAGCTTTGGGGGAAGGTTTTAGTTATTTGGATTTTTAATTTCTTCTCGTCAGTTTTGGTAAATTCAAGGATTTTTCTATAAGTTATTGAATTTATTGTCATTAAGTTATTCATATTATTTTTTTAACATCTGTAAGATTTGTAGTAATGTTCCCTCTTCATTCCTAATATTGGTAATTGTGTTTCCTTTCTTTTTTTCTTTAGTCTTGCAAAAGAGTTTAACTGTTTCATTAATCTTTTCAAATAATCATCACCTTATACTTTATTTCTTTATTGTGGTTATTTGTTCAGAGAAAGTGTTGCAGGAAAATGGGACGTGAGAGAATGGGTGTGTCCCGGGTCTCCGGTGAGTCCCTGGGATGCACCCTGCTAAGTGAGGATCCTTGATTTTGTGCAGAAAAAAATTCAAGAGCGAGCCATAGTAGAGTGAAAGTAGATTAATTCAAGGAGATACACACTTTATAGAGTGCAGGCCATGTCAGAAAGCAAGAGGCAGCTCTGGGAGATGGGGTCATCTAGGAAGGTGAAAGAGGCTTAGAAGATACACATTCCATAGGCAGAATGCAGGCCATCCCAAAGGCCAGAGGCTGCAGGATGTGAGGGTGTTTAGTTTAAAGGAGATACACACTCCATTGACAGTATGGGCTGTCTCAGAACACGGTGAGAGAAAGGCAGCAGGATGCAGTGTTTTTAGTTTTAATGGGCTCAGTAATTTCATATGCTAACAAGTGGTAGGATTAGTCCAGCTGTTTTGTGGGGAAGGGGTTGAGATCTGCAGGAATTTGACCACCACCCACTTTTTGTCCTTTTATAGTCAGCCTCAGAAGGTCATGGTGCCTGTGGGCGTGTTATGTAGCATGCTAATGTATTATAATGAGCATATAATGAGGTTCAAGGTCCTCTAGAAGTCTGATGCTCCACCATCTTGGGCTGAGTTGGTTCTAACCAGTTATGGTCATATCCTCAATTGCTGTGTCATTCTTTTAATGGTTATACCATGCCCCCTTCCCTCCTGTCTCAGAGGTAGCCTGCATTATTTCAAGTTAGAATTCATTTTTTAAAATGTGAATGGTCTAATTCTTGATGATCTCTCGTTTCATGTCCCATAAATATATTGTTCAAATTCTATGTCTGTAATAAAATTTATCTGTTTTGACCTTTTGTTTTCTGAAGGGTGTTAGTTCCCAGCTATGATTGTAGATGTTTGTTTCTTCTTGATTTTTAACTTCTGATGTACAACATGATGTTTCAGTCATATATATACATACATATATTCATTTTCATATTTTTTCATTGTTGATTACTACAAGATATTGAATATAGTTCCCTGTACTTTACAGAAGAAACTTGTTGTTTATCTATTTTATATGTGGTAGTTAGTATTTGCAAATCTCGAACTCCCAATTCCCTGTCCGTTTTTGCTTTCTATATTTGAAACTCTTTCGTCAGTTGCACTACTGTATTTTCTTATGTTTTTTATGAGTATGAACTTTTTCTTATTAAATTTCGTATTAATTAATGAATTTATTAATATAAAATCTTTTTATCTTGAGTTCTAATTTGTCTGATGTCAGTACTGCCGTACATACTTCTTTGTTTTTTCTTCCATTTCTTTTTTAACCTGGCCTATATTTTAAAAATTTGTTCTAGGTATATCTCTTGTGAACAGCATCAATCTAGGCTAGAGTAAGACTCAGACTTTTTTAAGAACAAGCAAAATTTAAGCTATTTACAGTTACTGTGTAAATTATGTAAATTGCCAATGCTTGCTTTGTACCCAGCTTTCTTGCACTTCCCTCCTACCCTTCTCCACCCTTCCTGCCTCCCCTGCCCCTTCCTCCAACACCACCAGTCCTTGCTCCCTAAATGTTTGCTAGCGTTTTCTGTCCTGCCAGCAGGGAGAGCCTGTTACACACCTCTAACTTTCTCTCATTGCATCTGGTATCCTCTATAGGATAAATAAAGCAGCGTTACTTTCCCCTTTGTAAGCCTCAAATCCATTTCTGAATTAATGATTGATTGTATTTGATTCATTTCAAAAGTGAGAAAACGAATTTTACAAGAGAAATGCCTGTAGCAGTTATTTGTTTCTATATCACAGGAGGTATGGGATCCCCACCTTGACCTCATTGCATACCGCAGGGTGTTTCAGATTCATGGTATAAGGCTCAGTAAATATGAAATTTACATTCCAATTGGCCTCCCCTGTACCTTTTTCTCTCCAAAGTGTGAAATATGTCCCATGCATTACTAGAGGGACACCTGGACACAACTTTAAATAACAGTAAATCAACTGATAGACAGTTACTCTCTGCTTTTATTCTTTCAGTTCTTTTGTACTATCATGGAGAAAACCTCTGATCCTTCACCCCTCTGCTTGCTGTTATCCACCTACTCCCTTTTGTAATCAATGAGCTGGGCTCTGGCTCACTCTGCCTTGATGTAGGCAGCAGTGTTAAGCTAGCATTTAGTAACGTTGTTTTGTTTTCCTTTTAATTGAGGTTTTTTTGGTTACCTTGTATTTTTTCACAATAATTACTGCTTTCCACTCAAGAAAGTGATTAAATTTTGCCTTTAAAATTTTTATTTTAAAAGTTGAATTAATTTTAAAGAAAATGTTTAATATAGGTAGGATGAAAGGGTATCAAATAACTGAGAAACATGGTATATGTTAGAGATTGGATGTGACCTTGGCCAAGAAAGTGGTATGGGAATGAGTGAAATTTGAAGTCTCCAGCGTTTTTCTGGCATCTCTGTTACTTCTATCTGCAGGGAATATGAGAATTACGGAGTTTTCCACCTTGTAGTTTAGGTAGGAAAGAGGATGTGCTTGTGCAGTAACTGGTATGTGTGTACCTTGGTAAAATGCTGTTGGAGCAGCTGGCACGCGGTGGTGATGCAAACAGAGGGCAGCTCTGGTGGGGTCTTAGGGCCTTGGCTCATACTGATGTTTTCACTCAAGTTCCTTTCTCCCTTCCATTTCCAGTCTTTCCTCCTAAATCCTCATCAGTTTTGCAGGGTAATGGGGCTTTTGTTTCTAGGTGTTTCTCTGAGGACTATGTCCAAAAGGAAGAGTGTCCCACTGGTTCTCGGAATATCCAGTGGCTACGAGTTCTGGTTCTAGCACATGTGTTTTTAGCCAGAAAACCACTTCATTGTTTTGAGAGTCAGCTTCTTCATCTTTGTTGGTGATGATGAAACCCAGTGCCCTTCCTGCTTCGTAAGGCAGCACATTCTGAGATATGTTTGTGATGTACATTTGTAAATCAATGTTATTTTTGCCCTATTATTATTATCAGTATTTGAAATACTGATGGTTAATGCTTTTGAGAGTATTTTAGGTATTTTAATTCTTTTTTTCTCTATTTTTTCCCCTAGGTCTTGATGCAGAACTTTATTATGTGAGAAATGATCTTATTAGTCACTACGCTCTGTCCTTTAACCTGTTAGTACCCAGCGAAACAAATTTCCTGCACTTCACTTGGCATGCAAAGTCCAAGGTAAGAGAATGGTCAACCAAAGATGCCAAGACAGGACCTCCCAGGCCCAGAGGCTGAGGCAAGGGCTTTGTCTGAGGGGTGGACTGCCAGCTGCACAAGAGGGTTGTGTGGGTGGAGGGCTATAGCAGTACTGGGTCTTTTCACATTTAAATCTTGAACCTATTCCTCTAGACTTTCTCAAATCCTTGAAAATCAAGGTAGCCATTATTTATGTGACAAGCTTATGACAGAATACTTAAATCTTTTTAGGCTTTTCAATCCAGTATGTTGCCCTAGCTGGAAGAGGGGACAGTAGGACCTGCTAATAACTATGTTGTTACGATGAAGCGACGTGAGTCAGGGATGGGGGAATTGGTAAGATAGGTGTTTTGAACATGTTTGAGGTAATGGATATAGTTCTCTCATTTACGGGGAGACGGTGAAAGTAAGGGACAGCAGACACAGGCTCCCATGTGTGCTGTGGCTCAGCTTCTGTAACAGGAAGGAGCCTCTTGCCTGGTTTACTTGTTACTGAATTCTTCACCTTTCCTCTGACTGTCTGGGCCCCTCTAACATGTCTTTTAGGTCGAAGAGTGAGAGGCTGAGTGTAGCACCCACCTCCCCCAGGCAGCTTCAGTTTTTTTTATCAGTGTTGTGTATAGGCTTCTGTGTAGGATTTTATTTGGGAAATAAAAATAGTTTTTGTTACTAAAAACAAAAAAGAATACCTAATGTAGAGTTTATTTTTTAAGTTATTATAAAATGGCGTCTATCCTGCTCTTTTTTGCAAATCATTTAAATTTGATCACTTTTTTTATCTACTTAGAAAACAATAATAATTATTGGGAAAATTCAAATATTATAGAACTATTAAGATTTTGTAGATCTGTACTGAGAAGTAACCATTGTTTATAATTTGGTATACTTCAAGGCTCATTTCTTTTTCCTTTTTAAACAAAATAGGGATTTTATGACACATGTGTTATACAGTATTTTTCCCCTTACCTAATACTCTATCTTGGCATCTTTCTAATTTTCTACTTACAGATTTAACTCAGTCTCTTTAATGGCTTTCAGATATAGTATTGCATGAATGTATGATGTATGGTTATTTGTTAAGTGCTTCATTGACACATGGATTTTTAATAGCATTTTGCTATTTTGAACATTTCCTTTCACTATTACAAATAATTCCTTCATTCTGTTTGTCAGGCAAGATCCATGGTAAAGGGATGGTGAAAACAATGGGTAGCTCGTCTTTTGTTTCTGTCTCTACCTTAGTTATTGATGAATGTAGATACAGAAAAAATACGTGTGTGTGAATGTGTATGTATGTTTATGTTTGTAGCTGTATATATGTGTGTATACATATAGGTATATGTGTGTGTGTATAAACATACATAAAGAACATCTTCAAGAAATTTTTGGGCATTATTGCTGGATGGTACTTTTTCACCAGGAAGTGAAATGGCTGGATTAAAGAGTGTGCACGTTTAAAATTTTGATCGATATTACCAAACTGCCTCTCCCTTCCCTTTCCCAGGATGGTACCAAAGAACCAACATTGCTTACGTAGTGAATAAGGGTGCCTATTTCTTCAATTTCTTCAATACTAAATATTTTAAGTATATTTGTTTGCCAATCAGATAAGTAAAAGTGATTAGATAAATATGCATATATCCACTTTATATATACTCACATATACATTAGAGAAGCATTGTACACACGTACACATACATGCATTAGAACATAGCTGCAGGAATGTTGTGATTTTAAAGTTGAATTAACTTGGATCCTGGGTAAAGCATATGTACCTTGCTGTCTGGAGCACCTCAGCTGTCCAATATTATTGCCTTGGGGTATTCAAATATGGGGGTGTTCTTTTAGGAGTGGGTAGATCTCTTTAGGGTGTGATCTGCAAAAATAGAAGCTGAAAATGCATGTGAAACAACTAAGAACATTTAGTAAACTGTAACTTGGGTATGCTGAAGTGCCAACATAAATAGTATAGATAATTCAGAAGAGGTTCATCTGAGACATTTTAATCTGAGATCTTGTTAATTTGAATGAGTAAGCACTTGAACTCTTCAAGCAAACTGGGCTAACACATTTTTCAGTATTCTTACATAACATTGTGCGATTTTACTATTATTTGAGGGGGGTGGTGTGACTTTTAAGTTGATATATAATTTCAATATAAAGAAAAATTACAAGAACAGTACTAAGAATTCTCATGTATCTCTTACCTAGATTCATTCATTGTTGCTGGTTTGCTCTGTTTACTTACTTTATCATTGTTATTAATTCTCTCTCCTCACCCTTGTGTGTACACACTTTTTCCACTTGAACTGTGTGCAGGTGCTAGCATCGTGTCCCTTTACTCCCAAATACATCAGTGTATATATTCTAAGAACAGGGGCATTCTTTACCTAACCAAAGTACAGTGATCAAAATCGGGAGACTTAACATTGATGCACTACTGTTATCTGATCTACAGAACTCGATTTCATCTGTTACCCCAGTCATCTCCTTTATAGCTTTTTTTTTCCCCCATAGCTTTTTTTGTGTGTTTCTTGACCTTGACATTTTTTTGAAACATACAAGCCAGTAGGCTGTCCTTCATGTTGAGTTGTGTGAGGCTTCCTCATGATGAGATTCAGGAGTGTCTGCTTGGTGGTAACACCGCAGGAGGGCTGTCCTCCACGGCGCATGTGATGTCAGCTTGTTCCCTTGGTGTTGTTGTTAACTGTGATCACTCAAGTCACCAAGTTTCTCCATTGTAAAGTTTTCTCCTTTACAATGAACAAGTAATTGTGGGGAAGTAATTTGAAATTATGCGTAAAAATCCCATTCCTCATCACCCTTGCAACCACTAGTTTTTGCATCTGTGTTTAGAGCTGGGCTTCCCTTTTAGCCAGTGTGATTGTTCCCTCTCACTGGAAGAGGTCAGATCTGCCCTGGGTAACCATTTGGTGGGAGTGTTATGGAAAGAATTTAAACATTTGTGGAGTGGCGGTCTTGAATTTTAAGTTCCCTTGCAACTCTGAGATCCAGTGTTTCTGTGAACATTTTTCAGGCAGAGAAGCTTCTTGTATTTTCCAAAAAGCCAATAATTAGTCCTTTGTTACTTTTCCTACCTTTAATGTTGGTGAGTTTAAAAACAAATAATATGGGTATTTTAAAATAGTGAAAACTCTAACAAGATAGTAGAGGTTCTGTTCTGGGTACACTGCTGACCAGGAACAAGGTGTGACTGTTTCTGGGCCCACTTGGGAAAAAAGAATGCTGGTGTCTCACGAGCATGTTTCCTGGGCAAGTGTGTGGGCACTGACTTGTGAATAAAAAGGCAGTGTGGAAGGTGGCTGTTAGAATTGAACAGAATTAGACCTCCTCGTACTCATTTGTTTTAAAAATACACATTCCCTGGATTTTTTTTTTTTTTTTTTTTTAATTTGGAGTCAGTGTCACGGATCTGACTGCTGATAGTGGGTGCCAGAGGAGTTTTAGGAACCTGCCACAAGGAAGACACTGGAGTGGAGGAGAGTAGTTAGAAGAAGGGGCTCAGATGGGTATATATGTCTGAACGGGAAGCAGTACTGACCTGGGGTATGTGCTGGGTCAGGAGGAGCCTTGGTATAGCTCTCTTGTACTTGTGTATTCATCTCATTATCTTGTAGAGCATGATCTCCAAACCACTTCTGTGGCAGGTTTTAAATACCATCATCAGTGCGCATTGGGCTGCCCTTGCTGATGTGGTAGTCCTTGTAAAGCAGGAGTTCCTGGACTTGTTGGAGAGCATCACCATTCACTTACACGCCAGAAGCCTAGACTCCTTCTCCTGTACCGTCTCGATTCTGTCTCATAATTAATTACACCTTAAATTCTTCTCCTACATCTCTCAAGACCTAGTGCCTCATCTGTAATTTGGACTTTCATTGTTTCTTAACTAGAAATGGAAATAGTCTTCTAACTGGTCTCCTTGCCTCTGGGCTGACCTCTTGCTGCGTCCCCCAACAAAGGCTCATGGTTGTCATCAGAATAAAGTTCCAGTTTCTTAGGGAGCCTTAGTGATTTCATTCCTGCCTTTCTTTTCTACCTGCCCTACAGCTAATTGTTTAGTACTTTATTTTTTTTTTCTTTCTCAGTGGCAGTCTTGAATATCCTTTGCTCTGGACATTGCTGCTGTGTGCTCTGCTAAAAATGCCCTGTTCCCAGTCTTTACCTCATTAACTCCTGTTCATCTCGTGAAACTCGGGCCTGCTGTCACGTCTCTTTTTTTGGCTATGTCAAGTGCCCTTTTCTGTACCCACAGTGACCTTCTCTTTCCTTCATCATACTCTAAGAATGTTTTAGTAGTTGATTTTCTTTTGTCTCCCTCCAAGATGTTGAGCACTCTAGGGGTAGGAACCTCCGTTCGTCTTTCTCTGTGTCCCCTGTGCCTGGTATGGCGCCTGGTGCTGAGTTACAGGAGCTCCCTGACTACGGAGGAGAAGCCACAGGCCACAGTTCAACAAATGGGGAGCTTTTCAGAGTTAGAATGTGCTGCTTTAGGAGCGGTAGATTTCCTCTTTCTTAAAGTGTGAAGACATAGTTTGGGTGCACTTGACAAACTAGTTGACAACTAGTTGCATACGTGGGATTTTTCAGATTTTTTGCTCTGAATAAAGTTGTAAGTTTGGAAGAATGAATGGAATTCATAGTTTGAACTTGCAGCTAAACTGATTTCACAGTTCATCTGTAGCAGGTGTAAGAATTTATAGGAAAGTGCTAATAATGTTATATCTTAAAACATTTTATGATAAAAAAACTAAGGAAATGTGTATGTTAATTTAATTCCAGGTTCAGCCTCTATAGCAGCTCCTAATTCCAGTTTTAGGTCATAATCTCTGGTGATTTTAGCACAGATAATTAACTGAAGTTTGTTTATTTTAAAAGTTAATCTTTTGAGTATTCCATATATGTACATGGTAAAAAACTCAAAAGGCGTAAAGAGTACACAGTAGAAAATAAATTCCTTACATCTTCCTTGACCATCCCCAAGCAGTCCTGCCACCTAGCTCACCTTCCATGGGCATCCACTGTTACCTGATTTTGGTCTCCCCTTCTAAAGATAGTCTGTGCACAGGTAAGATGTGCGTGTGTGTGTATGTATGTGTATATATGTATTTTTGAAATGGGAAAGTCATGCAAAGGGGTAGGAGAGACACAGCAGTGAGTTCTTCACCTGATCGTGTTGGCTTTGGGATGCAGTCAGGGACTTTCAGGAGCAGGCGGTGGTTCCCAGGCTGTAGCACTTCACAGTTCTTGCTTTTTAAGAATTGCCAGAAGATGAAATATTTGCTTCCAAAGATTTCTAGGCTCCTTGATATGTCACTTCACATTGTAGATATATTAGTTCTAATACATCATCAAAGTTTTTGTAGTACTTGTTCTCCAGTGTTCATGTGACTCTTCTGTCTTGCCAAACTGATTATGGTCTTCTCAGGCTGGAGCTGTGTCTTATTCTTGGCATGTGTGTCCCACTGCCTTAGTGAGTGGTGGGTGATACAGTGGGTTAATTGGATTTCCAGATGGGATGAGAACTCTGGTATTGCTTCTCTTTCACAAGACCACACACTCCCCAGAAATACCAAAAGACTGCTGGTGGTTTTAACAGATAATTGGTTTCTTCTGTATTTCTTAGCGTTCTCCAGAATCCAGAAAAAACCATGCAACTGCATCTGTTAAGTGTCAGTCGGTATTTTAGATAGCTGAAAGGCAAAAATACACCAAAATGTAGCAGAATGCTCCCTACGTGCTCCCGTCCCCTAGCTGTTCTCTGGTCTCAGGAATTCTTCATCATTGTCTGGAGAGTTTGCAGGGAACTTGTCCAGAGTTCCTACAGCAGCCCCTGGGGCCAGCCTGCCGTATTCCCTGCAGAGTGGGTTTTCTATGAGAAAGGCAGCACTTTTGGTAATTTCAGAGAAATTAGAAGGCTATTTGGCTGTAGGCAAGTGTATTCACTTTAAACTTGTACTGTGTTCCAAAAGGAAGTGGCTTTACTCATCAGCTGCCTATTTGCAATTGCCTTTTACTTCTAAGTAAGGAAAGATTACCAAAAATGTTTATTTCTTAGCTTATTCAAATATTTATATTTTCTCTGGTTTCTCTTCTCAAGTCTTTTGGCTCATTCTTTTTTTCTGATAAACAACTGCTGCTCAGATTTCCTTTGTTCCAGTAGATTATAAATGCTAGCTTTAGAGCAGATCTGTTTCTTCAAAGAATCATTGGCAGGTGAGATTCCATATAGATTGATACATGCCAAAGGAGAGAAAATTGGAGTTTAATAATTGACATTTTCTTCTCTAATACCAGGAACTGCAATTTAAAATTTTATATTCTAAAGATTCTGGAGGAAGAAGACAACTGCCTTGGGAATGCCTTACATCTTGAGACAATCCCTCAAAAAGGGCGGGAGCAAAGGACAGGCATCATGCTTCCACACTTCTTAGTTTTCCAAGCTGCTGTTGGCCAAAGTGTTGGACTTCCCCAGAAATCTCACCCAGCCCCTTTGCCACCTCTCCCCATTCTCCTAACTCTACCCAGCTCCACTCACAGGCTCATTTCTCTCCCTCCTGCCCTTCCCTCCTCTTGCCACACTGAGACTCTCGGGTGCTATTCTTGTCCCCCACCCTCAGCACTGCAACTGGGGGCCTTTGACCCTGTTTGCCGCTCACTGTCTGTCTGCTGCCCCAGGAGTTCTGGTCCCTGGCTAGCTGTGCCTCTGCTTGCAGTAGCTGAGAAAAGTCTTTATTCCAGGGGAAGCGTAAGTTTGGTTTTGAATCTGTTACATTTCAGAATTGTAAGATTATTAGGTAGCTATGTCTGGTAGGTAATTGGGCATACGAGAGGAGAGAATGAAGATGCAGGAGAGTGAGAGAGATCAGTTGATAATGCAAGACCCTTTTGGTGGTGAAGTGGGCGTGAACCTAGTGTTCTGGGAGAGAAGGGCTTATCATTTGGAGAGGAGGGTAAATCTCTCCTTAGGACTGGAGTGCAGAGGTTGAGTGCTCTCACAGATGTGCCTGGTGCTGGAAAAAAGGCAAAAGAGGGGTTCCTGTGTGCCAGCCAAAGAGGACAAGGGCATTGTCTGAAAGTAGGGAAATGGGGAGGACAGCAGGAGTGAAGCGGTGGATCCTGTGAGATTTGGAGTGAGGAGACGAGGGACAGAGGCGTCGGTGAGGAAAGGTTGCTGAGCAAGATTAAGGACCTGCCCTGAGCCTGGGGGTCATCCTTGTCTAAGATCCCTTTCTCTTTCTGGGATGTGATTTCCTCCAGCAGTGCTGGGCAGCAGGAGTAGAGTGGGAGGTGGTCAGGGTCCTGATGACAATGTAACTGTGTCAGTAACATAATCTTCTTTGGGGCACAGGCTGTGGGAAAGTGAAACCAGGTCCAACCAGAAGAGGATGGAAATAGCTTTATTGATTGTTGCATCCCATCTGTGAGCACAGCACTGGGCTTATAAATGTTGGTTGAATCAGAGTGTTGGAGACAAAGAACTGTTTTTGTAGGGATCAGAGGTACTGATGGGATCTTTGGTAGAGTGGGGTTTTTGCATTTGTTTTGGTTATGGAACAATTCTTGAGTACATAGGAATACCGAATAGTTAATATTGAAGCCACCAGGCAGATGGCAGGAGACAAAACGGGCCAAGGACCAAGGCCTCTGCAAGTCCCGTGTGTCAGTGATGTTGATGGCATGAGAAGTAGTCATTATGAGTAGAAGCTGTGAGCTTCAGAGTATAGGGGAGTTTGCATGAGGAAGGGATGTGTAGAAAGGACCTAATGTAATGATCCTACAAGAATGCTGACCCTACTGCCTAGGCACTGAGAGGCGGAGGCTGTAGGAACTGAATGACTGGAAAGCCAGGAGATGATGGGTAAGACACTTGTGAAGAGTCTGAGAGTGTGGGAGGCTGTTTAGAATATTGGGGTTCCCAAGAAGGGGGTAAAACAGAAGGGCTGCAGCATTGTTCTTAGCAGAACACAGGAAGGCTGGTGTCAGAATTCTGGGGTCAGGAGTAGGGTGGTGCTTATGGGGAAGTGCAGTGGGGCATAGGCTTCTCTGGAATGACTGCTGATGCCACTGGGGTCTGTGTTTATCAGGGGACCTGTGCCAGACTGACAGCTGTGTTGTATTAATTATCCTACTTAATCCTCATAACTTGTAGTAGCCTCATTCTATAAAAACTGAAACTTGGAGAAGTTAATAATTTACCTTATGGTCCCTCGGTCTCACGGTTCCAGTCCAGTTTTTGCTGACTGTACTTAATTTTTTTCATGCACTTGCCCTTCTTGTCCTGTTAAAAGAGATAGCAGGGATATAGGGATGTAGTCAGTGTATTCTCAATGTTAGTGAATGCTGCAGGGAAGCCTGCTCGTTCTTGGCCCAAAGTTGCTGGGCCGTAGCTCTCTTGCACCCCCTGGTGGCAGTGACAGTATCGCGGCATACTAAGGTGATAGTGAACACTTGTAGCTAAGGTACCACTAAGTCAGTCACTGATGTGCAGCAGCAAGAGCATTTCCTTTGCTGTGAACATGGCACTTACCCAATACAGCCTTTAACAATTGTTTGTATACCTGTCTTAACTGTCAGGCAGAAGTTTAGTATTTCCATACCCTTCCAGTGTTCAGGGGCTTTAAAGTAGAGTTTGCAAGAAAATCCAGAGGGGAAGTTAATGTTCTGTGTACTGAGCCCTTCTTCTTATCCATGGGTTAAACATCTTCTGACCTAGCTGATGCCTGAGTGTCCATCCTTTCTCTTATAGCCTGGGAGGTTACTCTATTCCTGTTTCCTTTCATCTTTGTTATATCCCATTTTGTTGGTTTTATTCATTAGCATATAAACACATTTGAGTATCTCCTAGTGAAAAAAAAAAGGAAAGGCTTTGAAATCTGCACCCTGCCCCTGCCCCCGCCCCCTGGTTCCATTCTTCCTAGTTAAGTTTCATAAAGAATGGTTTCTTAAATCTCTTTCATGCTGCTCTTTTCCTAACCCAACCCACAACCCTTTGGCTTCTGCCAATCCCAGCCTCCACCAAAGCTGCCCTTGTGACCTCTGAATGGGAGATGGGTACCATTCTTACTGAGACTCCAAGGGCAGGACAGAGAGTAGCATGTCCTGAGAGTAACAACGTAAGGTCTTGTTGAAGGTGTTGAAGGTGGCAGCTGTTCTGAATTTCACCTGTTGCTTTGTAGTTTGAGCTGTTTCTTTCATGAACATCTCTAGCAGCAGAGCTGTATTTATTTATTGGTGCTGATTGGTTCTACTGAGTTACCTCTGTAGGCCAGGTGTTCCAGGATTGCCTTCCTAGTCACCTCTCTTCCTTTTCTGGATTCTGAATCAATTGAGATATAGATACAGAGGTTAGATGGGCATCCAAACATAAGCTTTCTTAATGGTGAAAGCTGAACTAGAGAATGTGGCTTGGATAGATATTCTATGAGAAACTTGTGCCTTGGACTCTGCTTGTGGGGTGAGTGGGTCTGTAGAACAGACCTTCATCCACCAGTCAGAGCTTGGCTTTTATCAGCTGCAGAAGACATTGGTGGCTAGTCATGGTCTGTAAATTATACACCTTAACTCCTTGGCTCTTCATACCTATCTGCCTCTCCAGGGCTTTTCCGTCGATGGCTTATAGTTCTCAGCAGGATTTCTGAATCCTAGATGGTAGATTTTATAGGAGAGTGGTGGTACTGCTCTGGACATGAAATAGAGGGTGGCTTACTAGATTGAATTTTTATCCAATTAAAAATTCTGAGGAACATATGAACAAACACAACAGAATAGAAACAGTCATAAATACAGAGAACAAACGTTAACAGAGGCTAGTGGGGTGAGGGGGAGGAAGAAATAGGTGGGAGAGATTAAGAGGCACAAACTTACAGTTGCAAAAAAGCAGTCAAGGGTATGAGATTTACAGTGTGGGGAGTATAGGCAATAACTAAATAATATCTTTGTGGTGACATATTGTAACTAGACTTACTGTGATCATTTTGAAATGTGTAGAAGAAAATCACTGTGTTGTGTGTAACAGGAACTAACAAAGTGTTGTTGGTCAGTTATACTTTAAAAACAAATAAATATGCAAACAAACTCATAGAAAAAGAGACCAGATTTGTGGTTACCAGAGACGGGGTGGGGATGGGGGACATTGGATGAAGGCAGTCAGAAGGCACTGCAGAGTTCCAGTTAGAAGATAAATAAGTGCTAGTGATATAATGTACGACATGATAAACATAATTAACACTGCTGTATGTTACATATGAAGGTTGTTAAGAGTAAATCCTAAGAGTTCTCATCACAAAAAATGTTTTCTATTTCTTTAATTTTGTATCCATATGAGATAATGGATGCTTACTAAATTTACTGTGATAAGCATTTCATCATGTATGTAAGTCACATCATTTTGCTATAACCTTAAACTTAACACAGGGATGTATGCCAATTATATCTCCATAAAACCGGAAGGGAAAAAACCAAACAAACACACCCCCAAAACAGTCATCCAATGGATCATATGAGAGGCAGCACAGTCTGGGGGGGAAGTCTTAGAATCAGACTCAGCAGAGCTGGATTCCCACTCTGGCTACTTTGTGTATATTGAATTTGCCTGGATTGGTTCCTTCAGCTGTTGGGGCAAAAAAAAAAAGAACATTCCTAGGACTGTTTCTGACAATTTTGACTTTTTAAAAAAATAGCTAGATTATTTGTACATGTGAAAGCTTCACGCAGTCATTAGGTAATGACTTAATCAGCGAAATCAAGCTGTTAGTGCCCTTTCTGTTACCATGGATCCAATTTGTTTATTTCTCCATGTTATAGGTTGAATATAAGCTGGGGTTCCAAGTAGACAATTTTGTGGCTATGGACATGCCCCAGGTCAACATTTCTGCTCAGGGGGAAGTTCCACGCACTTTATCAGGTGAGTCTCAATGACAGAATTTAACATACTGTTTTTATCTATGTCCCCCATACCCTCAAAGAAGAGTTTAACTACTGATACGTAGTGTATCTACACACACACATAGGTATCCGATGTGTAAGTATTTTGAAAAGTAGTTTTTATAAATAGTCATTACTTGTACTGTTTAAACCAGCCCCTCTTTTTCATCCCCTCCAGAACTATCCGCCCTCAGCTCTTTATCTCCTTTTATGCATTGCTGGCCCCTTCCTAGGTCCCCATGGCTGGTCTTACTTGTCTTCCATTAATTTCCCCACTGCAGCCCCCATGATCATTGAACACTCACTTCTGACCCCATGACATAAAGCTCATCCGTACCTCACCCCCATCAACCCATCAACATTCCAGACTCGCCAGCCCCTGTGCTGTGCTCACCCCTGCCTGCCTGTCTAGCCTAGTCGCTGCACTTGCCGCAGTGTCCGGCGGTGACATGCTACGTGCAGTTCTGAGAGCCGTGCCTTTGCACATGCTCATCTCTGTATTTGGAGCCATCTTCTCATCTTTTCTGCTTGTGAGTTTCTGTTCATACTAAATATTCTGCAAACCTCAAAATCTGCACTCTCCTTTCTCTGTCTCCTCTCCCTCCGGTTGTTAACTCTTCTGTTTTTCCTGCCCCATAGGAGTTGTATTTCACTGTTTAGAGCTATCACATTATCTTGTAATTCTTTGTCTTTGTCTCTCCCTACTAGCTTGTGGCCACTCTGAGGGCAGGAGCTGCCTTTTTCTGTTTTCTACCCTCGGTGCCTAACATAGCATCTGGAGTGGGATAGACACTCAGGACAGGTCTGAGTCAATGATTTAACTGTCATATTTGCACCAATTTAACTACTTTTGAGCCAACCTTTTGAGAAAAGTTCCAGAGGTGTGAGATTTTAAACAAATGAAAATTTAAAAAACTTGAAGGTATAAGCCCCAGTGTTATGGAACTTTTTCTGGCAGTCTTATTCACTGTTATTAGGGACATACATTAATCTAAGTTTTAGGCAAGCATGGGAAGGCTGGTTAATTTTTATTATTACATGGGCCAGTAAAGAAGTTCAGAAATGCACATTGCTCATACACTGATACAGATGGTAGAATGATACATTCTAAATTTGTAGAAAAAGAATCTTAAACAGAGATACTTTTTTAAGTGCACCAAAGCAATGTTATCCCATTGCTACAATAACTGATTAAATCCAGTTTCTGTTTAGAGAAGTGTTTTTAAACACATAGTTGAAAATTTATCAGTTTTGTTTACAGATTTCTATTTAATCTCTTCATTAAGAGCAATAAATACATGATTGCATTTTGATGGTGAATTGTCTTTACTTGTTATCCAGTAATGTTTGTTGTTATTATTGTTGATGTGACTAGTGAGGTGGCAGGGCCTACCTTGGGATTCTGTAGCTTTACTGTATTATAATAAGGGGACTTGGGAGACAAAGGGATACGTTAAAAATCACGAGGGAGCCGAGCCCAGCTGATCGGCATGAGCGTCGCTCTTCCTGCTTGTCCTTCTCTAGTGCTGCGTGGCCGGCAGCGGTCCCGGGAAGGAAGCAGGAGTGGAAGAGGTGCTTTCTCCACCCCTGGGTTCCAGGACTTAGCCTGGGGCAGGACGGAGGGTGTGAGGGGCCTTCATACTTCGCTTCATCCCTTCTGCCCATCACAACATACAAAGCAATGACACCTGGAGTTTTCCAAACAACCTTTATTTCCTCAGAGTCTTCCTTAACCCTGTGGAACAAGGAGCTGCCACTGAGTAGGGCCTGGTAGAGGGGGTGCTTTCTTTCCTACTCCCTCCCCCAATTTAAAATATAGATTTATAAAGAAAGGAAGGAAGGAAGGAAGAAAGAAAAAAAGAATCATGAGCAGAAGTTGAAAACAACTCTCTTCCTTTGTCTTGGTTTGTTCTTTAATGCTAACTTCTGTATCTATAATGCACTTAATGTCCAAAGCTGTGTAGTCTGTAGATAAGTTCTCTGCAAGTTTCTCCTTAGTATTTTATGTAAATGTATTATTTTTAGTTTCATTGCAACAAAAATAAATTCTAAATTATTTAACAGGCATTAATGTTGATTTTTAGAAAATTAAAATATTTTTCTCTTTTCTGTTTTTTTAAACAGTGTTTCGGGTCGAGCTTTCCTGTACCGGCAAAGTAGATTCTGAGGTTATGATACTAATGCAGCTCAACTTGACAGTAAATTCTTCAAAAAACTTTACAGTCCTAAATTTCAAACGAAGGAAAATGTGCTACAAAAGTAAGGAATTTATTTACCAAAGTATGTGTTTTATATAGATGTGAGAAGGTCAAAAATAGATTTTGTCATCTTTACAGATTTGTGATCAAAGCTTGATTGTGGTTGCAAATGAGAAAAGAGAGAGCACGAACAGATGAAATTGCAAGATAATCACCAGATAGCTTGTTGCCAGGAATCTCACTCAGGTCCCACTCAGTCCCTGCTTTCTCAGAATCTTTGATCAGAATTGCTAAGGACATTTTCCATTAAGAATGTGAAGTAGCACTAAAGTGGCTGAAGAGGTAAAGAAATCAGGTAATTTTGTTAGGGTCCCTGAGTAATAGAGTGTTAACTGTGTTTCCTTTATAAATTACTGTAATGCAGAAGCATTGCCCTGGGGCCAGAAAGACCTGCATTAGAATTACAGCTCTGCTGTTGACAGAATATTGGAACAAGTGTTTTAACCTAAATCTCAGTGTTTTCATCTGTAAAATGGCACAATAACCTGTTTAAAGAGGTCAGTTGGTTGATTTTAGATTAATTGAATCTAGCCAGCCTAAAGCTTAGAATACCGTATATGGGTACTTATAAATGTTAGTAGTTTTTGTTTTGACTAATCTGTTACTCAGAAAATTACAGTGGATATGAAAGAGTTCCAGATCATAGATCAAAGAATTTTAAAGTTCTTCTTAAAAGTTATCTAGTCCAACCCACTGACTTTAAGTTCCAGAGAGGTAAAAGTGACCTGAATTTACAAGGTCACATAGGTAGAGTTGGTTAGTAGCTAAGGTAGGCCAAAAAATGCTAAAGAAAACCCCTCTAAAATTCTGAGTGACTGCTGTGTTCCAGGTGCTTTGCACACATTAAACCCATTTAGTCCTTACAACCCTAAGCAGTAGATTCTCTCATTAGCTCCATTTTCTGAGGAGGAAGCTGAGGCTCAGAGAATCCAACCAGCTTGCCAAGGCCAGACAGCTGAGTGATACAGCTGAGATGCAGACCCATGCTCTTGCTTCATTGTCAGACTGTCTCTTAACACATTTCCTAGTTGAGTTTAGTTCTGTGTGTTATCAAAAACCCTGAGGCCAGCACATGTGTCTTAATGGCTAATGTCCAGATACATGTCAGTAAAAAAGTTGTACTGCAGTAGAATGGGCATTTTTTAAGCTTCAACTTAATCTTTTAATTAGAACAAATATAAACAATTATTCTCTTTATTTATTTTTCCCAGTTTTTTTGAGATATAATTGACATGCATCACTGTGTAAGTTTAAGGTGTGCAGCACAGTGGTTTTGATTTACGTACATTGTGAAATGATGACCACAGTAAGATTACTTAGCGGCCATCATTTCATATGGATACAACAGAAAGAGAAAACAAAAGAGAGGGAAAAAAATACTTTCTTTGTGATGAGAACTCTTAGGATTTACTCTTTTAACAACTTTCACATGCATCATACAATTAACATATAGTGTTAGTTGTAGTCACCATGCTGTACATTATATGTTATTTATCTTGTAACTGGAAGTTTATACATTTGACAACCTTCCTCCAGTTTTTCCTCCCTCCCCACCCCCTGCCTCTGTTAACAAAAAATCTGATCTCTTTTTCTATGAGTTTTTAAAAAATTCTTAATTTCTTAGATTTCACATACATATAGGTGAGATCATAGAGTTATCTCATAGTCTTTCTCTGTCGGACTTACTTCACTTGACATAATGCCCTCAGGATCCATCTGTGTTGTTGCAAATGGCAGGATTTCCTTATTTTTTTATGGCTGAATAATGTTCCGTTATATATTTTACATATATATACACACACATCACAACTTCTTTATCCAGAGTGGACATTTTTAAAATGAAAAGTTAACCCCTTTTAGCATTGGTGTTTTGGTACATTTGTTAGTTCTTGTGTATCCAGTTGTGTACCTACTTTCATGGAATTTTAAAGCCAAAGTGAACTTTAGAGACTCTAGTTCAAAGTCATTATATAATTGATATGAAGAGCCTGGGCCCACGAGTGACCACCTAAGCTTGCACAGCCAGTCAGCGAGGAGCGTCGAACACCCGATTCCTGGTCCCTAGGGAAGTGAACGGTGACTGCACCACTGCTCATCTGTTGGTGCTAAAGGCAGAAAGAGGGCTGGGAGCAGTGGGGTCTGTGGAGCCCGCCAGCGCTAGTATCCACTAGGGCCATGGTCAGCTGATACTCAGAATGATCCCCCTCCCTTCTCTATTTGTTTAATATGTGCGTGAAAATTAATAGTTGATGTAATTTTCTATTCTCTTTTAGACTTCAGTTTAATATAGTACCACCCTTTTTATTTAGTGGTCATACTTTCCACCCTAGTCATCTAGTTGATGTTCGTGACTCTTACTTTTGTAAGTGAATCCTAATATATTTATCTGGTTTCGCAACTTACTACATTTTGAAAACTGCCTGCAACAGCAAACATACCTGTACTTTACTGAATGTTAATGGATGTTACTGGCAAGAAAAGTTTCCTTTATCATATGAGGATGGAAATTACTGGATCAGGCAAGTTTCCTTACTCTTAAAACTCCTTAGAGCCTTTACCTTCTGCTAATGTGCACTGTGAACCACCATAGAGGTTATAGTATGTAACTTTCCCTAGACTTCTTGACCATAGAAACCCTTTTTCATTGAGCATCTGTCAGTAACATCCATTGGCTCATACAGGCATAGACCATTGATTGATGAGTGTAGTGATGATTATCAGAATAGTAATGTAGCATTTATTATCTTGCAACAAATAACTTTGTTAATTAGTTCAGGCAGTGTTCTGTTAGAACACAAAACTGTTAGAGAAAGTTCAGAAAATATAATTATAGTATTTAAGGATTTTCATGGAAAAGAAAGAATTTCTAAAGCATCTCTTATCTCCTTTTTAATTCAGAACTTGAAGAAGTAAAAACTTCAGCCTTGGACAAAAACACTAGCAGAACTATTTGTAAGTGCTACTGTATTGTCTTTTTCCATCATTAAGGATGAAAAGTGGTTGATTGAAAAGGAACATGATTTCATGAAGCTTGGAGGCTTTATGGTTTCCAGTTCGTCAAAAGATTAAATGATGCCTTGCTATTTATTTCACTGATGTTTGGGAGATTGATATATTCAGATGACACTATTGAAATATTGAAAATTTTGTGAAGAAAAAATTCATACATTGTTTGTAAATGATATAAAAACTTTCAAAAGCAAGAATTTATACCATTTTGAGTGGTCATAATTAAAGTATGAGCAGGATATATGTGTAAGATCTTCATCTGTTTAGTAGAAGGTTAGAAAATGTAATTTGTGGCCTGGATGTAACCCTCAGCTAATTTCATCCAGGTGAAAATGCAAGCTTAAATAGTCCATGTTGTTTAAACCTACAGATGTTTAAAAAATCAAAGTAGATTTTTATTTTTTGGTAATGGTTGTATAAGGTAGTATAACTCAGACTTCTTTTTTCCTTTTCTGACATGGACACATCATTAAGTCTTACTCTTCCTGAGATAGTTGTTCTCTTGGAGGAGCAGAGGCAACTAGGTTTGTTTGTTTGTTTATTTTAGTGGACATACTAGGGATTGAACACAGGACCTTGTGTATGCTAAGCACGCACTGTACCACTGAGCTATACCCTTCCCCCAAGATAGTTTTGATAATAGTATCTTAAAAGGTCACTTGATTCTCATTGTGGAAATAAACTAAAAAAAAAAAAAATGGGAGTGGTTCAGGTACGCAGAAGTCAAGAGAATGCCCTGATGAACTCCCACATGGCCATCACCCTGCTTCAGTAATGGTCACCATCAGCCAATCCTGTACCATTATTTCCCTCGTCCTTTTTCAGATGGATGGGTGGGTGTGGAGAAATAGAGTATTTTAAAGCGCACCATAGGCATCACATCATTTCACCATTAAATATGTCAATGTGAACCTATTTTTAAAAGGCCATTAAAAAAAATTCACAGTCACCTAACATCTATTCACTTGGATTTGATTTATCACATGTAACAGAATGAACAATGAACAGTAACTCCGTGACCTCTTCTGATAGCTAGTCCCTGTTCAAATGAACCTTACAGTCTCAAAACTTAGTATAGTTTCTTCTCTAAATCAGGATCCAGATGAAGCCTACACAAGCTGTGTTTATTTGGCTGACATATATTTTATATTAATCAGAAACCACTTCCTTCCTTTTAATATCACTTATTTGTTGAAGAAATTCATTTATGTCATAGAATTTCCCACATCTGCATCCTGTGGTGTCATTTAACATGTTTTTCTCTCTCCTAAACTGGTGGGTAGATTTCAAACTTGATTAGATTTAAGACCAACTCTTTTGGCAAGAATACTTCATAGATGGTAGTATGTGCTTTCTATTTTATTTCACCTCAGGAGGCACAAAACATCTGGATATCTCAAAGTAGACCACTTTTTAAGATAAAATAATGTGAGATTTATCTGCTTTTTGGGAGTATTTCATTTGGATTTATCTTTGAGAAGAAAATAAATATTACTGCTCCCCAGTTTACTTTTAAAACTGGTGATTTTACTCATTTTTTTAAATGCTAGTAGGATATTATTCCTCACCAGGAGAACAGAGTGTTGCATATCTTTGATCTCTGTCTCTTCCTTGCTCCCTCTCTCCTCCTCTCCGTTTCTGTGTATCTATCCATTCAACTTTTACTGAGAGGCTGTGATGTGCCAGGTGGTGTGACTGAGGCAGAGGATGAAACTGTGAACAAAGCAGACTCTGTAAGGCCCCAGGAGCTTCTACTGTAGCAGGGGAGATGGACAAGGCAGGAGGCAGTGCTAACAGCACTGAGTGGCAGGCCGTGATAAGGCAGGCACAAGGTACCTTGGGAACCCTGAGGTGTGGGGCATGTATCTCCCTCTGAGGGAGTGAGGGACAGTGCCCTGAAGAAAGCGGCATCTCACCTGAGACCTGAAGGGTGAAATGTCAAAGTGAGGATTGGGAACAGTGCATCCACTAGCCTGGAATTTGGTGGTAATCAGGCAGGGTGCATTTGAGGGATCTGTCTGGCAGAGCACTGTCCTGTCCGCTGCCCTGCAGTGTGCTTAGATAGGTGCTGCCCACACCGGCCTTGGGGACCTTCCCTCCAGGATGGAACAGCCCATGGCATTCTTAGGAAGGTCATGCCTTCATTCAGTCTGCAGTAAGTCCGGCTGCCCTAGAAGCCATTTGGTCTCTCTGCATCGATCTGTTCTGATTTATTATTGATGCAAAGTTTAAATTTTAGAAAGCAGTCTTATTTCTAAGTTCTTGAAAGCTTTAACTTTGATCTTTTTTCCTGTCCTATCCCCAGAACTCCAAACTTGTGTTTCTGTCAACTTGACAACTCCATTTAGAGGTGTACTGGGGACTCCTGGACAAAACAGAACTCTTGATTCTCTCTTTCCCCAGCCTGCCTATTTTTTTTTTTTTGTAAATGTACATTATCCACTTAATTCTTTAAGCCAAAGCTTTGATTCCTCTTTTTCTTTCTACTCCGAGTGTAATCCATTAGCAGACTGTTGACTCTGCTTCCCGATCCATGAACTTCTCACCTTCACCAAAACACTTTTGTCCAAGCCACTGCTGTCTTTCTCGGGCGCTGTAGTAGCGCAGTTTGTTCCTTGCTTCTGCTCTTGCTCCTCCCCAGTGTCCTTCACACAACTTGCAGAGTCATCTTTGTTTTTCTTTTTTTAAGAATGACAGTGTGTGTCATTCCTTTGTTTGAAACCTTGCAATGACTTCCTGTCTCATTTAGGATGAAATCCAAATTCCTCAGTAGGATTGTGATGTGAGTGCGCATCAAAACTTACTTGAACCTCCAGTTACGCCACTTCTGTTTGTTTCTCTGTCTTCCACTTTGCCTGCTCATTTCATATGGATCTTTGTCTCTGTGTCTCTTTCTCAGTTGCCCCATGTGTATGTACACGTGTCTCTGAATTATTTTCACTATTTCTGAGGCTTTCTTTCTGTTTGGCTCTCTTTTTTGAAAAATATAAAGCTGAATATTATTCTACTTCATGAATCTTATTTTTCTGCTTTTATCTTTAAAAACAGATACGCAAAATAATTTCTGTTACTCTCAAAAGAGAAAAAGATGAAAACTGTGTTTGTTGTAACTTGTGGGTCACTCTGTTGCACGTTCCTTCCCCTGTGAGTCAGGGGTCATTGGCAACAAAGCTGTCTAATCCCTCCACCCCAGGCGTCAATGCTGAGGAAATATAAAGGGTCTGACCTGTAGATCTCGCTGTCCAGCATGGTAACTGCTAGCCATGTGTGGCTGTTTAAATTAATTACAATGACATAAAATTAAAACTTGGGTTTCTCAGTTGTACCAGCTACTTTCAAGTGCTTAAGAGGCACAGCCGGGCAGTGGCTACTGTGTTGGACGGCACACCGTAGAACGTTTCCCTAAGCTGGACGGCACTGCTGTACATGGTTTATTATACACGTACCACTTGTGGGTTTTACTTGTTAATCAATAGTTCTATTTAAAACTTACCTTTTTTTAAACTACAACAAAAACATTTTTAAAATTGTGTGAATTTACTACTGGTAACTGATCTTATCAAAGAATGGACATGAAATGAATACCTTATTTACAAAGAACAGAATTCTCATTGTGTATATTGGATCACAAAGCAATTGGTGATATTCGTTTAAAAAGCTTACTGTGCTGTTCATTTTTATTTCAGATGATCCTGTACATGCAGCTCCAACCACTTCTACACGTGTGTTTTATATCAGCGTAGGGGTGTGCTGTGCAGTAATATTTCTTGTAGCAATAATATTAGCTGTTTTGCACCTTCATAGTATGAAAAGGATTGAACTGGATGACAGGTATCGTACATATTTTGGGGAAGGAAAAAAATAAAAGTAGTTATTTGCATTTACATGGGAGCCCACACACATCCATGCACACTGGTGCACCGTGGTGCAGGGGGAGAGGGAGGATGGTTAAACCCTAGCCAAAGGAAGAATTACTGTCTTTGTGTTTCTCTCATTTTATTTTTTTAAATTTGTGAAGTCAGAAATTATAGTATATTAGTTAGCGGGGAGGAAGTAGAGATCAGTTTTTTCCATCCCCTTTGATATCACTCTGTTCTAGAATCTTAGTATCTTTTTAAAATAGCCTTGTTTCTTCCTCCTGGTTTGTCCCTCCATCATTATGTATGCATGCATCCATCCAGTTGATTAAAATTTATTGAGAAAGTGCTATGATTTAAACCATTGGTTCTTAATCAGGTTGCACATTAGAGTCTTGGGTAAGCTTTTAAAATATATCAGTGTTTGGGTTCCATCTTCCAGAGGTTCTGAGTAATTGGTCTTGGGTGGCATTTGGATATCAGTATTGTTCTTAAAGCTTCCTGGATGATTCTAACGTATAGCCTTCGAGATATACTGGGTTAGATATTATGCTAAGTGCTGGGAATAAAAAAAAAATGATATACTTCATGACTTCAAGTGTTTACTCTTTGGCATTAACCCATAATTATGAAAGTTTGTAAATTTGATGATTGTGACATGTGCATTGTAGTGAGGGAATAGAAAACGTGCTTGTCCCAGCCTGGGTGAGTCTCAGTGACACAGAGGACATTATAGCCAGGATAGTGTGAGAGGTAAACATGGAGTGATAAGACAGGTTCATTTTCCCAGTACGTGATTCTCATTTCCCTCCTCAGTGATTCCCAGTTGCTGACAAGAGGACATTTCCAGCTTCACAACTTGACTTTCAAAGCTCCCTCCTTTGTGAAGAGATGGGCCTTCTGTGCTCTTTGAACTTGCCTCTTTTTCTTACCGTATCCCTACTTCATGCTACAGTCAAGTGATTACTTGTTCCTAACTTTTGCCGTACGCTTTGCCTTCTAGGACTTTTATTCATGCTCTCCTTTGCCCACAGGGCTCCCTGCATTTCCACTAGTCCAAACCCTGTTCATTCTTCAAATTTCCACTTCTTGCCATCTCTTTCATGAAATCTTTGCTAAGTCTCCCAACCATCAATTTCTCCCTCCTGTCTTTGTCTCTCTCTCCCGCCCTCTCTGTTTCTCTGTCTCTCTTTTTGGTAGTAGTTATTGTACTTTTCCCTTCTAAAATCATTTTTTTGTGTGTGTGTACTTATCTCTCCTGCTCGAATGTAAGCTTTTTCCGGTTAGGGAGCATATGTCTTCCTGCAGACTCCCCAGTCCTACATGTGTCAGACATGCAGTGGGTAAGCAGACGCTTGACATAAACAAAAACACAAGGGGACAGGGCACCCCTAAGTGCTATCTGTCCCCACTGTTACACTTTCTTTATCTGAGTGGGGAAAGAGGAGAAGGGAGGTCAGAGCAAGAAGAGAAATACACAGGTGGCATGTTTCCGAGTATGTTTTGTATATATGGTGGTGTTGAAGTTAGATCCAGGTTTGATAGAGAAAGAGCTGAAGGGGAAGTGAGGTAACAGGAACATTTTGATGGGACTCAGAGGGAGGATACAGCAGAGTTAGAGGTCACTGAATAGCATGGCATTTAGGAGTCAGTCTAGATAACTGTGTTCTCCTCAAATGCCTGCGTATGTGCAGGGGGAGGGACTGTGAACCCACAGAGGCCAGAGCTGTACAAGAAGTTCAGACTCCCTGGGGCATATACTTCGCTGCTGAAATAATCCGTTACCACCCATGAATTGATGTTCCCGTTCTCTCTAGTTTTCAGGCAAAGGTCTCCAGACATTGCCTGAATAAAAGCTTTCAGCATCACTTGTTTTCAGAGTACAGCCTAGTGGTTATGAGCATGGACTTGAACCAGAGCATCTCTGAATTCTGGCTGTGCTACTTAACTAGTTTTGTGGCCCCAATGGAGTAAGTTTTGTGGCCTCTTAATGTCTCAGTTTTCCTCATCTCTAGAAAAGAGATGACCATGGCACATACTTGGTAGGCATGTTGTGAAGTTTTAGTGAAATAATACTGTGAGCTTTTAGAACAAGCTGTGCATATAGTAAGTGCCATTGTTATGATTTCAGAGAGGTGCAGTGATGGACCAGGTTCTTCTTCAGCTCTTTCCTCTTTTACTAGCTGTTATTTATTACATGCCAGGCAAGCCAACAGTGGTGACTAGAAAGTTCCCATCCAGTAATCTAGTGGCATTTAACAGACACTTGCGTCTTCTCTCTGCATTGGGGCCACGGAGATAACAAGGGCTGCCATTTTATTGCACGCTGTTTACCAGTACTGTACCAAGCACTTTAAGTGTACTGTCTTATTTGACACTCACAGCCCCCCATGGGTAAGGTACTGTCTTTGTTTTAAAGGTGAAGAAACAGGCTTAAAGAGGTTAAATAACTTTTTCAGGGTTGCGCTGCTAGGACCAGGGCAGAGTGACAGGAGGGACTCATTACTGTAATAACAGTATTATAATAACTCAGAATTGCCATTGTATAAAGCACTTGCTGTATGCCCGATGCTTTACATCCATTAAGTCCCTTAATCCTCACAACAGCCCTGTGAGGCTTAATGGAACCCATGGCTCTGTGGAGTTCCTTGCACGGGGGTGATGGAGAGTTCTTCCGTTCCCGACACTCAGGGGCCTGTTACACACAGAGCTTAGTCAGAGGCAGACAGTGAAACTGCCTGCCCATGTGTGTGGCTTTCCCTCTCCTGACGCTATAGGAGCTGATCTTCCTGGTCTCTGTGTTGTGCCAGGTGGGTCTGTTCTGGAGATGCGGAGCTTCTCTCCATGTCCAAGTCCTTCCACAGAGGGCTGGTCTGCACCCTGTCTGCTCTGTAGTCTTTCCCATTAGCTCTTGGCTGTAGGAGAGTTCAGCTCTTTTTTGTGAGATACTTGAACTTGTTCTTTGGCAGTATCTTCATTTTCCACTATCTCCTTTACCCCATCACCCTTGCCATTACTGGTGACAAGGTCCCCTTTGCTTCTCTTTATTGGTTTCTGTATCCAGTGTCTTAACAGGTATCGGTTGAATGAATGCTGCACGAAGAATTCGTTGAATGAAGAATGAGTAGAGAGGCAGGAGACCATTTTATTACAGCAATAATTCTTTGCCTCTTTCAATAGATATCAGTAGTTCATGTCAGAAGCAACCATTCTGTCTGGTTTATAGCTTTTTATTCCAAGGAAGTGTGTTTTTTTGTTTGTTGATTGATTGATTCACTAAGTTAATTGCATTCTCACTAAGGCTCAGTTGGGTCCACTTGAGGCCTCCTGTGGCAGGCACTGGCTTAAGTGCTGGGAAGGGAGGAGTGAGCAAACAGGTACTTTTCCTGCCCTCGTGCCGTTTATAGTATGCTTGGGCAAGACAGACATTAAATTAACTAAGATATCCCTGGTAGGAATAGGCTGCATGAGGGAAGTGATCTTTGTTATGTTCACTGCTGTGTCCCCAGCACCCAGTGCAGTATCTGGAATGTAGTAGACAGTAAATATTTGTTGAATGAATAAATAAATAAATGAATTACATAGAAAAATACAAATTATAGTAAGTGCCCTTAAGGAAAATGATGACCTTTGCCCTAGGTTAATATCTTCATAACTAATCTTACTTGCTTATGAAAGCCAAATGAGATGATTTATCTATACTAGTTTTAAACTCTTAAGTGCTAGCAAATGTACATTTTTGTCTCACCTTTTACCTCATGTGACGTAGCCGTGTAGATACGGACTTTAATAGATATCAGAGTGGATCCCCAACTGCTTGCTCCCTGCTTTTCTCATAACAGTAAGCCTGGGGTTTCAAAGGACCTTTGTTCTGACCATTTAACAATGCTGTGCTAGGTGTAGGGACCACTGAGTACGGACGAGCTCGTAACATCTTTGTGTGCCCAGGCTTTTCAGGAATTCTGAGGTGGTACAAGAGTGCCACCTGCTGTTGAGTTACTGGAGAGAGACACAATAACTAGTAAATAATCTGGAGTCTGTGCGTATTTATTCAACCATCAGTGTATGTTGGTTGTAGGTAATATTTAAGTAGTACATTCATGTATATTATACAACTTGAGGCTCACAAAGATCCTGGGAGGTAGGTTTTCTTAATCCCATTTTACGGGTAAGTAAATTGCGTTCCATTGTTTCCCCCCTCTTTGGGGATGGTAGTGCTTCTGTTCCCTCATTATTGAGTCAGGGACTTTTAACAACGTTGATTCCCAGCGTAATCTTTGAGTAGTACTCAGAACTTCGAAAACAGGTGCCCCATGGTTCTAAGGATTGGGGGTGCATAGTATTGGTGGTAATAAAAATAATTACTACTAATAATATGTAAATATATGTTTGAGGGCAAGACACTGCCCTTCAATGCTTTACTTTTGTATTTTTTATGTAATTCTTTTAGCAACCTTGTCGGGAGGTAGTATTATGCTCATTCTATCCACAAGGAATTTGAGGCTCCAGAAGCATTAGTTTGCCCAAGGTCATACAGCTGGCAAATAAATTTTGGTCCTGGCAGTTTTGATTTCAAGATTATGCTTTCTGTCTCTTCACTGTACTGTCCCACATCCACTGCATGGGCTGACTTACATAGATCAATTCTTGGATAGCAGCTTTTTGTCACTATGTATTTTTTTCAATCTTCAGGTTTTGAAAATACAGAACTATTGTGTGGGGTATGGTCAGTTAAAAGATTTTATGTATTTAGGAAAGTTGGGATCCTCTGCTGATCCTGTAGCTAAGGGAGCATGGAAGGTCTATCCTGGCAGGGATGATTTTACTCTTTGATTTCACTCTTCCTGCTGAATTTCTGCGTTTCTCTCTCCACTTCTGCAGAATTATAAGGGCTGAAGCAGTGAAATTGGGATGTGCCCAAGGGTGATCTGGGATAAGGTTGCTGTCCACTAACAAAATAAAAGGACATTAATTTGTAGTAATCTTGAGTATAGGGTTTGCAGTCATTTGAACCTGCCGCGTTCTGGGTCTCCTGATTATTTAAAGAATATGGTATAATGGAATGCTTCAAGTGCTAGAGATTTCTAATAAGTTCCATAAATTCTAGAAAAGTGGGATTGGGGAGTAGAAGAAGCAAAATTTATGTGATTAAACAGACTTGAACCAGATAGGAAACCCCTTCCCAAGCTTTGAGCCTGTTGGCACATTTGATTTGCTTTGATACCCCCTCATCTGAAGGCCATTTGATTTTGGACTATCATTAAGAGAGGCCTATCTTTCTACTTTTTTTTTTTTTGAAGAGCAATCTAATTGAATGGCTTGGGCTCTTTTCCTGAGAGGTGACCCTTAGTTCCCTAACACATCATTGTGTAAGGCAGAACTGCTGTCTGTGGTGTCTGAGGACTAATACCACATTTGTGAGTGACTTTGATATGAAAAACTGGCCTGATGATTATAGAACTAAAAAGGAAAGAAAAAATAGAGCTCTACATTATGAGGTAGATTAAAATTTCAATATGGAACTTTTGTGATGGAGATCCGTGCATTATTGTGATCTCCATTAGGATTTTAAGCTGGTTAAAATGGCTCCATGCATTTTGTATATATGGAAAGAGGAAATTTCTCATTGACGCTAACTCACCATGTATTTCTCTGTTAAAACTTGTTTGCAGCATCAGTGCCAGCAGTAGTTCCCAAGGGCTGTCTCAGCCATCTACCCAGACGACTCAGTATCTGAGAGCCGACACACCCAACAATGCCACTCCTATCACCAGTAAGAGTTAATTTAATTCTAAAGATAATTTACTAAACTTGTCGATGGTCTCTCTGTCCATGGTCCTGTGTGGTTAGTTACTTGTGGGACGCGCACCATGCTATGTACGTAGTATCCAACAGGTGCAGCACTAGCCTTTCTAGGGCATTGAATAAAACATTCTAAAAAATTGGAGTGTTAAAATTTTAAGTTTAATTGCTAGCATTAGTTTTGGGGAGAATTCTATAGATTATATTTAAAAACCTACTGAATCACTTCTATACAGATTTAGAAGGAAGACTTTCAGTTAGTGAGAGTAAACCACTGAGCTGCATGAAGCCAGAGACTTGGGTGTTAATGCATCGTTTAATGATCTCATGGGCTTTGGTGTGGACTTTACATTGTCTTCTGATCATGACAGGAATTAGCAGCCATTAGAGTTGAGAGCATGGGAGCTGATTTCCCCCTTTTTTTGAATAGGATTTTGATGAAAGTTTTTATACTGTAACATGTAGATTTGGGGGAAAAATAATCATTCATAGAGTATAATTTGGACATAATGAAGACTTAGTCACTTACAAATAAGAAATACAGTTGTCAGGATAGACAGTGGGCTGCAAGTCAGGGCTCCACCCAGTGGTGCCATTGATTAGTTAGGTTCTTGTAGGCAGTTAACTGTTACCTTCTTTGGGCTGGCATTTACTTTTTTTTTTTTTAAGATTTTTTTTTTTTTTTTGCAGGGGGAAGGTAATTAGTTTTATTTATTTAGTTTTTCGATGGAGGTACTGGGGATTGAACCCAGGACCTCGTGCATGCTAAGCATGCGCTCTACCACTTTAGCTATACCCTCCCCCACTGGCATTTACTCTTTAGTAAACTAAAAATTATCTCTTCTTCACTCAGTGCCCTCTTGTGGCCTTTCAAAACTGTTTCCCATTAAAAATAGGATTCTTTGGAGAAACAGATGCTTCCAGGACTGGGTCAGGAATGTGTAAGATAAACCTGGGACATTTGCTGAGTCAAACATTAAGGAAGCTGCTAAAGACAGGAACTCCCCAAAATGGCACCACTGAGCAGCAAAAAGAATAATGACTACAGTGGATTGGAAGTGTATAAATGTGAAATGTAAAAATGTGTAAAAATCTACAACTTTGTAATGATACTTTTTTTAAAAAGAATTGATCATTATGTGAGTTAACTAAGGCACCAGTAATCTTTACTCTGACAACTGGCTACGTGAACTGTATTTTGCAGTAACCAGTAGTGCTGGTTGATGATGGAAATGTTTCTTTACAGAAGAATCTCAGCTAATAAATGTGGAAGGAATGATGGAATTAGAAAATCATATTTGTATCCCCTAATAGATTCATGAAAAGATCATCACTGTTTTAAACCCTATGAACAAAGGGAAGTTGGGAACTTTACCTTTTTGGGGATCAGATTGTCACCTCCTGAACCCATTACTGAAACTTAGCATCATTAAGAATAGATATTTTGTACTCCCAGATGGATTATTCTTGTCTCTCCTCTCTCCTCCAAGAGTTAACCTGCATGTAATTAAGGCTGTAAAACTGACTTACAGTTTGTAAGAAATACAGAGATAGGAATACAAGTTAGATGGCACTAGAAGGGGCAGCTGCTGGACATTCTCCAGGGTGATTGACCCAAATTCTTTAATAAGACAGTGGCAAGAAAAAGGAAAGACGAGGAGGGGACACTAGCTTAAAAGAAACCTAGGAAAAATCATAATAGTAGTTAACATCTCCACCAAGGAAAGAAAGACAGATGCTCTTCAGGAAATATGGTGATAGATGTGAGTAGTTCAAACTACTCACAGGAAACACATTGTTGTTTTTAAGAGCAAAGCTTTTTAGAGTCAGTTCTTGACTGTGGATATAACCTTAAAGAGATAGATAATTAAATTATTATATATGCTAAAAGTAAAATACTTTTTTTTTAAACCAGTGAAATACATTTTTTGTCAAAAAATTTTCTGAGTTACCACCAATAAGAAATTTACTTGTTTTTATATACATTACCTTAAGGAGATAGATAATTCACTTCTTATATGTGATAAAAACAGTGCTTAAAAAAAAAAAAACCAGTGGAAATACATTTCTTTATAAAGAAAAAAAAGAAAAAGAAGCAGAAAAAGTATTTGAAGACAAAATGGCCAAGAATTTTCCAAAATAACCAAATACAACAGACCACAGATGCAAGAAACTCAGAGAACTCCCGGCAGGATTAAACATACATAAATACTCACGTATGCACACACACCTAGACATATCGTGGTCAAACTGCTGATCAGTAGAGTCAGATTTTGTCAGGCTAATCCGTCCATCGTAAAGTTTTCCGAAGCCTTTCCTGTAATTCTTCTAGCAGCCATTGATGATCATTGTCTAAGCCCACTCATTTTTTAGGGATTTTTCTTCCCCCAGATAACATTCCAATGGAGATACCATTCCAATTTCTACTTGGTAACACTGGGTCTTCCTTTTATTCTAACCTCCTTTCTTATAATGAAAATTTTAATTTATGGCCAGAAATTTTGGTATCATCATATTGAGTGGGGAATTAAGGGAACTGAAAGACAAACATGAATCTCACAGTGGTATGACTGGGCTGTATGGATGCCAGAATGATTAAACTAATTATACATTTTGTTAGAAAAGATATTTTTACAAGCACCTCTTTATTTGAAAAATTCTTTTGTTAGAAGACTGTATTAGAAAATCGTTGGGGAGGAAAACAGTCCATACGAGGGATTAAATTAAATTGCCTGAGTCAAACTTGTTTCATTTGGCTGAAAGGCAATTGAAGTGGTAGTAATGTAATATTATTTATAGTGTTTCTTATTTTAATTCTGCATTTTAAGATTTTGGGGTAGGTGGAAAAGTGTTTCTTTAAAATTTAGTATGGCCTTCATGAGTAATTCTACCTGTTCGTGTGTGTGCCTTGTTCCTCTTATGATCAGTAACATTCATCCATTCCTGTGGCTTGAGTCCTGAGGTTCTAATTGAGCTACTTAACCCTGGTGCCATAATAAGGGTATTTATATTTCTTGGTTTGGCCTTGTTGGCTCCTCAGGTTACCCTACCTTGCGAATAGAGAAGAACGACCTGAGAAGCGTCACTCTTTCGGAGGCCAAAGCTAAGGTGAAGGACATAGCCATATCCAGGGAGAGGATAACTCTAAAAGATGTACTCCAAGAAGGTATTTATTATCTCAAAATCAGGTTTTCAAGAAAGATTTAATGTTAGTACTCTAAAATTTTTTGTCAAATTTTAGGAATTTCATCTCATTTTGTGTCTAAGGATAAGAAGCAGTGCACAATTTATTCCCTCTATAAAACTGATTTTTATTTCCCCTTTCTTTAGGTCTTTAATTTGCCTTAATACAGCTTTTGTGCAGTTCTTGATGTACTAGTGTTTGTCATCTTTAAAGTATATTTTCTGTTTAGTTCTTGTCTAAAGATGTTTACCTCCTAGCAGGCCTCTTGGAAATATTCGAGGTAATTATCTCTGTGATGGAAAGTGGGGAGGGTTCTAGCAGAAGAAACGTGCATGGGTTTTGGAGTTATGCCCAAGTTCCAACTCTGGTCCCATAATGTATTACTTGTGTGACTTTGGAGAGATCACTTAACTGTCTTCCATGTCCAGTGTCCTCTTCTGTAAATTAGGACTGTGTTTTCTACTCTTAGGCTGGTTGTGAAGATTAGATGAAATGATGCACCTTAAATGAGCTAACACGTGATAGGTGTTTGGTAGATATTAGTACCTTTCCCTTCTTCACTTGCTGTTCCTTGGTTTCTTTTTTGAGTTTTAGGTTATTGATTGGGGAGAATGCTGAAAGAAGAGGACAGAAATTAATAATAAAATACTTAATTGAACTCTTCAAGTTATTAAATAGAGAATTACTTTTTCTCCCCTTCCATAATTCAATTTGGAATGTTTTGGATGCATATGAGTCAGTATGAATTCATCTGTTGGTTGGGATGTTTGTAGGTCAGTGACAGCTGAGGGAGGGGCTTGAACTGTCCTCAGTGGCAAATAGTAATTAACGGAAACAGAGTTTTTGATGTGTATTTGAATGTATGAGGAGAGTCCATTTTTCTCCTTTGTCATTGCTCTGAGGCTAAGCCTAAAAACTGAGAAGTGCCTCTATAGATACCCATTACTGAGCTCCAGTGCCCCTGGCTGTATCATTAGTTTGTTTAGGATATTTCAGAAAGAATTGTCATATACTTAATTTAAATATAGTATTTCTAAAGACAAGTCAAGATATTTTATAGTCACAAAGAACTTCTTACATTAAAAAACAAAGATTTGAGTTCCTTTTACTCTAGGGCTGGAGTAATGTTATTAATCACATATGCCCTTTTTATGTTTAATTTATGTTGTGCCAGAAAGTTACTTATTATTTTATGAAAGTTATCATATGATCTCAATAATTATTATTTTCCCTTTTAGGTACTTTTGGGCGTATCTTCCATGGGATTTTAGTAGATGAAAAGGATCCAAACAAAGAAAAACAAACATTTGTAAAAACAGTTAAAGGTAGGATTTTATTTCCCGTGCTACTCCCATAATACTTTTCTGTCTGAGGTGGCTATGCCAGTGAAATTCTGTCTCGAATTCCCAGTGTGTGCAAGACCTTTAAATCAGTCCATGTTGAGTTAGCTCATATAGTCTAACTTTTTAGGAGATTTGTGTGGTTCTCACTAAGGTATAGAAAATAAAAGCTAATGAATTAAGACATTAAACATTTGCTAGATACACCCAGTACTCAGGCTTCTAGTTAAACTGCATTCACGTGATTTCATTTTTGCTTTGTCTAATATGTTCTCCCCAAGATTAAAATTCTGTGGTTTTTCCTTCTTAAAAAATGTTGTTAGTAGTTTTTCCTTTGTTTCAGCTCACCCCCACCCCCAGTACTGAGGACTATAAAGGAAAAAATGCCCCCCAGACCCACCACACCATATATGAATAGCTGCTGTTTACCTTCCTCTCACTCCCTCTTCCCTCCTTTTTTTGTTGTTATATGTAATCTGCAGAAATTATCTGTGTGTGTGTGTATTTCTTGGTATAGTTTTGCAAGTATAGTTGTAGTTGGAATTGCTGCCCCAGGAGGTGTTTACACTTAAAATTTTGGTAGATGTTACTAGATTGTTTTCTAATGTTTATATTTTCATGAACAGAATACTTTTTACATACTATCCTTTTGGAGAAATGTGATGCTTAATTTTTCACTTACGGATTTACATAAATTTTTCAGTTAGAGATTCTCAATATACTAGAATATTTTTTATATATGGCTTATTGCCTAATACTGGTAAATTAGCAAGACCTTTTAAAATATTAGATGTTAGAATTTTAATGATTTATAATTGATATTTGTAAAATCTTAAATAATTCTTTGCTAAGTCTCTTTGTTCACTTTAAGAGGAAAGAAAAGTTGGTAATTTAAATAGTGCTTAATGTCTGACAGTGTCTGATATAAGTTGAGATAACCGGATATTAATTTTGGAAAAACAAATTTAGCATTTAAGGTGTAGAAATTGAGGGCAAAATTAGATTTAGTATTATGAGTAGCAAGGTGACCATTTATGAAGTTTACAAAGTTACTTTATAAGAACTTACGTTTCTAAATTTACTTCAAGGAATTCTTGGAAAGTATGAAGAATTTAAGTTTAGTGCTTCTAAAAAGTTGGGTTATACTAATCTAAAAAAAATCCTTGGAATTTTGTTTCTTTTAATTTAGCAGAACTTCTTGCTTAAGAATACTGCAAACACAAACACACATTCATACTTTTTATTTTTCCAAACAAATGGTTTAACTTACAATATTGTTCAGTATTTATTTTATTCACTCACTTCTCCTAACCTCAAAACACTTATTTTAAAGATTGATATTTAAGTTTGGTCAAACTAAGTTTTCTGACTAGTTTTGAAGGATATTTTCCATATTATTCTTTGTAAATGTAAAATTTGAACCTTAAGTTTAATAACTGCTGCCTCTTGTTATATTTTCTTTTTTTTTTTTTTTTTAAGGAAACATTTCCCTTTCATTCTAGTATTTCTTCTGGGGTTGATAAATATTCTATGGATAACTTAGAACTAGGCTATTGTTAATTTGTTCTCTGAATGAATCTTGAATTAACAGAAGAGGTTTCTGTTCAGAATTGGGTTGATTTAGGATTGGAAGAGGAGGAAAAAAGGAAATAATAGTGATAAGAAAACACAATGTGGATACTGGAACTGTTTCACAAGATAAGATTTCTCTTTCCGTATACATTTGAATTGTAGCCACTTGCTTGTTTCTGTGTCTTACCACCGTAATTATAATGTTCTTTCAGAGCCAGACGGAAACAAGAGAAAGCACAGTGAGTCCTTAGCCGGGACATGGTCATGGTTTGCATAGGAAACACAGAGGAAGTGTGCTGACCACATTCTTTGCCTCAAAATTGTTAAATAACTCCACATGATTGAGTATATGAGATCTGTTCTTTGGGAATGTTATTTTTATTTTTAAATTGAAGCTATGTAGAGCTGATGAAGTTCGTTGACAAATGTATAGCTTTGTTACAAGCTATACAGTTAGAAGCATAGCTTAAAATGCAAAAAAAAAAATAGTTTTTAAAAGAATGACCTTTGCCTTTGGACATAAGCTGGAAATTGACATTTGGCTTCTTAAAAAATTTGTATTTTTTCACAGAGATTTAATGAATATTCCAATATAAATTTCCAGAGATTGAAGTTAGGAATCTGATTTTCACAGAATGAATATTGTGAAATTGAATTCCATAAAATGAATCAATTTGAGATTTTGATATTACATTATTATTTTCTTTAATAGCTTCTAATTTTTTACAGCTTAGAAATAAGTGGGTTTTTTAAATCACTTTGCTCTTTCTTATAACTTTTAGAATGTTAATTATTATATAGTATTCTTCTCAAATGTATATATATTAACGGTAGACCTTTCAGTATTTAAAATTAAAAGATTAGGACCAGACTGGGTAAGGAATCCAGGAAAATGATTTTTCTTACTTAATATATAAAATTATTTTTTCTCCAAAGTTTTCTTAGCCTGTCTTCCAGCTCAAGTGCCCCTTGTTTAATAGAACATGTTTATCAAAGTTAAGAACTTGAAAAATTATTCCAAAAATGACACATCCTGAAGTTACCTTTTATTCTACTTGGATCTCTGTACAAGTTTACAGGAAAGTAAACCCTTACCAGCTGGGTACAGACCTCCAACTATTACTAGTTTTTATTTCTAAAAACATCCTTCCAGCCCCTAAAGAGTCATAGCCATAATTTTATTAAAAATCAGATTACAGAAAGAGTAAAAAGGTGCATTCTACCATTTACTAAATGATCCTAAATTTTAAACAGTTTTTAAATAACTAGAGTTTATTCCAGCATACACTGGGATGAAGTTCTTTTTCTAAAGCAGTAGCAAGTGTTTCAAGTTCTTTGCTTTTGTCTACTCACTTTGCATTCCTACAGAAGTTTTAACCAAGTGGAGCTGTCTGGAAAGTGGACAGTAGGAGCAAGTAGTAGGAGAGGGAGTGATTCCATGGGTTAGTTAGACTTGGAAGTAAGTGAAATTTATGATTTCTTAGCTTTGACAGCTCCACTTTTAAGGAGAGAATGTGTGATCATGGTGCCTGAGTTTAGTGGTCTGGATTTTACTGTTGGTTCAGCATTTTACTAGATAGAGCTGGGATGTGGGTCTTGGCTTTGCCAGTCTTATCTTTTTCTCTCTTCTACTGCATTGATCAGAAGATTTATAAATTATTACTATCTTTTTACTGTTGACATACAAATTTATTATTAGTTTCTTTGAAAGTATTAACAATATACTCTTAATTTTGTTTTTGAAATCTAAAAACCATTTTTAAAAAATTAAAACTCATTTTCAGTTTTATAATGAAAATATATTATTCACTTAATGGAAATGTTCTTTTCAAACAGTGAAGAAAATCCTCTGTACCATTAAGCTAGTGATCCCTGTAAGATAAGAAATCCTTGTAGATTTGTGCAGATATTTGATGGCTTCAAATTCTTTGGAAGGTGCAGACTAAAGACATTGGTAAATTGCATTTATCATGTTTTATTTCAAAACATTGAACTAAAAGCCAATTTTAGTTCTGTTTTGTTACTTTGGACCAAAAAGCATGAGTTAAGAAGCTGAAAATAAAATGGAATAATCATACTAATTTTGGGTATTATCTGAAAATTAAATCTTCTTCTGCTAATGTAATATTAATTCTTTTTGTTTGTTTGTTTTTAACCACAGAGAGGTAAGAAGAAGAAGACAATAAAATGCACCACAATCTCCAGTCAGAACTCCTGTGGTCATTTTTTATAGTTGTATATTAAGTTAGAAAGTGTAAACAGGACAGAAAGGTACAAAATGTAAATTCTCCCACCTCTAAAAGTAACCACCATAAACAATTTCTTATGACTCTCCATGAGTAAGAAAAAAAAAAGCACCAAATATATCTAATTTTCCAAATAAATCTGTTTTTGAAATACGACTGATCACACACACACAGTTTTGCACCTTACTTTTTAAATTTAATGTATCTCGCAGATCTTCCTCTGTCAGTACATACAGACAAAACTTCTTAAAAACATAGCTGCATAGTATTCTTGTGTGCTAATTTAACTAGTTCTATGTTGCTGGGCACTTTGGTTGTTAGGGTTTCTTGCTGTTACAGTTGAACAGTTGTACAGCTGTACAATTGGTGAGCTTCTGTGAGTAGACTCTTAGCAGTGGGACTGATGATGGTGAAGGGTATGTGCACTTAAAAATTTTGTTAGATGCTGCTTCCCCCACCTACCCAACATGCTGTTGATGAGCCTGTTCCCTCACACTCTTGCTTAAACTGGCAGGTAGCGGGCTTTTTTGTCTGTTCCAGTCTTACGAGGAGAATGGCTTCTCCCGATGTAACTTGCATTTCTTTACTTAGGAGTGAGACCGAAAGTCATTTTGAAATTTTGTTGGTCATTTGTGTGGTTTGTTTTTTTCAAGTTAACTATTATGTTTATATTCTTTGCCTCTTTTTCACATTCTTTCCTTATTGATTGTATGGGTTCTTTAAAGAAGAGGGGAAAATGAAATTAGCCTTTTACATACATTATGTTGTAGCTGTTTCCCCAGTCTGTTATTACTTTCACTACTTTGTTTCTGGAACCTTTTAATTTCTAATTTTTACATAGTCAAATCTATCTTTAATGGCTTCTGTTGATGTTGACCTTGTCAGTGAGACTCTACCTCCTCCAATAGAATTTCAGCCTAGACCTATTTAGATACGCCTGTAACTTTTATGAAAATTTACTGTATAGTCTGATGTAATTACTTACTAGTACCAGAAAATATTGATGTTATATATAATATTATCATACTATATATGACAATGTCTTTTTCTTTACACAGATCAAGCTTCTGAAATTCAGGTGACAATGATGCTCACTGAAAGTTGTAAGCTACGAGGTCTTCATCACAGGTAAGAGGAGAAACCACCCAGCATTTAAATGTTAAGCATAGTAAACACTGTATGCTACATTTTTAAGAATGTTCTGATGTGTTCTGAATTGCAAATGTTTTTAGAATAGCTTAATTTTTTTCCTGAATATAAAAGTGAAATACATACTCATTGCACAAAAAATAAAAAACATAGTAAAGTGTAAAGAAGGGTATAAGCCCACATCTGGATGATTATAGCTGAGCTTTCAAGAAAGAGTTTATACATATTTATGTGCATATTTCCCTTCAAAAATAGTATAATGATATACATATGCTAAAAATGTTTGTTAAGAAATTTTGAGCATATAGAGTACTAAAGACAAGAATAATAAACACCAATAAGCCCATCTCCTAAATTCATTAATAATTAACATTTTGGCTGTTTTTGCTGTGCATGTGTATATATGTATCTGTCATCTATTTGGGTAGATATAAGTAGATAGATAGATAGATAGATATTTTATTTGTGAGTAAATTGGACATTTCAGCACTTTCGATGCATTTCTAGCATGCATTTTCCAAGAAATTGAGGATATTTTCCTATATAATCACAATGCCATTATCCTTAACAAGCTTAACATGCTTCTTGATACAGCAAAACAATGTATCTATCTCTTCATGTAAGTAAATTCATGTCCACATTTAAAAAGACTACATAGCAGTACATTGAACAGATGGACCATGTTTTAGTTAGCCAATCTCTCCTCATTAGTTCGTAGTATGAGTTTTAAAAAAATACTTATAGTTCTATATGAAGAACTTTTTTAAAAAAGGTTAATAACAACCTCTTCACAGAACTATAACAAAAAAAATTCTATCTTCTAAGCCAAAAAGGGCTTAAATATAGTATCACAATGTGCAGCAGGGTCAGTGTTGGGGCAAGATTTGTTTGAGTTTTTTTAAACTATTGTATAGAGTCAACTTAATTTGTATGCCTACTGAAACTTTGGTCACATATGTTTTAAATATGGAATGGTGTCCATTCTCATTGGAGGATATTAATGGACTTCTGGAAAAAAAAAGAAAGTGATGTGTGCAAAAGGCATCATGCATTGTAGTTTCCGTGTACTTTGAGCAGTTACTTGAGTTCTACCAAAAGATAAGATGACTACACTGTTTTATCTTTGAATTTTATTTACGCTTTGGTTCATGTTCAAAAGAATCTGTGAACCTAAAAAGAAGGCAGCTATAGTAAGATCAATAAAATGGTAATGAAAATGAAAACAATTTTCTGGCATTGTGATGGTAGAAAAGGAAACAAGCCAGCAGTAAGGAGTTATTCTTACTGTGGTTGAGCATAAAACAACTCTTAATTTCTGGGCAAGCAAAGCTGAAGGAAACATTAAAATTTGATAAATCTCATTATTAGAAGGGAAAGAAACTTACATGTTTCTTGGGGGAGAAAAAAGTTTTTCTGGTTTCAAATTCTGAAGCTGATGTCTGCGTAGGTTTACCATATACTTGGGACATTGATTAAAGTAATGAACAGATATACTTTTTTTATTGAAGTATAGTCAGTTTATAGTATTGTGTCAATTTCTAGTATACAGCATAGTGTTTCAGTCATACATATACATACATATATTCATTTTCATATTCTTTTTCACTATAGGTTACTATAAGATATTGGATATAGTTCCCTGAGTTGTACAGTATAAACTTGTTTATCTATTTTATATATAGTAATTAGTATCTGCAAATCTCAAACTCCTAATTTATGTTTTCCCACCCTCTTCCCTCCCTCCACACCCCAGTAACCATAAGTTTGTTTTCTATGTCTGTGAGTCTGTTTCTGTTTTATAAATAAGTTCATTTGTCTTTTTTTTAGATTCCACATATAAGTGATATCATATGGTATTTTCTCTTTCTGGCTTACTTTACTTAGAATGACCATCTCCATATCCATCCATGTTGCTGCAAATGGCATTATTTCATTATTTTTTATGGCTGAGTAGTATTCCATTGTGTATATATACCACAACTTCTTTATCCAGTCATCTGTCAGTGGACATTTAGGTTGTTTCCATGTCTTGGCTATTGTAAACAGTGCTGATATGAACATTGGGGTGCATGTATCATTTCAAATTGAAGTTCCCTCTGGATACATGCCCAGAAAGGGGATTGCTGGATCATATGGTAAGTCTATTTTTAGTTTTTTGAGAACTCTCCATACTGCTTTCCATAATAGCTGCACCAAATTACATTCCTACTAGCAGTGTAGGAGGGTTCCCTTTCCTCCACACCCTCTCCAGCATTTATCATTTGTGGACTTTTGAATGATGGTCATTCCAATGGTCATTCTGTGAGGTGATACTTCATTGTAGTTTTGATTTGCATTTCTCTTGTAATTAGTGATATTGAACATTTTTTCATGTCCCTATTGGCCATTTGTATGTCTTCATTGGAGAATTGCTTATTTAGGTCTTCTGCCCATTGTTGGATTGAGTTTTTATTATGATGATGATGATGTTGTTGTTGTTGTTGTTGTTGTTGTTGTTGTTGTTGTTGTTGTTGTATGCAGATAATCTTTTTAGTTGCACTGAAAATAAAAAAGCCAGAGGCCTTTAAAAAAGTTGAACACACAGTATTGAGGGATTGAAGATGTCCTTTTGAAGGGTTAAAATTGTGTGGTTTAATATTGTTATTTTCCACTCAATATTGTTAAAATGGCCATACTACCCAAGGCAATGCATAGATTCAGTACAATACCTATTAAATTGTCAATGACATTTTTCACATAACTGGAACAGAAAATTTTTAAATTTGTGTGGAAACACAAAAGACCCCAAATAGCCAAACCAATCTTGAGAAAGAAGAAAGGAGCTGTAGGAATCACATTCGTTTACTTCAGACTATACTACAGAGCTACAGTAATCAAAACAATATGTTCTGGCACAAAAACAGACACATAGATCAGTGGAACAGGATAGAAAGTCCAGAAATAAACTCACCCACTTGTGGTCAATTAATCTATAACAAAGGAAGCAAGAGTATAAATGGAGAAAAGACAGTCTCTTCAATAAGTGGTGTTGGGAAACTGGACAGCTACCTGTAAAAGAATGAAATGAGAACATTCTCTAACACCACATACAAAAATAAACTCAAAATGGATTAAAGACCTAAATGTAAGACCTGATACTATGAAACTCCTGGAGGAAAACATAGGCAGAACAGTCTTTGACGTAAATTTCAGCAATAGTTTTTTCAAAGCAGCTCCTAGAGTAATGGAAATAAAAGCAAAAATAAATAAATGGGACCTAGTTAAACTTAAAAGCTTTTTGCACAGCAAGGGATGCCATCGACAAAACAAAAAGACAACCTACAGAATGGCAGAAAATATTTGCAAATGAGACCAATGAGGGACTAATTTCCAAAATATGCAAACAGCTGATATAGCTTAATATGAAAAAAAAAAAAAGAATGCAGTCAAAAAATGGGCAGAAGACCTAGTCATCTCTTCAAAGAAGACATCCAGATGGCCAACAGGCACATGAAAAGATGCTCGACATTGCTGATTAATTAGAGAAATGCAAATCAAAACTGCGAGGAGGTATCATCTCACACCAGTCAGAATGATCATCATTAAAAAGTCCATAAATGATAAGTGCTGGTGAGGGTTTGGAGAAAAGGGAACCCTCTTACACTGTTGGTGGAAATGTAAAATGGTGCAGCAACTATGGAGGACAGTATTGAGGTTCCTTAAAAAACTAAAAATAGGTTTACCATATAATCCAGCAATCCCCCTCCTGGGCATATATCCAGAGAAAACTAATTCAAAAAGACACAATGTCCCAATGTTCACAGTAGCACTAATTACAATATCCAAGACATGGAAACAACCTAAATGTCCATTGACAGATGAATGGATAAAGAAGTTGTGGTATATATACACAATGGAATATCACTCAGCCATAAAAAAGAATGAAATACCATTTGCAACAACATGGGTAGACCTGGAGATCGTCATTCTAAGTGAAGTAAGTCAGAAAGGGAAAGAAAAATACCATATGATATCACTTGTATGTGGAATCTAAGAAAAAAAAGATACAAATTATATTTACAAGCCAAAAACAGACTCACAGACAACTATGGTTATCAAAGGGGGAAAGAAGAAAAGAAGAAAAAAAAAATTCTCCTTGGGATGAGAATTCTTGGGATTTACTGTCTAAACAATGTTCCTACATACCATGCAGCAGTGCCTGATGGCAGGCACTTTGCTGAATGCCTTGCGGCTCCACTCTGCAGAGGCGCTCGGCCAGACCGAGGACTGGACGCATTCTTGCCTCAGCTCCCCACAGAGCCTGCCTTTTCCTCTGCCTTGTTCTCTGCAGCACCTGCCTCTGCCCTTGCTCGTCCACTCTTACAGATCCCAGGCCTTCCTCTTTACCTTCCTTTCCTTAGCAAAATGGGCAGAATGAAGAGCAGCCATGCACACTTTGAAATGTTTTCATGCAGCTTGTCACCTCTCCCGAGGGCTTTTAATCCTCTGATGAAAGAATAAAGGATTTGATCTTTTCCAGCAAAATGACTGGGCTTGGAGCAAATGTCTTTAAAAAGCTCTGCTCAGTAAATTTCAGTCATGAGGAAAGGAACAGAGAAATAATTTTGATGGGTGGCTCTTCTTATTACCCCAAAACCATGGCATGCTCAGCTAAACCTGAGTGCAAACCTGCTGTGGTCTTTTTTTTTTTTTTCAGTTTTATTGAGAGAATTGACGTACATCACTGTATACGTTTAAAGCGTACACCATGATGATTTGATTTACACATATTGTGAAATAATTACCACAGGAGGTTCAGTTAACATCCATCTTCTGATATAGATACAATACAAAGGAAAGAAAGAAGAAAAGAAAAAAAAAATTCTCCTTGTGATGAGAGCTCTTGGGATTTACTCTCTTAGCAGTGTTCCTGCATCTCGGACAGCAGTGTTAGGTATAGTCATCCCTAGGAGTTATTTATCTTATGTAACTGGAAGTTTGTACCTTTTTGACCAACTTCCTCCAGTTCCGCCTCCCGCCCCCTCCTGCTGTTGTCACCGTAGTATGCATGGGTCCTGGTGTGAGAAGAGGCTCTGTCCTCTCCCCTGTACTCCGCCTTGCTCCGCTGGGAGGGACTGTGCAGTGATCCAGGGGAAAACACAGGGATTGGAATCAGATGAAGATTTGAATTTTTTTCTCCGTGTGCTTGCTGTTTGTCCTTGGCAGATTACCTTACCCCTCTCTCCCTGCATGGGTTTCATCACCTGTAAAGAGAGACTAAGCATCACTGCCGCTCTCAGGCTGTAATGTAAGCAGAGGCCCTACAGAGAGGCCTCATGCAGGTTCACTGGTCTCTGAGTCTTCATTTTCCTGGGTCCTCAGGGTCAGTGCTTTCTTTCCCTGTTAGTAATTCCTGCACAGCATGAGGGGGGGCCCACGGCGTTCACTTGTGCATTGTTAGGCCAGAATTGTGAGACTGTGGTTTTAAAAGAGATACATAGTTAATTGAGACAATTTAGGAAATACAGAAAAGGAAGGTAGACATGATCTAAAGTCCCACAACTCAAAGACAAACAACTCTTGGCATATTTCTGTGCAGAGTTTTGTTCCTTTTTCTCCGTATTTGTAAATGTCCTGCAAACATAACTGAATTTTGTGTCTTGCTTTCCTGTAAAAATAAGCTTTCACTCGTATTCTCTTAACACCTCTTTGTGACTGTTCAGTTGTTTTATGCTATCCTATTATTTCAGTATACTTCCTTATATTTGGACATTCAACTTGTTTGCAACTTTTTACTAGTAATACTGCATTAACTATCCTTGTCCATGTAACTTTCTTATGTTTAATAATATTTCCTTATTAATATCCTTAGAGGCAGAATTTACTAAGTTAAGAAGTAGGAATGTTGTTAAGGCTGTTATTTGGTGTTATTTATCAAATATTTATTAAATGCTTATTTCTGTGGCACAGAATACAAAGCACTGGGTGTAAAAAAGAAAAAAAAAGAGTTCACTTTAGTTTTTTCCATCTAGGAATTTTCAGCCTAGTCGGGGAAATGAGGTAATTATGTAAAAAGTTACGTAATCTTGGGGAAAAGGAATAGTTATTTCCAGGTACCAGTGGAAGAGGTGTCATTAGACAATAGGATGAAAGTATTTATGTGTGCCATGGAAATTTTAAAACAAGATCTTTTCCTACGTGCGTGGCTTTATTTGTATATCATAGCAACATTGTGTGGTTGGTGGCATCCTCGTGTTAGAGCTATGGAAACTAAGGCCAAGAGAGGTGTTCACACAGACAATGAGTGGTAAATTTAGGATTTAGAAATCAGTTTCTAAATCTCATGTGATGTGCTGAAGACTTCTTGGCTTCTTGTGGCAGTTTCAGACTCTTGGTTATCGTACTGCTCTGCAGACTGTGTGGGGCTTTTTTCTTAAGCCTGATGATGAACCAAATGTTACCATAATATGCTCATGCTCAAGTCATTTTTTAGGGGGATTACCCTTTAAAGATTTAGTGTGGCTAGAGTGTGTTTTAAGAGACTCTAATCCACAGGAAACATCTTTTGAGTTTATAATTTTTCCCTATCAAGAAAGTGCATTTGTAGGAAACATTACAGTCATTTAAAATTTTACATTTTTAATGATAATCATGTTTTTAAGTATGTTTGAGATTTTCTTGTTGTTTTAGGTTATTTTTATTTTGTTACTTATAATTAAAAATAAACCCCTGACGTTTCACTTGTCTTTCTCCTGATTTCTTATTATTTTACAGAAATCTTCTTCCCATTACCCATGTGTGTATAGAAGAAGGAGAAAAACCCATGGTGATACTGCCTTACATGAATTGGGGGAATCTTAAATTGTTTTTACGGCAGTGCAAATTAGTGGAGGCCAATAATCCGCAGGTGAGAAAACTTTGCCTGAGCACCAGTTATTTACTGGTAGCTTCTAATATTTTTAAAAGTAGATGTTAACATTTTTGTATATAAACTGTCTGAAGGCCTGCAAAACAAAACTCAGAATGAACCAGAAGATATGTATAACCTGTTGACTTAGAAGAAGATGGTTTGTGATTCCTGTCTTGAGGCTTACACTCCGCTGATGCTGAAGTTTTTCCCTGTATAACCGTTGTGTGTTTATTCATAATCACCTCAAACCTTCTGTAACACCGTCTCAGTCATTTTTCTGATAACTCTTTGCGGGCTCTGGTGCTGAATCTCCCTTCTAGGAATGGAAATCGACTTTACAGAGCCACTTGGTCCATACTGTACACATCCCCGCCCACACCCCCCTACCCCCCTAAAAAGCTGGTGATGACTGGAAGTATAGGTTGTGGGGGATAATTGGGGATATTTTTAATATGCTTGCTTGCAAGATATCAGTCATCTAAGAGTTTCTTTCTCTTTACTACTCATGCACATAGCTGTGAGGCATTTGTTGGATTCCAGACACATTATGAAGGTAGTGGTAGTGAAGTCTGGTGGGTGTTTCGCTCCCTTCTGTACCTTGTAGCCTCATTAATTTGGTTTTAGGATTTGTAATAATGTTCTTATTAGAGTAGCCAGGAGAAAGTAGATTCAAAAGCTGCATTGAATATTTGGCTTTATAGCTATGAGATGCTCGGTAAATTGACAGATTAAAGCTAGGCTTTCCAGCAAGTGGTTGGAGGCTGTGACCTGTCAGCACCACCTGGAGAGGGATTTCATTGCTCAGCCTACAGTACAGGCACCCTGGCTCTGGAGGAGGCCGTCACTAGAGAGAGCTGTAGACCTGCATTAGTTTGAAAGTGGTCCCCAGGGGATTGCCTCCTACTAAAAACCTATTGTAAAATAATAATAAGCATTATTAAATATGACCTTGACAATTCATTCACTGAACAGATAACTTATTGAGCAGCTACTGTCTGTGCTGGTTGCTGGGGAGACAGACCTAACAGATGAGAGAGACAGTGAAGTAAATGGTAAATTACATATTGCAGGATGATAAAGACTACGGCAGACATAAATACAGGGAGCTATGGGAACATATTCTTGGTCAAGAAGTAGCTTTTTAAAACTCAGTGTGTAGGTGTAAAGAAGTGTTTTGGGATGGAGTAGGATTGTGGAATAAAACAAGCAACTGCCCTCATCATTTTTGTGCTGCCTGCAAACATTGTCGTTTTCTGTTACCACAGGCAATTTCTCAGCAAGACCTGGTACACATGGCTATTCAGATTGCCTGTGGGATGAGCTACCTGGCCAGAAGGGAAGTCATCCACAAAGACCTGGCTGCTAGGAACTGTGTGTAGGTGCTATGAGCTCGTCACTGTTGTTTGGTGTTTATTGCCCCCTGGATTTGGGGTTCTCTCCTGGAGTCACAGTGGGAATTGTGTTGTATTTGAGTGACTGTGGTCCATATTTTTAAGTACTCTGATTGCATTTGATGTTCACTGTCTTTACTTTTCAGCATTGATGACACACTTCAAGTTAAGATCACAGACAATGCCCTCTCCAGAGACTTGTTCCCCATGGACTATCATTGTCTGGGGGACAATGAAAACAGACCAGTTCGGTGGATGGCTCTCGAAAGTCTGGTTAATAATGAATTCTCCAGTGCTAGTGATGTGGTAAGTGCTGAGACCCCCAGAAATGAACAGAATGAAAATGAAGAAGAGGCTCCAAACGTTTTAAAAATGCTTTTCTATTCTTTAAAAAAATCGAATAACTGTTCCCTAGAGTAAGGAATTCAGAAAGCAAGTAGAGTTAGTTCCCAGTCAGCCAGTTTGTGGAGATAAACTATGATCTAAACCATGGGCCATCACTGTGTGTAATCTCATTTCGTCCTCACAATAATCTGTGAGAGGGCTGTTAACACTATGAGATAGGTAGACACTATTCCATTTTTAGGTGATAATATTGAAGTTAGACAGGTTACAGTATTTGATTATTTTTTTAAGTCCCAGAATGACCAAGTTGTTGCTTTCTTTTTTCCAAAAGACCTCTTCCAAATATTATGGCCTGAGCAATTTATAATTCCCCACGTCACTCTCTTCCCTTATGTCAGTTTTGCCCATTCAAGCAGATCGTATAGTGGGATCCTTTATACTTAGTGATGTATAGTTTCAGAAGCCACTTTTATTTGTGGGTTTTTTGCAGGCATTTATAATTGTTTTTAATTTCTGTCACTTTTTAGTCTGATTTGGAAGATTAATTCATTTTCCTGTCTCTTGCTTACTGCACTTTAGTATTGTACCTGAATATTTAGAGATTAGGTAAAACTTCTGCTTATAAAGTCGCCTTATCTCACTCAAATGATATCTATTAGTGTTACATGTAAAATCTTATAGAGAAATTTGCTTTAAAGTTTCATTTGTAAAAATGGGCTTACTATATCATTGTATGTTGTGTCTCATTGATGTATTCTATTTATAATATAGGGTTACCCTTTTACTTCTAAGTTTGTATGGTTTAAGGATTACTCTTTTAATACACACTTTCCCTCAGTGTACTAGTGTCCTGTGGCTGCTGTAACAAATTGCTACAACCTTACTGGTAAAACAACAGGTATTTATTCTCTCACAGTTGAATTCTGGAGGCCCAGTTTGAAATCAGGGTACAGGCAGGGCCTTGCTCCTTCCAGAGGCCCTAAGGGGGAAACCTTTCTGGCATCTTCCAGCTTCTGGTGGCTGTTGGCACTCCGTGGCTTCTGGCTGCATCTCTTGGCTCCATGTTCATGTCAGCTTATCCACCGTGTGTCTGTTTCTCAAAACTCCCCCCCCACCCCCCCACAGTGATACGTATGATTACACTTAGGACTCACCTCATTATCCAGGATACACTTCTACTCTTGAGGGCCTTAACTTAATCACATCTTTTGTCATATAAGGTGATATTTACAGGTTTTGAGGATTAGAATGTGGACATATCTTTGGGGCCACCATTCAATCCACTACACTCAATAATTGAAATTAGCTAAAATTTCCTTACTGAAAAACTAATATTCCAACTTAAAATCCTTGAAATGAGAGTGATTTGTTAAGGGAGGAGCCATTTCTTGTTATTATGATCTTCTAATTTTTTTTTTCTTTTTCAGAAGCTAGGTTAGCTGTTATATTGTGCCTTTCTACACATCAAATGTCTTGATAAAACATGATGTGAATGACCAATTTACATATATAGGTTTTAAAATTTTTTCCCTATAAATTAAGGTCTTTTATTATGCATCTCTTCATAATACTTTGCTTTAACTTAATTTAAAATCAACTACTCTCTGAAAAAAAAAAAAAAACTTAACCTGACACTTGACAGATGGGCAGAGTAAATATGAGTGATGGTGAGAAAGATGTTGTCTGCTTCACGGAGCTGCTGGAGAGGTTAATAGTGGATGGAAACTGGCCTCATGTTGTCAGGCTCTTTCCCAGCCAGAGGCGTGGGGCACGTTGGAGAATGGGTGGAGGTGGGAGAAATGCATCCTGACTCTTAGATTCAGAACCCCGAGGGTCCAGCTTATATAACAGTGGGGAACTTGGCCTAGTCTGTTCTTTCAGAGCTGTGATAGCAAAATAAAACTTCTCTTTCTAACATTAATGTGAAGACGTTAAAATTCCAAGTAAAGCAATATAAACATGCAAAGCAGCTCACACAGTTCTCATAGTTGTCTAAAGAGAACATGGACTTCTTTGGGGGAAAGGAGGGGTTGCTTTTCTGGTTTTGATATTTGTTTTTCCCAAATGATGTAAAAAAGGGAAGCGGATTTGATTTAGGCCAGCACACAGCTGCTGCCCTGAATGGCAGCAAGGACGGTTGTGCTCTCTGATAAGGTGCTTGTTCTTAGGGTTGCCAGGTCTTTATTCAGAGGTTCTGAATTATAGCTGGAATCCCTTGCCAGTTTCTACCTTAAAGCAAAGTTCTTTTCATGGGGAAAAAATGAGTTTAACTTTGTTTTAGAACTGTGTTGAATTACAGCTGTATGGTTTTCTAATCCATCCCTTTAGAAAAGCCTACATCTGAACATTTTTTAATGCAGGAAAGTAAGAGAGACTTTTCTCACTTTTTTTTTTTTTGAAAAATCTCATTCCATAATTGATTTGAAAGATTAATTCATTCAACTCTTTGAGATGTTAATATCCTTTTCAATGGTTGATTAAAAATTTTTATGTTTTTATTACTCATTGAAATACAGCATAGTTGCCTTAGAAATGAAGTGGCAATTGTGGTGAACCCAAAACTCATCTAACAGGCAGGAAATAGAATCTGTAAGCATGTCATGTAACTTCAGGAGATTGGAGACTGCTTAGAAAAGGGAACATTGATAGCTAATATTTCAGAGGCGTATGCAAGGTAGCCAGTAGTGCTGTTTGCTTGCACAGTGGAAACCCCCAAAATATGCATTGCTTAATTTAATGTATTTATCTGTGTAAGTATTCCATTGCATTTTTAAAGTAGTAATAGGAGTTACTCTTTATAACATTTATGATTAGCATATTTCACAGGAACTCCAGAGTAAAAATTAGATGATACATTTCAGCCAATGGGACCTTAGTTAATAACACATCTCTAAGCAGTGTGATCTGCATCTCTTCAGCTGGGTGCACTGCCCTGTATTAGCTGGTAAAGTCCATATAAAGGATACGTGGCTTAGTTAAGCAAATATTTCAAAGTTGTACTTAGAATTAGTTATTTTTATGGTTATGGTAGTTTACAAATTTTCTGAGAGTTCACATATTTTATGTAAGAATCTGCTGCCCATCAGGCTACAGTCACACCAAATACGTTATTGCTATTTGATACTTGACAGCTTTATGTTTAAAAATCACCACAAACTTAATGGTAAGCAACTTAACAGAAGAAATACTTTAAAATTATAATTAGTTTTAGCATGTCTTGGCATAAACTTAGTTGAAATGTCTGTGTGACCCAAGTTCTTCTGAGCTGTACTTAGAACGTGTTGGTGAGAATACCCATTGATTTACATTTAACATGGTCAGCTCCTAAATGTTCATATTTCTCTCCTTTAGATTCTTATAAATTCATTTCCTTAAAAAAATATATTTTCTCCTAGATATCTTTTGCCTTGGATAATTGAGATTGAAAGGAATGGGAACACTGTTCCTATGACTGTGACTATTAGTGTAAAAATCCTGCCTTTCAGTTTTGTGGGATTGAATGTTTTTCGAATTCTTATATTAAAGCATACGTGTTAAAGTTGCTTTTAAACATCTGTATCGAAAATATGTACACATAATCATGCTCTGTACCAATGTTTCCTATATAGATAAAATTGGGGGTTTAAAAAGCTACATTTAATAATCTACTTTTGGACTATAAAACTTTATTCAGAGTCAAATGCAAAATAAGTAATGTAATCCCACTCCCACCAGAATATCTACACATGTAAAATTTGTATTTTAGCTGTTAATGTAGCAACATTAACTGCCTTGGAAGGGACATTTTCTCTGTCTTTAAAAGTCCTTTTGGCATTTCTTTATAGTTAAAAATTCTACTTGATTTGTTTAGAAATATATTAATGTTTTCCATGTTAAAAAAAATACTTGCTTCTCTGGGTTGTGTTTTCAGTTCTTACTGGAAGGATTCAATATTTCACTATGTCAAGATTCTTAATGTTAATATCAGCTTTTAACTGTTGAACTTAGGAAATACGCACAACTAGATTTGACTAGTTATAAATCTCTAATATTATTCTAAGAGATGACGTCATTATGGGCATTCTTAAGACTATCTGGATATTGTTCTTACTCTGTTTTCATCAGATGTGGTACTGCCATAGATTTTTTTGGTGACTTTTCTTTTATTTGGAAATAGATTTCTTGATTTATATCTTCTTTGAATTATTTAGTTGATTATAGTAGCTAACATAATTCTGCTCTTGAGAGACTTATCTTCTCTTAAGAGACTAAATGCAATCAGGAATGTACAATTAAGAGTTTCTTTCTTGGTGGTTTTCTTGCCTTTATAGTATTACATTGTGTTTAAAAAGCATTTTCTTGGGAAAAACAAGCCAAGCAAATAATTTCCATGCTAATCTTATCAGTGTGGTTTGTGGCAATGAAGAGATCCTTTAAGGTATTTGGACAGTTTTTAGGGTGCAGAGAATATGAAAATGTGTTCCTTGACATTTCTTTTGTGAACATTAGAGTTTATCTCTAGAAAGAGGAGGGAACTCTGTAAAGTTATACAGATACTCTGTTTGCAGTAGAATTTGTTAATATTCGTGTTTGCCCAGTGCCATGGAAAGTCACTGCCACAACTCTGAACATACTTGAGCAGAAGAAGCTCACACTTATCATATGCCCGTGAAGAGTAGTCTTCTGAGCTACTGTGGCATCAAAGAGCAATAGTTTTCAGAGAAAGCTTATTATTATTATTATTGTTTGTTTGTCTTGGGGGGATATTAGGTTTATCTATCTATCTATCTTTCTATTTATTTATTTATTTTAAAGGAGGTACTGGGGATTGAACCCAGGACCTCCTGCACGCTAAGCGTGTACTCTACCACTGAGCTGTACCCTCCCCCGTGAGAATGCTTATTATTTTTAAAGGGACAGAAAACTTTCTATTTTATGCCATTTCTTCATTATTAATTTTAGAATAATACTTAGATTCCCAGTATTTATTTTGTTTCCATTGTGGTTGCAGATATTACACATCAATAATCTTAGGTTTATTTAAATATTAAACTGACATTAAGAAGAATTGATAAAAAGACATTAGGAAAAGGCTGGAGAAGTGAAAAGATCATTCAGACGTTAGTTTAGGAAATAAAGATTTAAAGTTTAATATTAACATTAAGAACATATTGTTTAGTTTTATGAAATAGTATTATTTTAGTAGACCTAATCTTTCCTGGGGATGAGGAATAAATGGATTTACTCTAGGAAAAGTTAGTATCTTTTCAGAGAGACCAATTGCTGTCTTGTGACAGTGTAGTGACCCTCGATGTATTTTCTTTATTTGGCTCTCCTTAAGAACAGATATTTTCCTCAAGAAATCATGTGAACATCTCTTTTCTTCCCTTTCCTACCTTGTCCTTATCGTTCTATTTAATATTCCCTTCAAATAGCCCCAGTGTTCTGATGGACCAATGTCTGAGCATCTGGTACAGTGGACAGAAGTACCATAAATAGCAGACATGTGTGATGGCCTGGTAGGTAGGGCTCCAATACTGGCTCTTCTGTCTTTTTAAATCATGGATCCTAGGACAGATACATAGCAGAAGAGGTCTCTTTTCAGTCATGTATGACCCTCTGTACCTAAGGATGGCTGATTTTGGAAGTTGAGTTGGCAACATGAACTAAATTTGATACCTGAGGCAATCAGTGCGTTTTATATATAGTCATTATGCACCTGGGTACATTTGTTTAGCTGGAATAAAAAAATATTTGCCACAGTGATAAATATGGAGGATTATTAAGATTTTAGGGTTAATAGTTTACATTGAAGAATTGTTCAGAGGACCCCTTTAAAGGTCACTTGTATGAACTTACTAATTGGATCTTAAATTTTAAATAGTAAAACTTTTTTAAAGTATCATAATTCTATAGATACATATTTCAGCTGTGGCTATTGGAAAGGCCTAGAAGATATGTGACTGAAAAATTAAAATTCATAGAACATTAAAACTTCAAAAACTGGGCATTTAGAAAGGGATATATACTAATAAAGCCTGTACCATGTTTGCAGCATAGTGTCAGTTTTGGACACTTATGAAAATTTGTTAGTTAATGTTAGTGAAAATTGAGTGAACGCAGGCTTCTACTCCTAAGAATATTCCTGCATGCTGTTTTGATCTTCAAAGTGAACTTTTAATTAAAGGAATTGGTAGGGAAAGATCCAGAATCCTTCCCGTTGGTCTTCAGTTTTCCGGTCCTTAACCTTCCCTCCCCTTTATAGCTTCATATTTTCTACTGTACATTTCTTTATATACATTTCAGCCAATCTGGAATTCCTGCTGGATCCAAACATGCCAGCTACTTTTATGACATTTGATTTGATCTTCTTTGGATCCCCAGAGAACCTTGTATCTACTTAGTGGCACCTATCAAGAATTTTGTGTCTACCTAATGATACCGGTCACTTGCTGCCTTGTATCTTCATGCACAAGTCATCTTTCCCAGAATGGACAGTGGGGAACTCTGCCTTAATTATTTTCCTTTAGCAGGTGTCCCATATTTTACGTATTTACAAAATTGAAGTTGATGTGTGTGGTGTGTCTTTTGGGTCATTTATTGTAAGGCCATTCACAGCCAGCGTTATTAATCTTATCCTTGGAGAGCTATGTACTTGACTGTGTAAAAGCATCCCGAATGGCCTCACCCTGTCCTCTTCTCCTCTCTGTTTCCATACTGAGTCCTCACATTTCTCCTTGTCTCACTCTCACAGACTTCACTTCAGAGATCCCATTTGTTCTCTTGACTTCAGTTGTTATTTATAAGTAAATGATTTATTAATTGACTTTTGTGGCCCAGGGTCTCCCTCTTAACTGTAAGATACGTTGCATAGACGTCTACTTTGCTTTTCTACTCAGGACCCATGATTCTGAAAACTTCAGCTCCAACTTTGATCTGTACTTCTCTTTAGTTCTCCTGTTGCAGTAAGTTCTAAGTCACTACGAAGATACAGCACAATAGAGGACAATAGGCAGAATATCTGGTTTTGGTGGGAAACGTGATTGATGTGGGTGGGGCACGTTGAGTTCAAGATGCTGATGTGTGGAACGTAGGTCTAGAACTCTGGAAAGACACAGAAGCAAGATATTAGAAACTGGGCATCAAGTTCATAAAACTTGTGATTGTATGAACAAGGGAGTGATCTCAGAGGTAGTAAATACAAAGGGAGAAGAAAGCCAAGGGAAAAATATAGGGAATTTTTATTTTTAGTTAGGGAGAAAGGAAAGATAAACAATGAAATAAAACAGAAAGGTAAGAAGAGAATCTGGAGAATGCTGTGTCTTAGAAACCAAGGAAGGAAATAGTTTCAAGGAGATTCTAGTCTATAAAACATATCTGCAGTGGTCAGAAAGGATGAGGAAATCATTGGGCGCTTTTGAACAAGCAGGTTTAGTAAATCATTAGAGATAGATAAAGCACTTGTCAAGGGCTCTGGGAAGTGAGAAAGTGGGGGCGATAAGTAGATTACACTTTGAAGAAGTTCAGCTGTGAAGAGGAGGGTAAGGGTCATAGCTTGATGGAATGGCAGGCTCAAGAGAGGTTTTATTGTGTTGTTTTGTGTTTTATTTTATTGGGTTTGTTTAGTTTGGTTTTTAGGCCAGGGAACAATGGGGAGAAAGAGATTGGACATGTGGTTTTTGGAGGTCCAAGACATGATGGGCGAATGGGCTCAGAAGCCCAGGGAAAGGTATAGTTTGGCACAGGAAGAGGTATACCTCTTGTCTGATACAGGAGTAAAGCAAGAGATAGAAGAGAGAAGACATGAAAGCTCTTGAAGAAGGCTTGCTCATTGACCTGTGGGACAACTTCAGGTTGCTGAATTCATGTGTAATTGGGGTTTCTAAAGGGACAAAGTGAAGGTAGGGGGCAGCAATGTAAGAAGACAGTAAACCAATATCTTTAAAGTAGTGTAAGAAAAAACTTGCATAGAATTTTATACTCAGTGAAAGTAGCTTTCAAAATAGAAGGAGAAGTAAAGGAAGTAAAGACTTTTCCAGAAATACAAAAGCTGAAAGAATTCATCACCAGCAGACACACACTATAAGGAAGGTTAAGGTGAGTGGGGAAGGTATAGCTCAAGGGTAAAGGGCATGCTTAGCATGCATGAGGTCGTGGGTTCAGTCCCCAGTACCTTCATTAAAGCAAGCAAGCAAACCTAATTATCCTCCTCCCCTCAACAACAACAACAAAAAGAAATGTTAAAGTCCTTTAGTAATGAGTAATACTAGATGGAAATATGGATCTGTACAAAGCAGCAAGTACCAGAAATGGTAACTGCCTGGTTAAATATACATGGGGTTTTTCTTATTACTTAAATTCTTCTAAAAGATAATTGAACATATTTCAATGCCTCTTTCTCAGTAATTGATAAAATAGAAAATCAGTAAGGATATAGATTTGAATATCAGTACCAACCAACCTTGATCTAATTAACAATTATAGAGCACTCACTGAACAACAGCAGAATGCATATTTTCAGGTGCACATGGAATATTTACTAATGTAGACCATATTCTGGGCAATGAAGTCAATAAATGTAAACATTTTGTTTATACAAAGTAGGGTTTTGTGAACACAGTGGAATTAACTTAGAAATCAAAAATAGGAATCTGGAAAATCCTCAAATATTTAAATAATACACTTCCAAATAACCCATGTATTGACAAAGAAATCAAAGGGAAGTTGCAAAGTATTTAGAATTGAATGAAAACGACACATTTCAAAATTTGGAAGATGCTGCTGAAGAGGGACATATATACTATCAAACATCAATATTAGAAAAGAAGAAAAGTCTCAAATTAGTGATCTTAGTTTTCACCTTAAGAAACTAGAAAAAGAGCAAATTAGACCCCAAGTAAGTAGATGGAAGGAAATAATAAAGATTAGATGGAAGTCAGTGAAATATGAAACCAAACATAAGAGAAAATCAGTGAAACCAATGCTTAACTCTGAGAATATCTAATGATAAGTCTTTTGCCAGACTAATCAGGAAAAAAGAAAGAAGTTGCAAATTAACAGTATAATGATTGAGAGAGATTGTATCATAACAGATTCTCACAGCAGTAAGAGAATATTTTGATCAACTTTCTCCAAATAAATTTAGACACGTGGGTGACATAGACAAATTTTTTGGAAAACAAGAATTTTCAAAGCTGACTCAAGAAGTAGATTCTCCAGGGGCAGGATATAGCTCAGCAGTAGAGTGCACACTTAGCATGCAGGAGGTCCTAGGTTCAATTCCCAGTACCACCATTAAAAAAAATAATAATAAAAAATCAATCAATCAATCAATCTAATTACCTCCTGCCCCTTCAAAAATAAATAAAATTTTAAAATAAAATAAATGAATCTATTTTTAAAAGTAGATAATCTGTATCTATTTAATAGCTCTATATCTATTTTTAAATGTTAATGAATTTTTAGTTGAAAACCTGCCCAAAAAGAAAACGCTGGGTCCAGAGTGAACTCTAGAGCACTGGTGAATATACCTCCAAACATTTAAGGAAGAAATAATCCAAATTATATACAACTCAGAAACTGGAGGATAGAATACTTTCTCTTATTCTACGAGGTCAGCATTACCTTGAAATACCACTGGACAGAGACTACAGATCATATCCCTCATGATCACGGACACAAGAAGTCTAAAGAAAAGTTTAGAATCCATAGATATATTTAAAAATAATATTATGACCACATTGGCTTTATCCCAAGAATACAAGCTTATTTTATCATTTGAAAATCCAAGCAGTGCAGTTTACTCTTTTAACATACTAAAAAAGAAAAACCAAGTGATCATCTCAGTGGATGCAGAAATAGTATTAAAAACAATCCATTTTAATCCATTAAAAACAATTCATTTCTAATTCCCAAAAATTCCCAGCAGACTAGGAATAGATAAGAACTTCCTCAGTCTGATAAAGGGCATCTAACAACAACAACAACAAAGCCTTATAACAAATAACATACTTAATGCTGAAAGGCTGAATTGTTGTTACCTAGTACCAGTTACAAGACAAGGACACCCACTCTCATCAGTATTGTTCTTAAGGTTCTAGCCAGTGCACTAAGGCAAGAAGAGGAAATAAAAGGCACGAAAATATTGGCTAGGAAAAAGTAACTATTTGTAGACGACATGATTATCTATGAAGAAAATCCAATGTAATATACAAAATAGCTACTAGAACTAACTAGTGAGGTTAGATGGTTAGAAAGATTACAGGATACAAGATCAATTTACAAAATCAGTTGTATTTCTATATATACTAATATAATTCAGAAATTGAAGTTTAAAAAAAACATAAAGCATCATAAAATAAGAAATTCTTAGGAATAAATATGACAAAAATGTGAAAGACCTGTATGATGACTGCTTTAAAACATTGTTGAGAGAAATTAAAGACCTACCTAATGGAGTGGTATTCCTTGTCTGTTGATTAGAAAACTCAGTATTAAGATGCTGGTCCTCTCCAAGTTGATCCATATAGATTCAATATATTCCCAAATAAAATCTTTACAGACTTTTAATTTTTTGGTAGAAGTTCACAGATTGATACAATTGATACAGAAATGCAAAGGCATAGAATAGCCAAAACAGCTTTGAAGAAAGAAACTTGGAGGTCTGATTTCAAATTACAGTAATCAAGACAGTGTAGTGTTGGCATTATGGATAGATTAGTGGAATAGAATAGAGCATCTAAAACTTGACCCACATGTGTATGGACCACTAATTTGCAACAAAAGTGCAAAGGCAAGTCAGTGGTGAAAGGATTACCCTTTAGACAAACGGTCCTCGAGCAATTGGATATCCAGCTACAAAAAATGAACTTTGATTCATACCTTGCTCCATATACAAAAATTAACTCAAATCACAGATCTAAATGCACAACCTAAAACTGTGAAACTTAACAGAAGAGAACAGTAGAAGAAAATCCTTGGAGCTTTGCATTAAGCAAAGATGTCTTAGGTAAGACATCAAATCAAGATCTGAAAAAGAACGAGTTAGATGTTATCAAAATTTAAAACTTGTACTCTTTGAAATAGTATGAAGAGAATGAGAAGACAAGTCACACTCAGAGTATATATTTGCAAATCATGTATCTGATCAAGGACATGACCTGCAGAATATTTAGAGAACTCTCAAAAGTCAGTACAGTTATTTCCCACTTTTCAGAAGTTCACTTTATGCCACTTTGCTTTTGTGAAAGACCTCTGTTAGTAACTGTTTTCACTAACCAGAAGAAATCCAATGAGGATTTTTGGTTTTACAAAAAAAAAAAAGTGAAAAGTGAAAAACATTCAAGTGTTTGTTTTGCAGTAGCCATTTATAGGGGTATCTCACACCTTGAGCAGAGAGAATGACTCTACCAAATTCCTTTCCTGGACACTCACTACACTCAGCATCTCAGAATCAAGCTGTCGGAGCTTTGAACTGTATCTGTAAGCATCTGTGGTTTATCTTGATTTTGTGCACATGTTAGCAAGACTGCTGCTTTGCTTTATGCCATTTCAGTCTCCAAAATGTTTCATAAGAATACTTTCAGATAGCAGTGGAAACCTGTGATTAAAAAGCAACCCAATATCAAAATGGGCAGAGTACTTCACCAGTGAAGACATATAGATGGCAAATAAGGACATGAAAATATGAGCAACATAATTAGTCATTAAGAAAATGGCAAGCTAAAACCACAATGAAATACCATTGCACACCTGTTACTATGGCTAAAATTGAAGGCTGGAGTGTTTGCAAGGTTTTGGAGGAACTAGCTCTCTTACACTGTTGATGGGAATGCAGTATGGTACATTCACTTCAGAAAACAGTTTGGCAGTTTCTTAAAAGTTAAATTGTATATTCTGCATCCAGTCATTTTGCTCCTAGGTAAATGAAAGCATATGTCCTTACCAGTACTTGTACATAAATGTTCATAGCAGCCTTACTTTTAGTAGTTAAACCTGGAAATAATCCAAATGTCCGTCAACAGGTAAATGGATGAACTGCTGCAGTCATACAATTCAACAGTGAGAAGGGGTGAACTGTTGATACACGCTTACGTCATGGATGAATCGCAGAAGCATTATCCTGTGTGAAAGAAGCTAGGCAAAAAAGTGTAGTTTGAATCTTTCCATTTATGTAAAATTCTAGAAAATGCAGGCTAATGTTAGTGACAGAAAGCAGATTAATGGTTATTTGGGGATAGTAGGGGTGGTGGTGGGGAGGACTGGGAGGAAAGGATTAGAGCTGTTAAAAATCTGTTGCAAGTGATGGATGTGTTCATTATCTTGATTGTGGCAATGGTTTCAGAGGTGTACACATGTCAGAACTTAACCAAATTGAAACAGTTTTTTGTATGTAGGCCATACTACAATAAAAATAAATAAATACTGTGTTTGCTGCCTGACCACCACGGCTAACACATCTAAGACTGGTTCCTAAATTTGCTGGATCTTAAGACCCAGCTGGGACTCTTGTTTAAATAATGGAGTTCTGGGCCTCAGAATTATTTGGGACTCAGGAGTTTATACTTTTAACAAACTCCGCAGATGATTCTTCTTGTTACTCAAGTTTGGAAAACACTTGCCCAGATTAAATTAATTGCACTTTGGTCATCTGAACCCATTTCCATATGCGAGAAAGGGCTGTTAGGTTTCTAGGATGAACAGAAAGGCCTAGCCGTGGAACACTTGATGCTTTTACTGTGGTCAAATGAGATCATTTAGAATTGGGCAGAATTTTTTTTCTCATCATATATAATATATTGAGGTCAGCTTTGCATTATAAATTCCCGAAGTAACAGAATGGAAATCTCTGAATACCCCCAACATTATTGACTGTTACATTTAAGAGTGAAAACTCGGGGGTGGTGAAACATCCTGACCTTCTTATTGCCCTCTTTCAAACAACGTCAAATGAGAGGAAATTATAGGTCTGTCTGAATTTTAAATGGTTCAGTTATCAGAAGACTTTGGAGGACAAGTTTTCCACAAATCATCCTTGTGTTGTTTGGTTTTGATTTTTTTTTTATAAGGGTTGGTGAGCCAACATGTAATTAATCACTTTTTTTGTTTGCTTCTAAGGAAGTGAAACTGCAGTGTTCCCTTAGGCGTATTCTTTTTTTGGTGTATTACTGCTGCAGTATTTAATACGAGAACCTGAGGTGGGTGCCTAGTGATAATGTGGACAGAACAATGTGAAAGAAGTAATTTTTTAAAGTCAGCTTATGTATGTTATACTGGTATGGTACCTGTATACACTCCGGGTCTCAGTTACCACCAGCATTGCTGTGAAAGTCCCTGACAGTAGAGGTTGTTAGAACATCCCTTGTCAGTAGATGGGGTTGTTGATCAAGTGGCAGTATCCTCCTGTTACCGGTTCTCATTGTTTCTTCCTCTGGAATCTGGTTTGGATTGATTATGCCTCCCCCCTGCTGCTGACACTATCAGTGAGTAAGAACAGACCTATCTCATCTTGTGAAGGAAGGGTGGGAACACCCTTCCACCCAGTTCACTTCTTTGGGCTCTCTTCCATCTGTGTAGTGAACTACCTTCCCTATGGAATTGGACAATATTTTAAAAACTAAACATTGCATTTAGTAATCACTGTCATCATTAAAAGTTCATATAAATTAAAGCTTAAAGGTAGACAAATTACCTGGATGTAAGCATGGACCTTCCTTTACCTCTTATTAATTTGAAATCATTTTTCCATTTTTAAGCAGAATAGAACATTTCCCTTAAACCTATTGGTTTATTCCAATAGGCTCTGTTTCTATGGGGACTTAAAAACTATACATCTGTCTCTGTCTGATTTTTGTCTCTTTCTCCCAAAGCACAGACCTCAAGGGTGGGCATTGCTCTATCAAATGATCACTATTAATGAAAAAGATACTAAGTTCCTAAAGGCTAAACTCTTTGGTCTTAGTATTAAGGATAATGCTGGCTTCAAAATGAATTGAGAAGTGTTCCCTCCTCTGTTTTTTCTGGAGTTTGTGTAGGATTGTACTGTGGTTTGAATTTTGTTCCCCCCAAAGATAGGTTGAAATCCAGAGCCCCATACCTCAAAATGTGACTTTATTTGGAAACAGGGTCATGGCAGGTATAATGTTAAGATGAAGTCATAATCAATTAAGGTAGACCTTAATCCAGTATGACTAATACCATTATAAAAAGAGACACTGGCATGCAAGGGGAGGATGTTGTGTGCACACAGGTGGAGATTGAAGTGCTGCAGCTGCAAATCAAGGAACAGCAAGGATTGCTGGCATTCAGACCACCCAAAGCTATCGAGGGGCAAGGAAGGATTCTCCCCTGCAGGTTTCAGAGGGAGCATAGCCCCGCTGACACCTTGATTTGGGGGTTCTAGCCTCCAGAGCTGTGAGGCAGATACCACTGTTTAAGTCACCCAGTTTGTGGTACTTCGTTCTGGCAGCTCTAGGAAGCTCATCCAGATTTGTATTATTTTTTTCCTTTCAAGGTTGATAGAATTCACCCATTGTAACTGTTTGGATGCTGAGTTTTCTTTGTGGGAAGATTTTTGATTATGAACTCAGTTTGTTTAGGGATAACTTGGTTTGTTTGTTTGTTTATTTTATTGGAGGTACTGGGAATTGAACCCAGGACCTCACGCATGCTGGGCAGGCGCTCTGTCACTGAGCTATACCCTCCTCCCGAACTCAGTTTCTTTAAAAGATAGTGGGCTGTATAGATTTTCTGTTCCTTTGTGTATTTTGGTAATATGTGTATTTCAAGAAATTTGGTCGTTTCATCAAAGATATTGAATTTATTGGCATAAAGTTGAGTTCAAAATATTTTTTGATGTCTAGAGGATCTGTAAAAATGTTTCCTCTTTTATTCCTCATACTGGTTATTTGTGTCTTTTTATTTTCTTTAATCCATCTAGCTTAGTGTTTCTCAACTGGGGGCAATTTTGCCTGCCCCCACCCCCCACCCTGGGGTGACATTTGACAATATCTGGGGGCATTTTCAGTTATCACAACTGGGGGCATCTAGCAAATAGAGGCCAGGGATCCTGCCATGCACAAGACAGCCTCTCGCAACAGAGTTATCCAGCCCACAATGTCAGTAGTGCTGAAGTTGGGAAACCTGTTCTAGGGTTTACAATGTAGACCTTCTACTTTTAAATAATATATCACCTCGTGTTTCATACAAGCAGCTTCCAGTGCTGTATTTCCATTCACCCCCTTCCTTTATGCTGTTTATGGGCATATATTTTACTTCCATATATATTATAAACCCCACAATACATTGTTACTGGTTTTGCTTTAAATAATCTATTAAGAAAATGAGGAAAAAATATGTAGTTGTTATTCATATGTTTTCAGCACTCTTCATTCTTTGTGCAGATCCAAATTCCCAGTGACATCCTCTCAGCTTTTGTTTCTCTGAAAAACTATATTTTGCCTTAATTTTTCAAGTGTATTTTAGCTTAGTATAGAATTCTTCATTGATAGTTTTAAAGATGTTGTAAAAGATACTCATTCCATTGTTTTCTTATTTGCATAGATTATAATAAATAAAGCTGTTGTTCACTGATATAAGGCTTTAAAAATCTGTATACTTTAGATAGTATTTCTGTATTTCGTTATTATTAAAAATAATAACTTAAAATTTAATGCATTGTGCTTAGATTTTATAAACAGACTTTGTTCTTGTGTATTTTTCCTCTTTTTTCCCTTAAAATTTTTTTTTATTTTTCCCCCCTTCATCTTTTATAATAAAAAGTGGTTTTTTGGGCAAGTTACTTTTCTGAGCCTCAGTTTCCTCACCTGTAAAATTGAGCTGCCAATGATTCTCGTAGGTTTTTTTGTGAAAGTTAAATGAGACATCCGTATGATGTCTAGAACTTAAAAGGATTCATAAACACGATAGCATGTACACAGGTATCTTCCTCCTTATCCACCTTCAGCTCCTCTGACCTCAGGGTTCACGCTTGTCAGCAGAGCAGCGGAAGTCTCCAGTCTGAGTCCTTCCTGGCCACATGGCAGCAGCTCTTTGTAGACGCATTGCCTGCTGTCCACACACTCCCCAGAAGCCGCAGCCAAAAGGAGGAGCCCTGGTTGGACCATGAAGGAGCACTGTTGACACTGCTTATGATTTCTGCCCCTACTAGTAGTTTTACATGTTGATTTTAATAAATCTGATCTTTTGCTCAAGCGAGGTTGGAAGATACTCTTTCAGGACACTCTCATCTGTTAATTTAAATTATTTGAATATAGTAAAAATCTATGTTGTCTTTTACATAATTTGCATATTTCACTTATTCAAGATGCTCTTCCCTTTAACTAGGCTAAAGTTATATTCATTTTTCACTTCTCAAAATACAGACTAGCTACACTATTTAAAGCAACACATTTTCATATTATGAAAATTGTAGACGTAATTAACACTTTTGGTTAGTGGGGCTTGTAATCAGCAGTAAAACAATTCTTTCCAATGGCTCTAATTACCTGAGAACATACAATAAAGACATTTACATTAAAGGACGCATTCATTAAAATGTTCTTTTCTGTCCAAGCAAGAGACTAACTAGGTATGGTAGACTTCTTTTTGTAAATGATATTTTGCTTTCTTTAAGAGTTGGTTGATCTGCTATTTTGGGTGCATGACGACTGTTTTAATTGTCCCCTCATGGTGACACTGCTCTTCTTCTCAGTGGGCCTTTGGAGTGACACTGTGGGAGCTCATGACTCTAGGCCAAACGCCCTACGTGGACATCGACCCATTTGAGATGGCCGCGTACCTGAAAGATGGTTACCGAATAGCCCAGCCGATAAACTGTCCTGATGAACTGTAAGTTTTTCTGAGCTTGAAGACATGGGTTTCATTCCACTTGCAGTGTTGGGATAAAAGAAGGGATGTCCACACTCATGCAGAGACTTTCCTTTTGAGAATAATGCCTCTTTGGACTTGAGTTAGACCCTAGTAGAGAACCGCAAAGGCGTCCAGACTCATTCGCCCTTAACGCACTTGACACTAGGACTTTTTGCGTCTCGTATTTATAGGGATTAATCTAATCCAAGAAACTAACGTACACGGTGAGGAAACACTGAATGCTCTGTCGGTTATTCTTTTTAGAGTGAGGACTTGACTTTTACTTAAACAGCCTTCAGAACATCCTTAGTTACAAAGAGCCTTTCTTGTTGCCATCTTACCTTGCCAGCTGTTGTCAGTTGATAGACGTTTAAGGAAGATGTTCTGGCTGGTGAGTGAGGTAGTTCTGTTCCCTGCTTCTATCACATAGCTGGTCTTCCCATATAATGGTATTGGAGTGGGTAGGAGGCTGTTTAAGGGTGATTGAGTGCACAGATGAATGTGGCCTCAGTTCCAGAATCCCCTGAAATTTTTTATACCATAGTGAGGTGGCAGCTTTTACACTGATTTCACTGTAGATCCAAGGTTCTTACAGCTTAAACTTCCTCTTCCTCCAAATTCTTTCTCTCAGAACTTAAATACTTTGACCCTTGAACAATGAGAGTTTGAACTGTGTGGGTCCACTTATATGTTGATTTCTTCCAGTGGTAAATACTATAGTACTAACACAGCCCACAGCTGGTTGAAACTGCAGATGTGTAGGAACTGGGGGTACAGAGGGCTGACTGTAAGTTATAGGCAGATCTTGGGCACCCTGACCCCCGTGTCAACTGTGCAGGATAACACAGGTTATTATTTTGACTGTGTTTTAGGTAGTTACATAAAATCTCTATTTGCTGATATATTTTGACATGTTCTCATGAAGAATTGAAGTTTACACATAAAATCCAGATAACTCATTTTAAGCTTCTTTTCATTTTAGAGCTGCCAGTAGATGGTAATACTTAGTATGTCATCCTCTCCACACCCACATTTAGACAGAAAACATAACTAGTGTCAAATTGATCAAAAGTAAGAAGTGCTGTATCAGTACTAGCCAAATGTTCCGTTTTTGTCACTGCAGATTTGCTGTGATGGCTTGTTGCTGGGCCTTAGATCCGGAGGAGAGGCCCAAGTTCCAGCAGCTGGTGCAGTGTCTCACAGAGTTCCACGCGGCCCTGGGGGCCTATGTCTGACTGTCTCTCGCAGTCCCACAGCATCAGGAGAAAGGTGCCTGTCGGGGCTCACTTGGAGCCAGTCACGGATGCTTCGTACATCACACAGCGCCAGCAGAAGCACATTTGTCTTCCAGAACACCGTGCCTTAGGAATGCTTTAGAATCTGAACTTTTTAATACAGACTTAATAATGTGGAATATTTTCTAGGTATCACTTTTATTAGGTTGAACTGAAAAGGGTTTTGTAAATTTTTTGGCCAAAAATGTTTTTTAAGCATACTTAACTTTGGACTAGGGGTACATTCTTACAAAATAAATAAACAGTTTTTAAAATTGTTTAAATACAGATATCTGGAATAGCTATCTTAGTGCCAACTGCTTTTTATTTTTTGACTTCATCAAGGTAATGTAGGTGATTCACCTTTAAAGTTTTGTTGTGGTTTTTTTTTTTTTTTTAATATTTATCACTAGTCTTGGGAATGGTTTGTCTTCAAGATGCAGCTTTTTCTTAGGAAAAGAAAAACAGAAAAAGAGGTTGGTTTGTCTTGTACAGGAAAAGGCAATATTAGAGGAAGAAAACTTAAAGAAAATCTAGAGGAAAAAATACTTATTAGAAACAGAAACTGCCCTTTTATGGGAAATTGTTTCTTTTTTATTTTTTTTAATGAAAAGGAGTTCTGCTTTTTTATTTTGGGAGAAGTAGGAACTGAGTTCACTGAAACATCTTAAATTTGGCAGAAATTAGCGGTTCTGTGAGCCAGAAGTGGATTTGAGGCAGATCAGTAGTAAACAGTGGTGATTTTATTTATTTTTACTCTCTGGAAAAGGAGATAACACAATTGCAGAAACTGAAATCACGTTTCTAAGGTTAAGAATCCCATTTATTGCACCTAGAACAGTGCTATGCACAGAATGGGTGCTTGAGTTGTTGTGGGGAAAAAATGTAAACTGGTACATTTCGTGCTTATCTTCAAGGCTGGCTTAAGTATAAATTTGTTTTTTTTAAACACTTGAAAATTAAAGAATTTGTTTTATATTATGACAGTATTGAAAATATTGTTCATAATGAATGATTGGTTGTGTCTGGTAAGTCTTTGAACATGCAACAGCTAGATGTCCCTGTTCCATTTCATGGGTGTCTCGCTCAGGCTCCCAATCCCTAACACGAATAATATAGCTGACTCTGCTCAGTCTCCAGGTTCTAATAAAAAGTTGAGATTATTATTACCAGAAAGTATTACAACACTGAAACTTTCTCCAGAGCCGTTAAATTCAGGGAATGTATGTATCTATGCTTGTTCTAGTTGACCTAAGGCAGAGTTGAGTGGGCCTCTTAAATAGCTAGGCCTGATGGTGCTTGCCTCTGCTCCCATCCTCACAGGGACGTAGGACAGAATACACAGCAGTAGAAGGCTCTTGCTGTTCTTAAAAGAGCTTTATGAATCAGCAGCCCATCTGGGAAAATAGCCCACACAGTATGTGCTCTGCCCCAAGCAGACCAAGAGCATGATTTTTTTGTGTGCCGTTTGTTAACACTGGTTCTTTGGTTTTATGAAATACTCAGCTCTGTGAAGGGCCAGCTTTTTTTAAAGTTCTTTGAACTATCTGTAAGTTAGATGTTTTTGTTCACAACCTGCAATCTTCGAAGGCATTTAATCAACAAGTATTGATTTAGCATCTATTATGTACTAGGCACATGGAGTGAGCGGTTCAACTCTAGCATCCCTTCCAACGTTCATTGCATTTTTTAATGGTGTGTAGGTTTGTGCATTGTTTAGAAATAATAGTTCTGTACACAAGATCAGTTCAGAGAAAACAGCACTGTCATCGACTTTTGTCCCAAATTAGCAGGTAGTGAGAGGTGCTCTCAGTTTGCCTGGATGTGTGGTGCCTTCAACCATATCTCTTTGTTAGTAAGGCATTTTATTTTATGGTTTAAGACTCCACAGATTTTTCTCGTTGAACTACTTGGGGTCATTGACTTCGATGAAAAGAGCATGATTTCCATGGTTATAAGATTTCCATGGCAGGTCTTATTCCAGTGGTTTGTGAATATCACTGGACAGATTTTGTAGAAGATGTAATTTTTATAGGAAAGAAGCAAATTGACAAAGCACTGATGTGTTATAAGTTGGCTCTAGTAACCAGGAACTGTATTATAGTTTGTCCTTTCCTGTAACACCCCCACTGTAGGAAAATTGTATTTATAGAAGCATGGAGGATTGGGTTATTCTTTCAGTATATATTTATTGATTGTCTACTGTATGTCTGCCTCTCAAGATACGAGGGAACAAGACAGATGATGTTCCTCCCTTTCTAGGCCTTACATTCTAGTTAAAAGAGGCAGATAAAGAATGTAAGTAAGATTTTGGTAAGTGCTATTTTAAACAAATATAGATGGTATCACAGAAAATAACTTTGGATGTAATATTTAGTCAGGCTTCTTTGAGCAGGTGGCATTTGAGCTGAGATCTGAATGACACAAAGCCAGCTAAGAGAAGATCCAGGCAAGAGAGACATGATTGCAGAAGCTGTAAAGCAGGAACAAGCTGGCCTCCCTTCCTGTCCATCCTCCAGCCGCTGCTGCTGGAACAAGGGAACAGAAGCCATTGTGGCTGGAATGTAGTCAGAGAAGAGTCTGAGAGACACAGAAACAGACGGGGGCATTGTAGGCCATGGGGCACATTTACATTTATTCTAGACACAATGGAATTTCATTCGAGGATTTGGATTTTTTAAATAAGGGGGTAACATGATCTAATTTGTCATTTTAAAGAGATCAGATTGTAGGGAGGCGAGAGTGGAAGTAATGAGACTATAAGAAACTATTGCATAGTTTAAGGAAGGAAAAATAGTGGTTTTGGACCAATTCAGGTAGTACAAGAGATTGGAAGGGGCAGATTGGACCTGGATCCATTGGATGTGGGGTTGGGGGTGGGTGGAGAAGGAAAGAGAGTGATCAGGAGTGACTAGTTGATTTGGAGCTTGAACATCTGGCTGTGTAGCCACACTGTATACAGAGATGGAAAATCTCTAGGAGGAACAGAAGTTTGCTTTGGCAGCGGAAATCAGTAATTTGTTGTAAGCCATGTTTGAGACGCCAATTGGTCAGCCTCTAAGTGGGGATTTTGAGTAGATAGATGAGAATCTGCAGCTTAGGGAAGTGGTCTCATTGAACATGTGAGTGTTGGAGTATAACATATAAACCATATTTAAAGCCACAGTATTGGGTGAACTTGCTTCAGGAGAGAGTATAGATGGAAAAGAGGTCCTGGGCTTGAGTCCTGAGCACTCCAGCTTTTAATGGTCTAGTGAAGGAAGAAGAAATAACAACAACAGCAGAAGACTGAGAAGAAGACACAGTGTTTGGAAAAAGCAACAACAAAAAAGGAAAATGAGGTGTCATGGAAGCCCAGGGAAGAAAGTATTTCAAAGTGGAGGAAGAATCCTGTGTGGGACTTGGCTAATTAAGAAGCCGCAGGGACTGGAGCACGTTGCAGTGCAGATACTGGGTGGGGAAGTGGAGACCCTGCTGCAGTCAGGGCTGTTGAACGTTTTGCTGTGAAGGGAAACGGAGCAGTAACTCGGGGAGGGGAAAGAAGTATTGGGGGAGGGGGAACAGGCGGCACAGGGCATGTGTGTTTTCCTGGTGGAAATACGGTACCAGGAAGTGTTTCACTGGTGATAGGAATGATTGAGCAGAGGGAGAAAAATCCCCTTTGGGTGTGGAACAATCTTAGTTCTTGTCATTTGGTCTACAAGCATGGAAGCTGCTCCGCAGTCTCTCTTGTTGTGGTAAACGTTATTTCTTTTATATTGGAAGAAAATGCGAGGGTAAAGGGAGGTGATGCATGGAACTTTACACATTCCCATTATATGAAAACCTGCCTCTGTTGAGTTCACTTCCTGAGGACTTCAGACCCGCCACGGCCTCGCTCATCATCATCTTTTGCCCCATTGCCCTGCAGTTTCCTTGGTCCTTACCCCACCTACCCAGCCTCTGTAATACTTCCTAAAACTGAGTTGCCCAGGAGGCTCCCCCAGCACCTCACTCTGCTCCTCCAGTCTCCATAGTTGCTTTTCAGCCTCGTTCCCTGGGTTTGCACTCTTCACAACTGCTGAGATGGTGGCTTATTTTTACCACTTGGCTGTGTGCATCCCTTGAGGATAGGAACTTGTGTTTCGCTCAGATCTAAATCTTATTTGCTGAATTAGTGCTGACACATGATAGGGTTGAATATTTAATGAATTGGTAAGTAAAAATACATAAATTTGCACATGAGAGCAATTAGGCTTTTTAAAAAATGCCAACTCCATAAAGCATTATCTCCTATTTAAAATACTGAGATATTTATGTTCAAATTTGAAGAGTTGAAGTTTTATGCAATGTGTTACCAATAAGCATGAAATAAAAAGACAGATTGGTAGATAAGACCATATTCCACCCCATCCCACTGGCTTAAGCACCCCCCATCCACACCTTCCCAGCCACCATTTTAACTCTTTGATCGTAGGAACAATTAGCCCAATTGCAAATTCTGTTTCATATTTCTGTAAGGTCAACTTCAGAGTTATCCATGAAAATAATTACCCCATGTTCATTGACTTGTGTGGCAGACTTTTCCAGGTCCCCCATGCCCTTCACCCCCGTACCATACAGTTAAAGGAAGTGATATAATTTATGGGGCTAGAAAAGAAAAATGTAAACAGTTGCTTGTCAAGTTAAAATTTCTGTTTCCACATTTATTTTTGTCCTTAATATTTCAGAATATTACTGAACTTCATTCTCTGGGATACATGAACATCCTGCATAAAAGTACGTACATTTTCTGTATGAATAGACTGGAAGTGGGCCTTTGTCAGGGTTAAGGTTAATCAGGCCTAGAGGGCTTAACCCTAAAGGAACAATTGTTAAAAACTCATTAAAAAAAAAAAAAGAAATAGGAATTGATGATACTTGAAATTATTCCTCTTTGAGCAAATAATATCATGCCATTTGCTCATAATTGATATGTCAGTATTTTAAACTAAAGCATTTTTTAGTGATTTGTTTTTAGAGAGGTGTAAGAGCTCCCTTGGGAATATACAAAAATTGGGGAAAACATACATAGTTTGACAATAAAGTAATTACTTACCCTTTAAAAAAGAAATTAAGGCTGACTCCGTGGTGTCTTATACTACGTTTGTAATCAACTTTTTTGCATCTTTCTGAGTCTTTTTCCGTTTGCCTTCTTGGCTCCAAGAATGAGCACAGGCTGATATTAGATAGGCGTGTGCCATTAGGGATTGCATTTGGCTGCAAGTTACAGAAATACAGCTATAATCACTTAACGAGACACAGTTTTATTTTTCTCCCATAACAAATCCAGAGAGAGACAAATCAGGGCTGGTGCAGTGATCCCAGGACACCATCCGTTACCCATGACCTCCATTTTTGCTGCTCTCTCGTCTCTAACATGCTTTTGTTCTGAGACCCCACCAAGGCCTAGATTTTTACAAGGTAGGAAGATGAGAGAAGGATGAAAGGCAAAAGGCATGAGTCTGCTGGCTTTTTGTTTGTTTTTTTAATGAGGAAACAACTTTTCCACAGTATACTTCCACCAGCATCTGACTGGCCAAAAATACAGCACGTGGGTACCTCTGCAGTCAGGCATCTTGGGAGATGAGGTTTGTTGGATTTCTTTCAACAGCTTTATTCACACATCACCCGTTCAAACTTTACAGCTCAGTGATTTTCAAATTCATCGGGTTGTTCAGCCATCACCACAACTGAATTCATTTTTACTATCATCACAAAAAGAAGCCTCGTACCCATTAGGAGCCATTCCTAATCCCATTGCCAGCCCTGCTCTAGGCAGCCACAAGCCTACTTTCTGTTTCTCTAGATTTGCCTATCCTGGGACTTTCATACAAGTGGAATCATACAGTGCGTGGCCTTCAGCTTCTTTCCCCTAGCGTCACATTGTTGAGGTTCATCTGTGTTGTAGCATGTATCAGTACTTTATTCCTTTTAATTGCCCAGTTTTCCACTGTAATGGATACATACTGTTCATTCACCAGTGTATACACATTCGAGGAAACTTTTTAGTTGAGCACATTCTTACCTTGGATAAAATTGGGCTTCCATTGGTAAGAAAGTAGGGATGGCCATTGGTGGGCAACTAGCAATGTCTGCCCCATGCAGAAATGGGGTAAGGGAGTGGCATCTGGCCTCCTTTCATAGTGTATTTAATGCTCCAGAGTTTTGTCAGTTATGAGAGGAAGCACAGCGATTGTGACATCTTAGCAAATACAGGGAGTGCCGTCAGCTTGCTGCTAGGTGGGTGAGTGCTGCCGTTCCTGGAGGAGAAGGCCTGGCAGGGGTTACTACCTAACACGTTAGCCTCTTAGTCTATGTCCGGAAATCCTTAACTATTCCATCGGGATTGCTGTTCCTTTGGCCTCTGGCCTTACTATTTTCCGCTGGTCCATAATTCTGCCACCACTTTATAGATCTGGCCTTGCAAGGGTATTTATGTTCTCAGTGTTTGCCCTTGGTATCTGCCATCAGATGCCTTTCCTCTGGCTTCATGGTCTGACTACCTAGGACCTCTGGAAGTAAGCTGGAGATTGGCTGGCTGTCTCCATAAAAATTCTTACTTAAAGAGCTTAAACATTTATTTATTCCTTTAATGAAATATCACATGAATTTATTGGGTTATATTTTTTGTGCCTTTATTAAGACTATTTGTATTCATATAAGGCTTGTTAATTTTGGGATTGAAACTGTTTGGTCACAGTACTACTTAATGTACATCTAAAAAAACACCTTCCAGGCTGTCTGTACAACCCAGAGAACAGGACGTTCTGGAGACCCTGGTGGTCTTGAGGAGGACTTGGTCACAGCCCCAGAAAAGCACCAGAGTTCATACTGTGAATGAAGTTCTTCTAACTTGTACCCTGCTCAGGCCAGAATGGGCTTGACACGGCCGTAATCTCTCTGTCAGGAAGCGCAGTGTCTTGATAAACCTGTGTTTAAGTTCTGTGTTGGAGTCTCTAGGCAGCAGCCCTCTGGCCTATGTTCTCTGTTTCCCCCTAGGAAGACCCACAGATGACCTAGCTGAGAGGAGGGCAGCTGTATTTGACCTAACAGGCGTTCTTGGTCAGCCAAGCAGACTCTTGTCTCGTGGTAAGTACTCTCTAGAGTCCATCCTGACTCTTCTGGGAAGGCAGGAAGAGGAAGAGACAGGAGGCTGCAGCCAGGTTGCTGGGCTTTGTGGAAACCTGGGGCTGGCTCTGCCCTCAGGGCCTTCCCCTGCCGCCACCGTCCTTGCTGGCCACTTTGGACGTCTTCTGGCTCTTTCGCGTCCCTTTGTTGCCAGCCTCACCGACTGGCTTATGTATCATATGTCCCTCTTAAAGGAGCCTCCTTCCCCTTCCATGGGATACAATATTTCCAGTGCACTTAAATAATAGAATAAGATTTAAAAGTAGATATAAAGATTGCTTCCCCCCCCCCATAACTTCCTTAGCATAGCGTCATATTTTAGAGCAGAAAGAAGGGTAACCTAACTTTTATTTTAGGAAACTAAATTCCGTATCACTTCCCAGACACAAGATACAAAATAGGCTCTTTCTCATGTTGGTGCCTTTTAGAGAGGTGGGTGTTTTTTTCCAGGAAGAGGAATTAATTTATTGGAGTAATCACTAATACTCCAAAATTAGGCATTTTAATATACATTTGTCAAGTTAGTGAATGTGTATTTTACTCTTTTTAGATCTGTGGGCAGTTTGGTATTATTGGAACATAGTGTTTAAGGCAGAGAGTGGCATGAGAGAAAATTCTGGGGGTAAATGGTAAATGTGTTGTGAAGGGCCCAGCATACTGAGAGGTTTAGACTTTGGTAGGTGCTGGAGATTCAGTGAGGGCCTCCGTCAGGTAGCGATGTGGCCGCATTTGTGTTAGTAGTGTTAGTAGCAAGTGGCCATTGCTCACTGTATACCAGGCATTGAGCTAGTCGCTTTACATGCGTTATCTTATGAACCCTCATGGTCCTGTTAAGCAGTATTGTCATCCCCATTTTGCAGATGAGGAAAGGAAGACTGAGATGGGTTGCACAGGTAGTACATAGTGGAGCTGTGAATTTACTCCAGGGAGTCCGATCAGAGCACAGAGACAAGGACCCCAGTGCCATTGGGGTAAGAGGAGAGGCTTGCTCGGGTGTGTGGGACATGGTGGGAGACCCTCCTTGGTGGCCTCAACATTTGTGGTGGCCTCAACATTTGTAGTGCCCTAAGAGACAGGATTGTGGTTTGAGAGTTAGACATTGGACAGGGTCCTGATAAACATGAGAGTTTGCGCTTTTTCGAGAGGAAATTTGCAAGTGAGCTGATCAGGACCAAGTGAAGGTGGAACTCAGCTGAGGCGGAGACGAGGAATGCATGGTGGGACTGTTCTCATCGGTTACGGCATTTTTCTCCACAGATTTGACTGCAGTAAAATCTGCTGTAACAAGGAGTGGATTAAATCATATGAATATTTCTCTCACATTATAGTCCAAAGGGAAGAGGGTGGCACTGGCCGGTAGAGTGGCTCCTTTTCCAGAATCTCTCAGGGTCCTCGGTCCCTTCTGTCCTGTTCCACCGTTCTGTAGGCTGTGCTGGTGGGGTTGCGTGGCCACAGCTGGGCCTCTGCCACATCAGTGTTCCAGCTCCTGGAAGCAGTGAGAGCAGAAGTGGAAAGCAAGTAATTTCCTTTTAGGTCAAGGAGAAAGGAGTTGTACACATCACTTCTGCTCACATTCCGTTGGTGGGAACTTGGCATCTGGCTGCACAGAAGTCTGGGAAACGGGTCTAGCTGGCAGCCATGTCCCCAGCTAAAACTCTGTATTATAGAAGAAGAAAACAGATTAGGGGAGCCAGCCAGGAGTCCGCCACAGAAGGGAAGACTGAATGTGGGGCTGATGGAGTCTGGATAGGTGTGAGGGTAGCAGTGCAAGAAGGTTTAGGGTACTGATGAGATGGAGTTCCAGTGATCAGCTGTGAGCTCCAGCTGGGCAGGGCAGTCAGGGCAGGATGTTGAGGGTCTAGGAGGTTGCAGGGTAGATGTAGGCTAAGGGAGTCAGTGGTTGGAATAGGACTTAGTGGTTTGTGGGGGGAGTGGGATCAGCACTGGGTTTAGAGGTGGCTTAGTCTGGGAGATGACAAGACCTACGCTGAAGCCATGGGTTTGAGAGGGCGACGTGGTGAGATGGAGGTCCCCGGGGCAGATCTGATTCCCCTGCACAGTGGCCAGACTTCCCATCTTAGCACACCATACCTCCACCACCTGGCCCCTGCTCTCTCCCTCACACACACCTTCTCCCCTCCCTGGCTCTCTACTCACCAGACTAAACCAGTTGTCTTACACACGTCCCTTTTGTGCCTCCACTTGTACTCTCTCCCCTTCCTGCCCCACTTCCCGGCAGTCTAGGTGGCCCCTCACCTGCAAAACTACCGCACGTGTCGTCTCTTCCAAGAGACGGTCCTTTTAAACATCTAATTTAACTTTTGAAATCTTTTTTCAGCTTTTTTGAAGTGTAGTTGACAAAAATTATATATATTTAAGGTGTACATGATGGTTTTGTGTGTGTACACACACACACACACACACACACACATTGTGAAATGATCACCACAGTCAAGCTAAGTAGCATTCATTAACTCACATAGTTAACCATTTTTTTCATCCCTCCCCATCCTCCTCCCCTCTGGCAACTACCTGTTTGTTCTCTGTATCCATAGGCTCTTTCTGTTTTATTTTGTTTTGTTCTTTAGATTCCATATATAAGTGAAGTCATACGGTATTTATCTTTCTCTGACTTATTTCACTTAGTATAATCCATGTTGTTGCCAATAGCAACATTTCATTCTTTTTTATGGCTGAGTGGTATTCCTCTGTGAGTGTGTGTGTAAACACCACATCTTTATTCATCTGTGGATGGACGTTTCTGTTGCTTCCGTATCCTCGCTCTTGTTAATAATGCTGCAGTGAACATCGGGATGCATACGTGTTTCCAAATTGGTGTTTCCGTTTTCTTCAGGGAAATGCTCAGAAGTGGAATAGCTGGATCATATGCTAGTTCTAGCTTTAATTTTTTGAGGAACCTTCATACTCTTTTCCATGGTGGCTGCACCAATTTACATTCCCACCAACAGTGCATGTGGGTTCCCTTTTCTCCACATCCTCGTCCACACTTGTTCTGAAAATAGCCATTCTGACAGGTGTGAGGTGATGTCACACTGTGGTTCTGAATTGCATTTCCCTGGTCATTAGTGATGTTGAGCATCTTTTCATGTCTTTGCTGGCCACCTGTACGTCTTTGGAAAAATATCTGTTCAGGTCCTCTGCCCGTTTTGTAATTGGGCTGTTTGTCTTCTTTCAGTTGAGTTGTATGAGCTCTTTATGTGTTTTAGATACTGGCCCCTTATCAGATAAATGGTTTGCAAATATCCACTCCCATTCATAGACTGCCTTTTCGTTTCCTTTGCTGTGCAAAAGCTTCTTAGTTTGGTGTAGTCCCACCTGTTTATTTTTGCATTTATCTGCTTAAGAGGCTTGCTGAAGAGGCTGTCCTCGATCTGCAGCCTTTTAAAGTGTCCTCTTGGCTTCTGTCTGGGTACCAGCCGGCTTCTGACTCTGCTTGTTTATAGTTTGTAACTAAAACTAACATGTGGCCTTTCTAACCTCCCCTGTACTTACTACATTAACTACTACTAACAGGCAGTTTCTTTGCTTATTTTCAAATCAGATTTCCGAGCCAGACCATCTGATCGGCCCAGCTCATCTCATCTTTTCACAGCAGAGCGTAGCTCACCTGTAGATCATGTTCAGGAGAACAGAACGAGCGGATCTCGATGCCAGCCCGGCTGCCTCCCGTGCTGGGCCTTGTGGGCACAAGGCGTGGGGAGGAATACATCTCCATCCTTGCCTTTTCTCCCTGCCAGGCCGTGGGTATAGGAGGGGTTTTTAGGGATACAAGTTGGCTGTTTATCCTCACCACTCAGGAACAGTAAGTTTATACTGTACCAAAGGAATTTGATCAGCTGGTTGAGGATTTGGTCATTTTTCTGTTTATTCAACTAAAACACTGTTAAGCTCTGCCAGGCAGGCCCTGGGAATAGAGAAGGCTAGAAGTCCATCCTGTTCTCACAGTCTGGGGGGCGGGGGTAGGACAGTAGAGGGGGTTAGATCGTATAACCAGCCAGTTACAGTGCAGTGTGTGGGGGAGGAAAGGCTCTGAAGCTGTAGACACCCCCAGGGTTCCAGCCCCAGAGAGCCTTCCTCGAGGGCCTAGTAAAACCTGCGAAGCCTGAACCCTTGGGGAAGGCATCTCCAGCATCTCCAGAGATGTGGGGTAGTCCCTGGAGGGGCAGTGGCCCTGTTCTAATGGGGAACTGCTCAGGCCACTGCCTGTGGGATAGGAATGCCCTAGGGTCTGTGTGGGACCACCCGGACTTGCATGACCCTTGTTCATCTGAGTGGCCGTCACTTCTGTCCTTGACTTTGGTTTTCTAATTGGTCCCAATAGTGTGATGATAGCCTCCATCTGTGAGCTTCTGCCCACCCCACCGCCCCAACTCCCATCCCTCTAAACCCAGTGGCTCAGACCACTTTGGTCCCAGGGTATGACTGCAGCTTTGCACACATCCTGGGGTTGAGAAAACCACTTACGGCATCAGCTGAAATCTGTCTGGCTGCCTTCCTTTCACCCCCACCATCCCCCACTTTCATTAAAATTTTTATTTGCAAATCTAGTTCTTTCTATCCAAGAATCTGTTTCTTGGAAAACAAATACTCCATTTCCCAGGGGTAAAAACCAAAAATGCCATTTGTGGAAAGCTGCATCACATCAGGTCACGGGGGATTTCTCTTCTCAGGATGCTGAGAGGAGTCTGGCCTGGCCTCCAGGCCCCCACTGCCACGGTTGTACCCCGGGCAGGAGCTGGGAGAAGCTGGGGGGTCAGGCCTGAGGTGGTCCCACAAGGCTGGACTGGACCTCTCACATCCTCCCCAGAGCTGGCTCAGGGACTTTGACCCTGACTCTTTCAGGGAAGTCCCTGCAGAGGCTGGGCAGGAGAACTGGCCCCTCTTAAGCTCCCGTCCAGTCATCCGAAGGCCCTGCCTACCCTTGCCCCTTCTTGGGAAAACAGACATCTGCTGTCTTCACTGAGGTTTCCCAGGCTCGGAGAAAACACTCCAGACTGTCAGGCTCACCTAGTACATGTCGCACTAAGAAGTCTGCTGTTCAGATGACAACACTGAGTGCCACTTGGTACGCGGGACCAGGCGTAGTTCCTCTCTTTCTCTCACCCCCTTACTCAGTCCACTACTTCTAAAGTGTGTCCCTGCAACCTCCCCCCGACCCCCTTCTCTTCACTGCATCTCCACTGCTCTGGTCCAGGCCTCCATCATTCCTGCCTGGACAACTACAACTCCTTCCCAGTGATGCTGCCCTCCAGCCTCCCCCACTGTAGTCCATTCTGCTCTTAGCTGTCTGAGCCATCCTGTGATAGGGGTCCTCCTGACCAGAGGCCTGGCTGGATCGTCATGGTGGGCAACTGTGGCACAGCTTGATTCTCCAGAACAGCTGCGGACCCCCAGGAGCCTGGGCGGGAATGCCAGAAGGGGATTCACAGGAAGCATCCCTTCCATCTCCTGGAAGCGGTGGGTAAAGCGAGGAAAGCTCAGGAAACAAAGCAAGACCAAGGCGGCCATACTAGACAAAGGACTTCTTGGGCTGGGGAGTGTTCAGCCCTCCGAGAGGTCCCTGGGGCTCAGGAGAAAGGAAGGCCGACCCAGCATAACCTCAAGCTCATTCTCTAAGCAGTAGGCCAGGCCAGGGGCCCTCTCGGAAACTCAGCTGTTCTTTGCTTGACCCGCGTCACTTTGCGCTGAGGTCTGTCCAGTTGGTTGCCCATGGACTGTCTTCACTGTCCTCTCCTTCATGCCGGCCCCGCCTGGCCCCATCATCCCCATCTTAACCCTCTTCCTCCTGTTCTGACTCCTCCCTCCCCTTTCGCCCTCCCCTAATTCAGCCCCAGTCATCGGCTCCCCTTTCTTTCCTGAGAAAGTCCACGTCCTGTTCCTGGGACACCCATCCCCTCTTTCAGAAGAGCTTTCTCACCTCTCCCTCTTGTCATCACTACTGTCCCCTCCCGCCCTGGGTCCCCTAGGCAGTTTCCTGCTGGTGGTCTTCATTCCCTATGATTTTCCTGTCTTGGTGGCCTCCTCCCCTGTCATGGCCTCCCTCCACCCCCCATTCAGTGTCTCCCCTGCCTGGTACCATCACACTGCCTGGAAGAGGAGGGCTCAACCACCCCTGGGCCATCTCTTGGCTCACTCAGGTGTCAGCACCCCGGCCCGGGGACCAGAGTGTCCTTACTCTCTGGGACACCTCCCTCTGCAGGTCCTAAGGCTCCCAAGGCTGCCAGATTCAGTGGCCTTTTCTCAATCCTCCTGCTCCTGACCCTCCCAGCCACATCACCCTGCATGAAACCCTCTCTTCCCTCACTGCTTCTCTCCTGGACCTTTTCTTCCTCTTACCTTCTACATAAGCTACTTTCTCCCATTCCCCAAACTGGGGGGGAATCCTGCAGTTCTTATCCCAGTCTTCTCTCTCCATCTTGTCCCTCAGTGATTCCGTCCCTGCTCGGATAACTGCTCTGTGCCCAGCACCCCCACACCTGGTCTCTGGTCCAGGCCTTTTTTAATATCTCCCCCTGGCATCCCCACCTGGATGTCACACAGCTACCTCAAACCCAACACAGACAACACAAAACTCATCCTCTCCTTTTTCAGTCCTCCATCAGGGTCTCCCAGGGAGCTACCTTCACTCCTTCTGTTGTAGTTCTTACTGAGTCATCCAGGGGCAGAATTTGGGGTCTCTCTGATATGCCCTCTCCAGCACCCCCATCCTCCTGAGAGTGTCTTATCTGTAGGTCGACGGGGCAACCTCTCCTGTCCCCTCTGCTCCCTCCCCTAGTCTTTGGCAAAAACATCTTGTTTGGGCCTTTTGCCCCTGTTTTCTTCCCAGTGCCACCCTGGCTGCCAAAGTTACCTTCTTTTTCCTTTAAAAAAAAAAAAATCACTCAAGCATTTATTTCAAGCATTCTGAAAAATTGGTATGATAAATGTTTTCCTGCAAACAAGTGTGGATGCCTAGCATCATGTGAATGTCAGAGAGGTGTATTTTGGGGTCTGTTACATTGTAAGCTCCCTAAGCAATGAAGGCCCACTCCACCCTCTCCTCTGCAACTTTTTCTAGCACTCAGGGTTTATTAAATATAATGATTTCTTACAGCGACGAGTAATTTTACTGACCAAATAAAAGTAATCCTCCCACTTCCCACTGAGAAATGCACACATATGGAATTCATTATTCTAAGAAAAAAATCTATTCAGTGTATTCAAAAGCCTTGGAGAAAGGTATGCCAGAGACAAAGTTGGTTTCCAAGACACACACTCCTGAAAGAAACAGAGAGAAAGCTATTGACTTGCAGGGTGAGATGGCCACGTGCAGGGAGTTTTTACATGAGACTTTCCCTCATCTGTGTCCACATGACATTGCATAGCGCTGGCTTCTATGTTCCTGCATTCACTCAGCCTATATTTAAGCAAGTACATGATCCAGCTAGCATCCCTGGAGTTGCTTTTCTAGTAGTGGTAACAACTTCGGCCCAGTGGCCCCAACCTCTGGACCCAGACCTGAGACCACAAGGCGCCTTCTGGGCTTGGGCCGCGGCCTGTGGCTGTGAGCCACTAAGGAAATGACCCATGACCCAGACATCATCGGCTCCCTGCTCTAATTCACTAGCATAAACATCACTTTGAATGTCATTCTAAAGAGTTGACACTGTTGGCTGACCGACCATGGAAGGGAGGCACCAGCAACTGCCATGGTGATTTTGTGACAAATGGCCCTTCCTTCACTCCTTGCTCCAGGAATTAGGTTCCTTGATTTATTTTTTTATTTTAAAAAATGTTATGCAGTGAAATTAGAAAGTGCACAGTACCTTTGTTACAAATATACTTTCTCATCTAGGCACAGGATACCAGGAAGCGGCCTTGAAATTGTTTTTGAGTATCTAAGGAAAGTACATTTTTGTGCAAGTGTACTCACTACAGTAAGCATTTGATTATCTTCCTGTTGTCTGGGAGAAAATGCCAAATTGTGGCTCAAAGACCAGAGTATATTGTTGGATTAATTAATCCCTAACAATAAGAGAGAAAAAATATTTTTGAAGGCAAATGTTGCCTTTTTCTATTCTATCTTCCACATCTCTTAACCTCTGTTTAATATTTTTCCTCATTTTAACTTTCTGTACTGCATTCTGGGTAACTTTTTGTAACCTACCTTCTGATTCACCAATTCTGTTTTTTAGTTGTGGTTCCTCTGCTGTTGAATGGATTTGGGTTTTAGAGTTCAGTGTCTGTATTTTTCATTTCTAAAAGCTCTCTCTTCTCATTTATATATATAACAACCTAAGTAGCTGCTTATGTGTTTCATTACATCTTTCCTTTCTTTAATCATTGTACACATTCCTTTTTAATAATCTGGGTCTATTGATTCCATTTCTCAAAGTTCTCAGAAGTTTCAAGCTGTTCATGCCTTTGCTGACTTTGATTCGTGGTGGCTTCTTTGCTCATGTGGTCCATACATTTGGATTGCGACCTCATTTCTGCGTGGCCTACTTTCTCAAAATCTCATGAAACAGTAAGACATGAATAAGAAATAATTTGGGGGAGGTGTTCCGGGATGATGACAAAACTGTTATTTTTTTTCCAGATGATTTCATGGTCGAGCTAGCAAATGCAGGCAACTCAGCTGACAAATAGAAATAATAAAACTATTAGACAAACTATTAAAACTAATAAAAAAGCAAAACCAACCGAAAAACAAAAGAAAGAGACCGAGTAGAGAATAACTTACTAAAACCACTAGCATTCCAAG